>NW_024426885.1:7295232-7448733 GCF_017311325.1 Ursus maritimus | reverse complement strand
TTTCTGTTTATCTGGCTGTCCAGAGCTGGGGGCGGGGGGCAAACCCCACAGATCTGCAATTCAGTATCAAAAGTGTAACTGAGACAAGTTACTGCTAAGTGGATAAATTAAAATGAAACTAAACCTGGCCAATCAGCAACAGTTTCACCCCGTCTGCTAACTCCATTCCTTCCCAAGTCCTCAAAGCGGGTGACATCCTTCAACCGAGTCTAAGATCTGGAGCAAGGAGGGATCCCCTTCCAGCCTGTGGGAAGCGCTGGGAACACATATGCTAGTGTGTCATTTGGAAGTCTGCTAATACGTTGTAAGCAGCACAAGACGCTTGCCTGGCTTCCCAGGCCAATAAACAATGCCATTCCAACTCCTGCAGCAGTCAATAGAAAACAGTCCCCTGTCTCCGCCATCCAACAATTCAACAAACATTTGTTCCTGTTGAACAACCGTCAGCCCGGCTCCATCTGCACCCGCTCCGGCAAAGCGAGCGCGGCGGCGGCGGCGGCGGCACCAATGCCCTGCCCCAGGGTCCCGGGACCGGAATGCAGCCCACCGAGGGGCCACTCGCCCAGCACCACCGAGTCCGGAGGCTGTAACGTATGGAAGACTCGGAGTGTGGCCTATAGGAGGCAGAATCCCATTCATCAAATGCTGCAAAGAGCTGTTCTTTGTTCACCATCTTACGAAGTACAGTACGTGTTAATGAACCCCGGCGGTCAGATGGAGGGAGCCCGGCTTCAGGGGGTTTCCGGGGGGCGAGGGACCCGAGCAAGCTAGCTCGCGCGACTCGCCGGTGCTCCGCTGCTCTGTCCCGCGCCACGAGCATTGTTCCCCAAGTCTGCGAGCGGGGGTGGGGATCAGGGGGGTGCCCGCGAAGCCCCTTGGAGCAACGCAAACCGAGGGCCCTCCCCGGACTCTGGGTGTCCTCGCCTCCTTCGTCCCTGCCCCAGTAAGAGAAACTCCCAGCGGGAAAGCTGACTCCCACTGGCTTGCAAATCAAGGACTGGCAAAAATGTGACTCGACCAGTGTGCCCGTGCCGGACGGCCCTTCTCGCCATGTGCAAAACCACGCCGGCGCCCCCCATTCCGCAAGACCTGCGCCGCCACCCCGCGGGCTTCCGCACCCCCGCTCGGGGCAGACCACCCCCTCACCCCCAGTGCGACCGTCCCGGCCGGTCCGGCAGCCGCGGAGCCCACCGCTGTGCGCCCGCATCCCGGGGGTGGCGGACGCAAACTTCCGCGAACAAAAGAGTTGTCTGCAAACGGTGCGGGAACTTCGGGGCGAGCCGGGGCGCCCGGGTCCCCGGGTCCTGGCGCATTCGCCGCTGCCGCGAGCAAGGGCTCAAGTTGAGACGCGGAGAGGAGCACACCCCCCGGCGGAGCCGTCCCTGCACCCGCCCGGGGGAAACACAGACTTTTCTGCAGGGGCCGGGCTGGCTCGTTCTCCTGGCTGCGCTCTGACAAGTCTCACGCCTGCACCGGGGGCGACACTCAGCGCCCCGAGCCCACCGACCCAACGCGAAACAAGGCGAAAAAAAGGAAACCAGCAACACTTAAAATAATAATAATATGATAATAATAATAATAATAATAGTAATAATAAAATCTTAAAACGGCAAGCCCAGCACACGCTCGAGCGGGGTCCCTCCAGCCTGCGGCTGCGGCGCACACGGCAGGGACCACCGCTCGGGACCGGCCCCCCCGGCCGCCGCCGCCGCCGCGCGGCCCGGGGTCGCTTACTGTGCGAGGCGGGGCGCTCCGGGCGCGGGCCCCGCGCCGTCGCCGCCGGCGCTCGCCAAGTCGTCCGGGCTGCCCGCCGCGCGTCCGCCGCGCGCACGCTCTCCTGCCGGCGCCGAGCGCTTTGTACCGAGCGGCTCCCAGGGAGGAGGAAATCGACTTGTCACTTCCTGAACTGTTTGCAACTCGTCCCTTTAACCGGCCCCGGCCAGGCCGCCCGCGCCCGCCGCTCCCGCCGCCGCCGCGGGGCCGCCCGACCGCGGCTGTGTGTCCTGGGTCGGGCGCTCTGCCGCGGCGTCGCGGGGCCGGGCGCTCGGCGGCGGCGGCGTCGAGAGCCGGGCGGCGTGCGGCGGCGGCGGCGGCAGCGGCGGGCGAGTGTGCAGTGCGCGCAGCCGCCGGTGGGCGGGGAGTGGGGGGGTCGCGGCGCGCCGCCGGCGGGGCTAGAGGGCGTCCTGCGAGCTGAGCCGCGCGCCGCTCGCCGAGCTCGCGCCTGCGAGGCCCCGGGACGCGGGAAGTGGCCCCGGGCCCGGGCAGCGCCGCCGCCGCCGCCGCCACCACCCCGCGGCTGCCCGGGCCCGGAGCCACGGGTCCCGCGGGCGTCTTCCCCCGCCCCCCGCACGAACCGGGGCAAAAACTCTGGGCCGCGTGGACTTCAGACATCCAGCTTCCGGGTTGTTGGGTTTTGAGGTTTCAAAAAAACGTTCATTTCGGTGGCGTGCTGGGCGGCAGGGGAGGGGGGGCGGTGTTAGTGTTGTCACACTTTGGGAAAATAAAGCGCTGGTTTCCCAACTAGGGGCGCTGATCGAAATAAAGGAATGTGTACTTCAGAAGCCACATGCAAAATATATGCAACTGGTGAAGGAAGGATTTGTGGTTGCTAAGCAGACGCAGAGCATGTTTCGTTCTGTAACTTAGGATGTTGACTTAAGTTCAGGAATGTAACCCTGATAGAATACGCAGAGTATTTTCATTGTACTGCTCACCTGGGGGAGGGGGACTGTTTTCCTAGTGAAGTGAAGCCCTAGATTTCCCATTACTCCGTCCTACTAGTGTATGTTATTTTATTGACCTTGTATCCAAAGAGATTTTTAAAGAGGTTTTTTTCTTTCTTTTTTTTTTAAAGAACTCCCCTATGCCTGTTTTGTGTTCTCCTTTGCCAAAAAAACAAAACACCTCATTACTTTACATGGATTGTGTCTGCGCCATTTGAATGGTTCTATTCATAAATCAGGGAACTTTTTCTGTTGCTTCTAGGAACATTTAATTGGTTTTAATCCAATGTTTCAATCCCAGTATCAAACATAAATGAACAATTAACTTCTTGAGCTTGTATGCACTTGGGAAACTATTATATTTCATGGCTATTGCTGAAATATTTCAGTTTCCCATCACACCGGGCCCATTCTTTTTCAGAAAGCCATGTGCTAACATCTCCTTTCACACCAGCTCCAGCTCCAGTGATTTCTTCTGCAAGATTAGGATGAACAACCATCAGAAGGATGTGTGTCCATTCATTCAAATAGATGATGTGGGATATAACCAATTCATCCTTCAAAAGCCAAAATGAGCTAATAGGCAGAATGCTAAGATACTGATATCCTTATCTATAAACATTGCTTTAAAAGAATTTATCAAGGGCCAATTTTGAAAAGAACGAGAACCAAGTCTCCCCAAGTTAAAGAAAGGCACAAGGGATAATTTGAGAATCCTGCTACACTTCCCTAATGCCATCTTATCACTGTCACTGTGGCCTCTGAGAGCTTTTAAGAATATAGTTTAATTTACTTTTTATTAGGAAGCCTAGAGTGACTCCTGCTGGCAAACATTAAGCTTATTCCTACAATTACCAGTTCATCGGGTCAATGGAGAAAACAAAATGGGGGGGGGGGGTTGTCCAGAGCCTGGAGACAATTATTGCAACCATGATTCCTGTTGCTTTCAGGATGATTTTTAGATTCACAAAATTCCAAGGATTGTGGTTATGGCAAGCTCTTTGCTGCAACGCCTCCTTTCCAACCTAAAGCAGCCTGTTTTTCTGGTTCTGAGGCTTTCTTGCAAGTGCACAGAACTAAAATACCTGCTTAAGGAGCTGTGCTACTAACCAATGAATAGCTATTTCTCATGTACTTAATTTGAAGCTCCAAAGGCTAAAAAATATATACATTAAGGCCTGTGTCACTTAACCTTCCATATTATGTGGTTCTTCCCACATTTGCAGTAAGTCCTATAGATCTAAAACACCCCCAATTTTTAGGGTTATGCTACATAGTTATTTATTATTTAAAAAGTCCTACCCAAAAGGTTGTATATTAGAGTTTTGCTCAATTCAGAAGAATAAATATAAACTCAGTCGCACTCTGGATGTAAGACAATGTAAGCTGCAATTGGGGGATGGGGGGCTAAGCTGTCTACCTTTGTTCAATCCTTAAAGGTCAAAACCAAATCAAAACCAGATTTAGAGCACAACCAGGCACCTAAACACAAATTCATAAGCCAATTTAGGAATCAATCCATAAATAATCCAAGAATGATCACTTGTAACTTTTCCATTATCACTGACCAACAACACTAACTTGGGTAAACCATGAACACTTGGGAAATATAAAATGTAGGGGATTACATACAGTCTCACTCCAAGACCAACATATGAAACCCAGGGATAAAGCACAACAATACTGGCTCTCCTGGCTCTGCTCAAAGCAGAAAGACCAAATGGAGGGATGCTTGGGTGTATGGCGCGCATCGTGTCTACTTAAAACTGCCTAGGAGAATTTAAACTGGGCATCACTCTGTACTAGACAGTTCCCCTATTCCAAGTGTAAAGCTCTTAAGCAACAGAAGACAATAAGGGTGTATTTTATTAAGAAAGGGTGTAACCAACTATAACCTGTATCAACAAGCTAATCAAGTATTCACCTAAGCACATTTGTGCAGAGGAGGGTAAAGGTTGGGTTTTAATACGCACTAAGGAGTGTCCTAGGTAGTTAGTGGGTGTTTTATTTTTGTGCCTTTAGAACCAGATTAATGGGATATTCAAGGAACAAGGAGCTAAGCTTTGAAGTCTGAGCAAGTACCAATCACTGTTCAGTTTTACCCAACAAATCTATGTGTGCCTATAGTTGTAAAAAGAGTTCACCACTAAAAAGTGATAAACTAGTTTGTCTCTGAGAATAACAGTATTCTTTTTAGAATAAAGTGAGTGAAACAAACATCAAACTTGTTATACATTGGACCCAACAGCACAGTATGCAGATGTGTGTATTAACCCCTTTATTTAGCTTCCAAAAGCCACTGCCTCTTTGTCACAACTGTTGTATTAAAAGCCAGTCATTCACATTTCACACTGTCCTTTCTAAATCTGAAAAGATCTTTTATAAAGCAGAACCTTTTAAAATTACTTATAATAGATGATGGGAAGACAGACATTACCAAGTCCACCTGAAGCATTTTCAAAGAAATTGGCTACTGAAAGAAAACAAGTTAGCAAAATACACTTCTTTGAATATGTAAAGTTTTTGGCTATAAATGAAGCCAAAAATCTGAATCTACTATAGGGACAATTTTCTTATATAGATCTTATGTAAGTTCTATAATTGTTCCCACATCTATGAGCCAGCTACAACTAACAGCCCTACCTACATAAACATGTGATGACACACTAATCCTTCTGTTCTTTCCTTTCTGTCCTTTTTATATGGTGTTCTGAAACCTTTCCACTGATGAAAATGAATTATAGCTCTGGCTGGAATCTCTCTCATATAGACAGATAGATATATATCTACACATAGAGAGGAGGGTATCTCCCATATCTATGCACATACCTTTTTTAAGAGGTACTTTGGTTCTTGAAGACAGTTATTTTTTGATTCAAGAACTAAATAAAACAAATTTATTTTCATTGAAAAATAACCATGGCAGTGAATTTAATGATACCAATCTAACTCCTTTGATACAAAATGAGAGTTGAAAGCAGCTTGAAGCGGAATGCCTATTGAAATCAGTGCATGCGAATCTGCACAGCTTTGTAACCAAACGTCTAGCACCATTGAGGTAAGAAGCATGCCAGCTGGGATGGCATTGTGCACCACGAAGTGTGGGTTGTAAGCCTAAGTCCTGAACACAAACCCTGGTTTCCAAGTTGGCAGGTGCTGAAAACACAGCAAATGTCACGCTTGCAACTCACTGGATGGAAGAGTTCTGGGTAATGTAAGCTAAAAAGAACAGAGCAACAGTTAAAACTTATTTCAATTTGATATATATATTTTTTTATTTTTTTTTTTTGGCAAGTTAATAGTAGCTATTGGTGTTATGTGCTACCAGAAAATACAAACATGAAAAAACAGACACTGACAAGTTTATGCATGGTAAATAAGCAGAAGTAAGTATAATGAAGGCTTTTCACAATCTACATTCAAAGTTACTGGTATATGTAAAACTTATCAAACCTATTGCACTATTTTAATAGTAACGTTGAAAAGCATAATTCATTCCTGACCTTTCCCTGATCTATTTATGATCTGAGCTGAAGTACTCTAATATCACTATTAACATGGTTAGTCACCCACAACCTAGCTTGGCCTCAGTTATTCCACCAAATACAGAGCTAAAACCAAGTCACAACATTTTCATATTGTTACACATTAAGTTTTATCTAGAAAATATTTCAACAGCACACCCACACTAAATGTTTATGCTATCACCTTCAGATGAAAACCATTTCAATTTTTTTCTTATATATCCTTTAGTGGAATTCAGATTTAGTATTTATGATACAAGCCTAAAATTTAACTTAATTTTTCTCTCCTGTCAACTATCTACCATATAAGTCACTGCCTCAAGAAAAATCTATTTTTATCTCATCCCAAGTGATATGCTCAAAGCTACTGCCATCCTGCCTATCCCCATAAAAATGAAACAGTGAATTTCATTTTCACTAGGTAGAAAGAAACTGTGAAACTACATAGTTTGTGATTTCACAGAGTTTGAATACCCAATCTAAAGACTGAATCCTTTGGATTTAAAATACCAAGAAAAAAAAAATCAGTCTCCAGCTCCAAAGGGTAGAACATCCCTGGGAGCAGTATGAAAAGAACATGTGCCCTACATACCAGATTCGCCTGTGAATTTCTTAACTCTCCTCAGCAGTTTGTCAACTTTCTATTTTAACCAAAAGCAAAGACATTTTGTTTTATTGTATCCATTACTGTTTCTGAGGGACTAGTCTTGCCTATTTTGTATGCACATACCCTGCACCTGACCTGAAACAGAAGAACTGATAGAAGAAGTTAGCTTGCTATTTTAAATACTACTTTACAGCTTCTCTTAACTTTCACAAAGAAATAAAACAACAACAAAAAATCTTGATCAAAACCAGGTTACTTAACCATTGTACTATTAAACTACCTAACCTTAGTAAACTATCCTAGGGACATACATCATTATCATACTGACCTCATCCCTATAGAGCTTTTTAAAAATAGTTCAGACTTAAGCTCTCTGAGGTTGACCAGAGAAAGTGACACCGCTCTGGCCAGAATTTCTCCAGTCACACTAAGCAGCCCAGGCACTGAGATAGTTACTTAACCAACAATAAAAAGGTTAAATAAACAAACAAATCTGAAACCCAGTGTTTTCTAGACTAGTACAAACAACGGATTCACTGTACATTACATACGATACTGTCAGTTCCAGTATAAACTAAGGGATAAAGTATTACCCAACATCAAACTTTGAAATGTCACTGTGAATGGCACCATTTACTCAACTTAAAACAAGGAAAATAAATATGATTCAATGATCAAAGAAATAAAATCCAGATGATGCAAGGTGGAAATCAATGATAAGACCTTAGCCCACTGCTTCCTAAATGCCCAGGAAGACCCAAATCCAACTCGGTTTTCATTAAACCTGATGCATGGTTAGTTGAGGGCCCTGCTCGCAGTTCCCTTGTTTCACGTCACTGGAAATAAAGCCTTAGCATGCAGACCTAATGAAGGAAGGTGCACCATGCCCTTGACCAATTCCAATGCATCCACATGAACATTTTCCCCACCCTTCATGACTAAATTTCCCCCTACATTTACTACTAAATAATTACCACTTAAACAGACAATAATCTTAAATCTGAGTATTCTTAAGGAGTCTGCTGAAACACATCATAAAGAACACTTGGTGAAAATCTGGCATTCTATCTGGTCCGCATTTCTTAGCTAAATAAAAAGGTGCTTCAGCACCAGCCCTATCTATAGACTCAAGAAGGAGCTACACAGTAGGATTTTTTAAGAGGTTCTGAAAGGCCCACCTGTTGCAAATGTTCACTCTTACTCACTTATCTACCACTCCTCCTCACTTCCCTCATCTAAACACTCTTAGAATACAGTCGAACTGAAAACATTAACTCAGTGGCACTGAGGGGTAAAATCTCAAACAAGTCCATACATTAGCTGCAATGGGAAGAAGGGTTCTTGGAGAAAGGACTAGTTACTGGTGTGTGCTAGGAATCATGCTAAGCTGCTTCATACTGATTCTTCTCATTTAATATTCCTGACTCTGTTATATAAGGTTTCCACAACTGCTTCTCTCTCCACTACACCAAACTGCTTCAGAGAAATGTGAAGGAAAACCACGTTTAAGTATGTATTACTATCCATTAGGCACTTTCCCAGCACCTTTAACATACTTCAGCATCCCTGAGGGGGATAAGCAGGTATAGGACACAAAGACAGTAACCACAAAGAGAGGTTACAAGGCCTGAGAAGGGCAGACCCATGTACTATCTACTCGAGCAGGGGTCTCTGTGTAGCATGAGAAGGTAGACGTCTCAGGACCCTGGGACTTTATGGTTCTAAATTAGGTCATCTGTGAGTATGATTCCTTTGTGTTTGCTTAGGCCCAATCTTGACCTCAATCTTGCTGTATGTAAAACTGAAGGAGACTAAACAATCAGATGTTAATTTCTGAGATTCTTAGATAAAACATAGCTATGGTCAAACAAATACAAACTGAATTATCAAAAATACATATGAGAGACAATCGATACCAAAATCTAAAGTTTACCAATGAATGCACAAAGATGTTTTAGATGGAAAAATACACGACTTTTTGCTCCAAGTGTTTTATTATATGTACATCTATTTCTCCTATACATAAACACCTTGGCTTAATGGAAAGATAAAATGACCTAACAACTGATATTTAGCTAATGGGAGCATTGAAACTTCTCATATATAGTGGAAACCTATTTCATAAGCCCTTCTCTAAATCTTAGGTCAATTTCAGTAGGTATAATGGACTGAATGTTTGTGTCCTCCCTCAAATTCACATGTTGAAGCCCTACCCCCCAGTGTGATGGTATTTGGAAGTGGGGCCTCTGGGAGGAATCAGGGTTAGATGAAGTCATATGGGTGGAGCTCTCCTGATGGAATTAGCGCCCTTCTAGGAAGAGACACAGGAGAGCCTGCTCCCATACTCACTCTCTCCCTTGTAAGCATACACAAGGAGGCTGTGAGAACATACAGGGGGATGGTAGCCGCCTGCAAGCCAAGAGCAGAGGCCTCAGAATGAAGCCTACCTTGTTTGCACCTTGACCTTGGACTTCCCAGTCTCCAGCCTGTGAAAAGTAAATTTCTATTGTTTAAGCCACCCAGTCAATGGCAGCCCAAGCTGACTAGCACAGGGGTAGAGAAGAACTTTAAGTATCACCTACTGAACGCCCTCATTTTACAGAGAGGAAAACTGAAGCCCAGAAAAGGAAAGCGACCTGCCTATATTCTAATCATTTTTTTCCTCCCAAATTTAGTATTTTTTTTAAAAATCATTTCTCTTTGATATTCACTCTATTACTTAACAGATTTTAAACACTAGGTTACTACAAAATGAAAGAAACGAAAATAAATTTCAAGTTCAGAAAATAATCTGATACTACATGTGTCTCAAATTAAATCGTTAATCAAATGGACTTAATAACAAAATGATCCCTCTTACTTCTGACTATCTAACATCTTTATCATACAGAGATTCCAAGAGGAAAGCTCAGAGCACTAAAGCAACAAACCTCTGGAAAAAACGGGCTTATTTCATAGAGGCGTGCAATATGTGGATTTCCGCCCAGAGCTTAATCTGGTTAATTACTTTTTAATTAAATAATAACCACAACGATCAGCACTTGCAACTACAAAGCCATATGGAATTCAGTCCTATCTCTTGAACAAACTATATTATCAATTTTTTGACCCAACTGGTTTTCTTCAGGAAATCAGAGCCTTCCTTCTGTATCTGTGAGGGTTTCCCACAAGGAATAAACAGCTCTGACTTGTGTGCCTTGCTTATGATTGCTTCTCAAAAATCAACAAATATTATCCTCATTCAGAACAACAGCATAAAAGCAGTTAAGCTGAATCACAAATGGGCCTCCGAGGTTACATTTATAAATAAGACAACATGCAGTTTTTCATTCACAATTTCAGGCCTGTCTTCCAAAACCTGCACACGGCTCTTTAATTCAGCCCAGTATGTTTTATTAAATGCCATATTATGCTTTTCCCCATTCAGACTCCAACTAGGCTTCTTGTTGAGGACATGCAAGGAAAACTTAATTACTGCTGCTTCAGTGCATCTAAATTTATTTCATTACCAGAATCAACCGAGTAGGGGCTAGATGCTGTCACAGAAAGGCAGACGGATATGGAATGTAAACTGCTCCTTCCTCCCCTCCTCCCCCGCCCACCCCACCCCTCAAAGTTCCATGGTTGGAAAGCATCCTAATTTTTTTTTTTAGCCAGGATGTACTAAAATTAGATGGGAACAAAGGACTGACATTTTCATACTAGAGGAGGGGTGAGGAGAAAACGTGCGCTGGCAGCGCCCACTCTCTTCTCCATTTAGCTCCCTCCCCCCGGCTCTGCCCATCTTTGACAAGCAGCATGGAGGGCCAGAGCAGGAGAGCTGTGACCATCCCAAAGGCACTTCTATTCTGCCAGAGTCACACGTAATAATAAACTGCTTCATCTTAAGTATGTTAATGAAGAGTGAGAAGTACAGTTGCGTCCCCTTATTCAACAGGACTGTTTTCATATTTCTTTTTAAGTTCCTCACATAATATCCAGGATATGCTAATCCTGGTTCATGTGTAAATTTTTAGGTATTTGGGGAAAACAAATGTGTTAGATTGGCTTTTCTTAAAAAGCTTCTGGAGAGCATGCACAATAAAGATCACTCACGAACTTACTTATTTTCTGATGCAGTAATAACAATACATATTTTAAGATAGAACATAAATAAAAGAATTTATCATTTCTTCAGAATGCGCCACTTAAAAATGAAAAAAGTACATTTTGGTTTTTTCCTATCTTCCTCTACAAACTGGGCAAGTAATCTGCAAACACTCTAAGGCACAATTGATCTCTTGGTTGTAAGTCTTGCTTACAATGGTATCAGCATGACAAAAGTACATTCTGCCAGCCTCTACATCCAGTTTTTGAAGTTCTACTCCATAAAAGCAGGATATTGATACATTCATGTCTTGCGAATTATTCCTATCTTTTTAATTTGGTTTCCCTGGGCCTAAACTACAGGTCTACACAGTGACAGCTCAAAATTCAGTTAGAGAAGCCCTTTTAATGATTAGTCTAATGCACTGAGTTGTAAAGATTTTTAAAACTCAGTAAGTACCGACTCAAGCTCTCTTTTTTCCTGGTTACTGGAGCCCATCTTGACATCTAAGCTGGAAATGAATGATCTTTCAACAACACTCCAGGGATTTTGCTAAGGTCATATTCAATCATTCATTAGGCTTCTTACCCCTCGCTTTTCAGAGTTCTATTGTAGAGCTGGTTTTATTCAGCATTTATGTAGCCTGTGGGCTTGGGTATTTGTCTGCTTAATGTTGAGTTTCATTTCTATGCCCCTAACATAGGAATCCATCAATTGACCAAAGAATTTCAAACTATTCTTTTACTTTTCTAACAAATTGCATGGTGTGTATGAAGAATAAATTAGCATTAATTTTCTTCCATTAACTGTTAATAAAACATGCTCATGTGCTCCCCCTTCATCTAAGGACATCTCTGTTTCCTGCCTAACTGAGAAATGACAAGGGTTTCCTAATTTTTTCCCACTCAGCAATTGTCCTTCAACCTACCATGCTCCTGGTCTCCCACAATCAAGCTCTAGGTCATGGGCAGCCTCCTTCCAGTGAAGTGTACTAGACAAGACTCCTTTCAGAGCCCATCAACACACCCCCACACACACAATTAGCTAAAGAGGTTACTACTGTGGAACACAAGACACTTGGTCTCTTGCTTTCAAAGCAGAAAGCTGTCTCTGGAGCACGTACACTCTAGTTCACAGTGCCAACAACAGGAAATCAAACCCAGGCCTCCCCACAGCAGCAGAATGCTGGCCTGGAGAGCAACTGAGTTTTCACATTTGTATATATTTTCTTTATGGACTACCAGACACATACACGCACGCATAAATACATAAAATAAAATTATTTAAGAAAATATAAATCACAGTCTACTGACATAAGCAGGGATACTCTATTTCTTTGCACATCGATTTAGGGAAAATTATTTCAAAGGTTAGAAGCTAACATAGGTTCCTTAAAAATTAAGCTGTCTACTATACTCCGGATGAACATGAATTAGGGTCAACATATAGTACTATATAACAGTATCATAGAAAATTAAATATAATCATAGTGAACAGAAATACATTATTCACTCAAAGACTAAAAGTCTTTTGTATATGTTTACCTCCCTTCTTCCCCCAAATAACAGAAAACTGCATGCATGTCACAGACGAAGAAGAAAGGCAAACTTGCTGCTACTACAATGGAGGGAAAATCGACTCAAGGACAGTTTGTACTTATTTTAAAATGGCTTCAGTCAAGCTGCCAAGAGTAGTGTCAGGTTTGATTCTCATATGCATAAATGCCAGTCCCAAAAAGCAACTCTAACTTGTGCACCTGGCTTAAAACAAAATGTTCTGAAAACTTTGTTTGTTAATTGGTGTAACCCACCCATTCAGCCTCAAATCCCTCCGGACCGGCCTTCGCGCTTCCTCCACACAGCAGCGCCCCGCTCTCAGCAATAACGTCTAATGAGAAGCAACAATGGAATGGCGTGCAGGCTCTGGAGAGAAACTTCGTTTGCATTTCAAACAAGTTTCCTCAAAATAAGAGTGTCTTTTGGTGAAATAAAATTACAATTCCAACTTCTTATGCAGAGAAACCAGCACTCACTACATAACTCACTGCTCCTTTTTATAACCGTATAATTTCTTCCAGTTACCCACACAGTCTTGTGCTTTAACGAAACTCTGTTTAATAGTCACATATTTACGACTTGCTTCAGTAACTTGGGGCCATTTACTAGCCTGGTTTTTAAAGTGTGGTATTATTTGAAAATACTAATTTACTGTTCGCATTTTGGCACCTTCCATTTGTTCTAATTTCAACCTCTGAGAGGCCAGCTTCCAGCAGGATTAACTGATTAGGAGAGATGACGAATCCCTTCTCCTAACCTGGGCAACAGCTCCATGATTCCCCCAAATCCTTCATCTTTGCAGACGGAACATACATACCCCTCCACGAGGGTGACTTGAAGAGCTTTTCAACAAAGGCCCGCTCCAAGCTATCAGTGAATCAAACCCAATGCCTCAGGCTGGTGACACGGAAAGCCCATTTTGTTAGAGTGGTGCTTTATTTTTTTTTTTTTTTAAAGATTTTTATTTATTTATTCCACAGAGATAGAGACAGCCAGCGAGAGAGGGAACACAAGCAGGGGGAGTGGGAGAGGAAGAAGCAGGCTCATAGCGGAGGAGCCTGATGTGGGGCTCGATCCCATAACGCCGGGATCACGCCCTGAGCCGAAGGCAGACGCTTAACCGCTGTGCCACCCAGGCGCCCCTAGAGTGGTGCTTTAAAACAGCAATACGAAACAACTCAAAACTCTGAAAAAAAGTGCTTCCACACTACTATCATATTTGACATCAAGGAACAGCAATATGAAAAAACAACAAAGACCAGATCTCAATAAATTATTATAAACTATTTTTCTGTGGTTTGAGATCCCTCGCCTAGTTTGTAAAATCAAAACAATTTTTCTATAAGTTTAAATCACATATATTTTGAAGTAACTTCTCAACTCTTTACATATTAAAAACTAAAGCTTTTCAAACAATGTTATTTGTGTTGAAAGCTTATGTAAATGTCTTTGGTTATCTTGGGCAAGGCAGGTAGTAATCTTAATGGTTGATTAATGTTGATTTAAATCAAACCCCTCTTTTCCGCCCACCCTCCCACTCAGAGACAAAAAGAAAAGAAAAAAACCCTGTAATACTAGGTTAACATTTGCCAAACAAAAACACAACAGACCCGAAAAGCTGAAAATCATCAAAAATTGTATCACTTTAAAATTTGTATTTTTGTATTTGTGGCTCCAATACGAAAATATTAGCCCAAATACAAAAATGGCATTATATATTAACATATCTCTTCAAAAACATTAATAAATATGGGGCACCTGGGTGACTCAGTCGTTAAGTGTCTGCCTTCGGCTCAGGTCATGATCCCAGGGCCTGGGATCGAGCCCCGCTTCAGGCTCCCTGCTTGGAGGGGAGCCTGCTTCTCTCTCTCTCCCTCTGCCTGCTGCTCCCTCTACTTGTGCTCGCTCGCTCTCTGTCAAATAAATAAAATCTTTAAAAAAAAAATTAATAAACTGTTTCTCTTGCTAATTAGCCCTAACTAAAACATCTTTGACCCCATGTCCCTGAAGGCTTACATATGCGTAGAGCTTACACCACCCTTTCACAAAAGAGTGACACTATTCAGTTCCTGACTAGGCAGGTCTGTTAAGACAAAAGGGAGATGGAGAAAAGTAGCGAAGGATGACTCACTAACTCACAGTCCACAGACTAACGCTGTCACTAACAAGGAGCTGTAGAGCTCTTGAAAATTCAACTACCCAATTTCTCTGACAGTATTTTCTCTGGAGCAGTCCTGGTTCCCCTACTGAACTGTAAGTACCAATAAGGCAGAGACTTGGTACCTGGGAAGCAGAATATGCCAGGGCAAAAGAGACAAAGACTCCAGGTTCCATCCTGTACTAACCTTTTTTTTTTTTTTTTTTTTTAAGATTTTATTTTGGGGCACCTGGGTAGCTCAGTTGGTTAAGCGTCTGCCTTCGGCTCGGGTCATAATCCCTGGGTCCTGGTATCAAGTCCTGCAACGGGTTCCTTGCTGAGCAAGGGGCCTGCTTCTCTCTCTACCTGCTGCTACCCCTGCTTGTGCTCTTTTCCTCTCTGACAAATAAATAAACAAAATCTTTTAATAAATAAATAAATAAATAAATACATATCTTATTTTTAAGTAATCCCTCTATCCAATGTGGGGCTCAAACTCACAACACGGAGATCAAGTCACATGCTCTACCAACTGAGCCAGTCAGGTGCTGCAGTACTAGCCCTTTGATATGTAGCAACAGGAATAAGTTAATACATACCTTGAGAAGATATTTGGAGGATTCAGTGACTTAATACCATAATGTAACTTAACACACTGCTAGCAGATAACAGGATCGCTTAGTTGTCTTTCCTACTTCCTGTTTATCCTTCACAGTGTGTAAAAGGCCATCAGCAGCAAAATACAAGCTCAATAAATATTTCTTGATCAACTCATGCACTTATCTGATTTTGCTTAATTATATACATGAAAACTAGGGAATTTTTTTCAGTTATTAAATTTTTTTTTTTAAATAACCACCATTCAACCCAAACCATTATGCTTACTGTGTTTCATAGACAGTCTAATAAAACACTAAGAAAGTTGGTATTTACTATTCTGGCCCGGAAGTAGTTTAGCCAAATCTTAATGAGCAGCTATATTCGATTCAACTTTACCAAAGCACAAAAACCAAGAATACACGCTTTCTGTAAATTCATTTACTGCTTTAAAGCTTTTGATTCTTCAGCAGTTACAGGAAATTTTTTTTAATCAAAGAGAAAAATATTTACATTTCCAATACAAAAGAAAACTTGAAATGATTCTTGGTTGGTCTCTAAAACTCAACCGCTCACACGTTCATATTCTTACCAACCCATGATATCTATTCAACATGTGCATCCTGTGTACTTACTAAGCATTTATTTGCACTTGCATTTTCTGTGTCAGGTTAACTCTGAGGTGGAGCTTCTTAACAAAGCTAACTGAATTTGTCCAGTGAAAGTCTCACGTTTTCTGGAAAACCAATGCTGTTACACTGTTTCCAGATCTGCCTCCAAAGCTGAACGTGGGTGTTGGCAGCTCTTCGAAAAGTTCAAATCCTGTCAGACAAGATTAAAATACTTTTAATAGGGACTGAATCCCGCAGTTAAAGGAAATTTGTAAGAACAATGTACTTGCAAACCTCTTATGAAACTATTAAGCTGTGACGGGATTTCACTTGGTAATTTTTCAGTTCTGTACATGCGCAGAGTGTGCATAGCCACTAACACTTCCAACTGAACAAGGTACACACGAGCCCAAAATCAAACTGCAGGAAAGAGGCTGTCCATGCAGCCATCTTTCCCCCACTTCCGGTCCAGAACCCTTTCCGCTCTGCATCCCCCTCCGCGTGCGGCACCACCTCGCTGGCAGGTAGCCGCTCTCACGTGCCGAGGTCTCACCAGGTACCAGGCACCGTTCTGAGTGCTGTGTATTAACTCGATGCACATCACACATATAAAAGCACTTAATATAGAATGGTCAAACGATGTGGACATAAAAATGAACTTGTAGAAGATGAAAAAGTTCTGGAGATGGATGGTCGTCGCGGCTGAACAACAATGGGAACGTACTTAATGGCATGGAACCGGAGCTTTAGAATGCTTAAATGGTAAATCTTACCTTAGATACATTTTACCACAAAAAAAAGAACTTGTAACCAAAGATCAAGACCCAGACTGAACTAATGAAGGATCTGGGAAGAAAAGGAAGTAGTAACTTTCAAACTAGCAGAGTGGGATTTAAAAATTAATGGGGACTCAAGAGCCCTGGGTTCAAGTTCCAGCTCTACCACTTACTAGGTGCAAGATATGCTGCCAGCACCCTCAATTTCTATGCAAGGAGGTTACACATACCAACGCCCCCACCTACCTCACAGTGATTTTGTAAAGATCAAAATAAGATAACATGGCGTTTTCCTGAATTATAAAATAAAATGGAAAGTTAACATTTTATTATTTTGTTTTTAAAAACTAAGACAAGCAAGGCTGGGAAGTTAACCATGGTTTTCCCTCAGCGATGGGACTATTAGTTTGGAGGGTAGATTTTTTTTCCTGGAAGGTGGCTGTGTCTGCATTCTCTAAGCTTCCAGGCCTTGAGCTTCAGCTGAAATAACTCTTAGAAAAGGAAAAAATATAAAAGGATATATATTACTGTATCAACTGGTCTTTTATACTTTGTTTCATTGTACATTCTAATTCATATTCTTAATCAAACTTCCCCAAATCTTAACAAATAGCTATATATTAAAATGCTCATTAAAACTGAGCATAAGAAAACTTTTCCAAAGACGGACAGGGCTTTTAAATAACATGATATATTTTAATGCCGGAAAATGGAGCCACTGTGGTGGGTACATGGGTACAAACCCTGTCTGTTTTCTGAAATTTTTATACAGGCTTAAAACACTTCATAATAAAAATGTTCAAGAGAAAATGGAGCTGTCTGTGTGAATTTTCCAGGACTGATCTTTTAACTCCTTGAACTAACCCTACAGAATTTAAGTGCTTATATTTTAACAAATAATACACCAAAATTTAAAAAGTGGTTGTATTCCTATGATAAGTAAACAATTTTTTTAGTTATTTTAACCTATATCCTTTGTGTTGGGGTTACTGACATCTTTCAATCTTTTTCATAACGAATCTGGATTATTTCTGTAGTAAAATAGGTTTTCTGGAGTTGTTTTTAACTCAGTAGTTTTAAGAAAGTCCAGTTCCTTGGACATCAAATTAGAACATCCCACTAGCGGGCAAATGATTCAAGTAATCCTCACCAGAACAAACGACAACGCGGAATGTTTATATTAACAGGGCTATAAAGGAAATAATGCAAAATTTATTTCAACAGTTTTATGTTTCAAATAAGGAAAGAAGCAAAGAACCTTAAAAGACCGGTGAAGCAAGCTTCACCCTACGCCAAAGGGGCCATGGAAGTCAATGGCGAAAAGCCACTGACAAGCCCCCAGCAGCGACGCATGTATTGTTAGTCTTCTATATCCAACTCCAAGCACCATATTCTCAGAGACACACGCCTAAAAAATGTCTTCAATTGTATGTATTTACTTAACATTTCCTGTTGTAACATTTTGCTTAAATTCCGAATTAAGCTCTAACACTGAACATAACTTAAAGTAGTTCTCAGACACAGACACAGTTTTAAGCACTCTTTACCAGGCTCAAGTCTGTTCCTCATTATCAAAGACAGACAAATATGTTTTTGTCTGGTGGTTCCAAGGGTAAAAGAGAACACCTGTATTTAAAAACCGGGAAAGAAATTTGCCCTACACAGTGTTAACTTCTAGCATTTATTAAAACTGTCAAGCTTCAGGAAGAAGGAAAGACTATGGATACAGGGCCTCAACAGTTCTAAAGGAAACAAATTTAACATGGAAGATAGTAAAATTAATGGCATGAAATACAAGACAATAAATCACATATAATTCTTGTTTTCCAGAGGCAATAGTAATGAAACCACAAGCTCACATTTCAAGCCTCAAATACTTCAAGTTTTACATTATATAACCTGCCGAAGTCACGGAATGCACACAAAAGGACATGTGTTAAGTTTCTCCCTCCTACTGCCTATTCCCTTATTACCAAAAAGAAAACCAACTCTAAGATAAAGCGCGTGCAATCTAGTTATAAATTAATTTCCCATCAGCTTGTGGCAACTAAAGGTTCAAAATTTAATAAAAATTTAGTACCATATCATTTATTAATACTCCCTCCTAAAAATTTCTCCCATTTCTTTAAAAGAACTTCATGCTAATCTAAAAAAGAGTCTGTGTAAAAAACAAGCATATACTAGTCCTGGATTCTCAAGGTCCTTTCCCAGAAATGCCTGTGCACCGCACGAACAAACTGGCAGGTAAAATAGTCTTGAAAATATGCAAGCAACAGTCTGCCAGGGAACTCAAAGTATTTGCGTATAGATTACAGATTCTCAATTCTCACAAGATCCCCCCCATAGTAGACACAGCACTAATTATACTTTCCTAATGGGGCAAGAGAGGATTGTCCTGGCACCAAAACCTTGAAAAATGGTAGAGATTTCCTCAAGAATTAATAGGGAGTATTTCTACTACAAAGTCCCTACTTTTTGTTTCCGTGCAATGTTAAAAATAATTGTTCTATATACACTGAAAAGAAGATAAATCCTAAATACCTAAATGACCATTAGCAAGACACAGAAAGTATCTGAAGAATAAAACTCTCATGGAAGATTTTTAAAAATACTACTGCCATTTGCATATTACTGAATACTATTATTACTGATCACCAGTGTATCAGTACACTAAAGTCAGAAGCACAATACACGTGCTTTCTGTTTGAGTCTCTAAATAAGAGATTATATAGCTTAAATGAAGAACTTAACTTTTATAGGCTCATAAATGTTAGTACCTAACTGCCAGGATTTCTTGGAAAATTTCAAAAAGGACTCTGGATCTCTGGATATTATTTCTTTGTCCTTTGCATATACAGTTAAAAGAGAAGAAAAGCAGGCAATTCCCACAAACGGAACAGTAAAACACTATAACACCAAGGGGGAAAAAAAAACATTTAAGTACATGAAACCTGAGGTAAGCACACATTAACAACATATAGCCATTTACCTTCACTGAATTCATCTAGCAACTCTTCCTTGGTCCAATTACACGAGGTTATTAGAAAAAAGCCTTTCACATTCAACGCCCCAGAGAGGGATTTCACATACTGCTTCCTCTTCTCAATCGCATTGTCAGGATTAAGGCTTATGGCATCGAAAGTCCCTTTGTCAATACAAATATGAAATCCAGACAGTTTTGTGGAAAGATTCAAAAAGTCTTCTACCTATATCAAAAATCAATGTCTTTATGAGAACAATTAACACACAACCTCTCCTGAATTTAAGTGACAATCTGTAAAAGATTATGGATAAAAAGACCAATTAATTATGATGGCATGTTACATATAATAAACATATTTTCGACTTTATAGCTAACTTTTACGTGCTTCATTCCAAGATCATTAAAGCTAAGATTAGTGGGAGAGACAGTGTTTCCTGGACATTCCAAATCTCTACAAATTTGGAAACAAATCAAAGCCAGGTGTACTGCCAAGAAACACCAGCACGTCATGGAGCCTCCAAGCCTAGCTCATGAAAAAGTTATTTCTGTCAAAAAGTAGAATATTTGGCACGTTCTTAAAGATGACAAAAATTATGTAGAACTGAAACAAGTCATTAGAAATAAGATGGTTTTTAGCTGATATGATTACCAGCTGTGTGACTTAAAGTAAACACGGTTAATCAGAAGTCCCTCAGCCCTGACTCAGCAGCTTACAAAGCAACTAACGGATCAAATGAATGGCATTAAAATTTTGCTTTAGAAATCAAAGGACTATTTAAACTGCTGTTACTTAACTTTATAAATACCATGCACGTTAGGTTGTGGAAGTCACACTTCAGCATATCATTCACTTTCAATAATCCAATAATACACTATAAGCATCTGAAACAGTGATCTGCCTCAATTTCATTTATACAGTACTTTGCCAATGTACTTAATTCTGAAAAGCTACTTTGAAAAATTAAGCAATTAGCTCACAATTATTCATACAACTTAATACAGTAATCATAAATAGTGTATTACCCTTTGATTTAAAAATGTGGATTTTTATGTTTATTTACATTAGAACATGGGTTTTTTCCTCCTCCCTCACACCAAAGTATTCGATACACCTGAAGCCAAAGATGACCACCATTCTTAAGAGCTAAGTTTAGAGAAGTTGTTATCTGAAACGCCTGATCAAAGTACTCACTTATTCAACAAGTATGTCGTGAACACCCATAATATGCAGGGACTTTTCCATCACTGAGAATATAACAGTAAACAAAAAAGAAAGTGTCCCTGTATCTTATATATCTTATACTCTCTTAAGGGAGAGACAACAAATAATTTTAGATGAAGTGTTATGAAGACAATAAAAACAATAATAAAGGCAGTGAGGGACTGGGAAGAGAAATGTTTTGGAAAAGGTAGGAAAAGTCTAAGAAGGTGATATTTGAACACAGATTTGACTGATGAGAATAATCCAAACAAGTTAAGATCTGGAGCAAGAATACTCTAGGCAGAGAGCAGAAGGTATAAAGACTGGAAAAGAACAGGCTAGCCACGTTTCTGGAGCAGACAGCAACCCAGTGTGACTGGAATACTGGTGATAAAGGGGAAAACAGGTGAGAAATGAGGGGCTTTGTAAGGTGGGGTGGGGATTCAGATTCCATTCTCAAAGCAACGGGGAAGCCCCTGGAGACCTGTGACCAAGGCAGTGACACAAGCTGACTGATATTTTAAAAGATCACTCTGCTTGCCCTGTGGTAACAAACAGTGGGTGGCAAGAGGAGAAATGGAGAGGCCAATAAGAGGCCAGTGTAGCCATGGAGGCAAGAAATGATGACGGCTTGCACTTAGGAGGGCTTGGAAATAGCAAGGAATGATCACATGCCTGATACACTATGAAGATAAAACCAACAGAATGAGACATAGGACTTAAAGAAAAGAGAAGAATCAAGGATGACTCCTTGGGTTTTAGGTTAGTACAACAGGTGAATGGTGGTATCAGTAACAGAAATGGGAAAGACTGCAGTAAAGCAGGTTTAAAGGGAAACTTAAAAGTTTCATTTCAGACTAAATGAGAGACTATTGCTATCTAGGCAGAACTGTAAAATATGCAGTTTTTAAGTCATTCTAGAGCTCAGAGAAGCCTGGGCTACATATATAAATCCAAGTGTCATCATCTCCTTACGGATCACAGGACACAAAAATAAACTAAGTAGTCTTTGGTGGCACTACACCACTTTACAAATTTACAACTTTGACCTAGTTAAATGCAAAGTTAACTAGTATTTGTGTGTGTCTGCAAACGTGAGAGAATGAACACACTCGCACACAAGGAAGAGGAGAAAATAACTTCCCCACGCTGACTAGACTGAAAATTTTAAGTTACTTAAAAATATTTCCATTTGGATTATTTATAATTAATCCTTAATTTATAAGTTCAAAAGATATTGTTAGCATATATACTTCAGAAATGCTTAAACTTTATAACTTTTATTATAAAAAAATTATAGTAATATAACAGTTACCTTCAACTTAATGTTAGATAAACCCTCTTTCTCTATAATACTTCCAGAAAGCTGTATTGCAGAAGGAGAGTAATCAATTCCAGTAATATTAGAGAAACCAAATTTTGCCTAGAGACAGAGAAACAATTTTATACTTTAGTTTAAAATAAAGTTTTAACATACTGCTTTGCTTATGAATTATAACATTCCTTTAGGACTGGGACTGTTTTATTTATTTAATAGATCAAGTGACATATACTATCCAATAATCTACAGTTTAAATTTTATTGTGAATCTAAATAGAAACTAAGAGTTCAAATTAATATCAAGTGACACTTCATTTGCTTTTATAGTATTTGATTTCTATTTCAAAAGAAAATTCATTCTCTCAAAGATAATAAGAACGTATGTATAATATTTTTGCCCTCAAGCAGAAAAATGTAACATTAACTTCTGATGTTGACATGCTCTAATTCGCACATAAATCTGTCACAAATTTTACTTAGCACAATTAAGTTATATGAGTTAATGAAATGCATACATAGTAAGTTCTTGAAAATTTTTCCTTCAGTGTAATTATAAATCGCAATTTTCCACCAGCCATGTGATTATTAACCACATTACATTTGTATAGTATTTCTGTTTTTGAGATGTTCACAAAAACTATGTGAGATAGGTTGGGCAGGTATTTATATCCCAAGAATTAAGGCTCAGAGGACGTTAAGAGTTTTGAGCCTAAAGCTATAGTCCTGGCTGTTTACTAGCCACATGAACCCACCTAGAGTGTGTGGAGCCTGTGGCAAAAGTATGATGGCTTCTGGTCCTCCCCCCTACCCCCAACACTATGCCGAACATTTTCAGAACAATCAGGCTAAATTTCAAAGGAAATTTGATGAAGAAAATCAGTTGAAAACTACAGTGTAGCTTGAAATTCTCTTCCTGCTCTTCACTATTTACTCAATTTATTTCCTTCAAAACATAACCGACACCTACACCTTCCATTAAGACTACCTTGACTTTTCACTAAGTGACTGATTCTACACTCTAGTAACACACCGATTATATTCCACAGAATTTTGTTCCCTTTGATTACTTTTATTTTAATCTCAAGGTGTAACATCCCCACCTTGATGCCAACCTCCAACTCTTTTAGGCGTCTCACTCCATACTGTTTGAGATCTTCATTTTCTCCCAGTTTCTTTCAATTCCATCTCTATCAGGAAGCCAGGATAATTCTTTTAATTGACTCTTACCAGTTCCCTCTTCTCCCATGCCTATTTATTATTACAACAGAACTTATAAAAATATCATATATAGATGTTTTAGGTTTCTAGAACAATCATTCAAAACCTCAAACTATCTGCAACATTTTTCACATTTGGTTTCTGGCACTCCGTGAAAAATCAGCAGACATTCAAGGAAACAACAAATGACCAGAAGCCAACGGGGAAGAACAGACATTAGAAAAGACCACAGGAGACCCAAATAAAATAATGATCAGAAACCAATTTTAAAGCAACTGAAGTAAATGACAGTTTGTGGAGAATTCTGAGAATTGAAAACTATAACAAAGAACCAAACGAATAACAGAAGTGAAAAAAGCAATAATTAAACAGATTCAAGGGTGGGCTTGACAGTAGATTGAATGCAGAAAAAAATTAGTGAATTGGAAGAAAGGTCAAAAGAAAATACTCCTATTAGGCACAGAACAAAAGGCACAGACAATTAAAAACAGGAAAGAACATAAAAAAAAATAAATAACAGAGTATAAGATCTAAAATATATATAATAGGAATCTTAGGAGAAGAAATGAGAATGGGGCAAAAGAGAAAATGGCATACAGGTGGGAATTTTCTAATACCGACGAAGGACCCCAAGCCACAGACTGAAGAAGCAATATAAACCAGAGAAGATTGAAAAAGAAAAAGAAAAGAAAACCAGTAGAGTGTATCTGATAAAAGCCAAAAACAGGAAAACCTCAAAAGCATCCAAGGAGTGGGGCGTAGGGAGATAACACAGAACAACAGATTACCTTCAAAGACTAACAATAAGACTGACAGCTGACAATAAGTCATAAAGAATGGAAGTCAGAAAACAGTGAAGAAAAAACAGCAATCTAAAATTATATGCCCAGAAAAAAAAAAATCCATCAAAAATGTAAGTGAATCACTTAAAAAGCTCTGAATATAAGCAATAACTATTAACACCACAAAAATACAGACAACAAAACATTATATGCAACAGAGGCAAATATAAATGACCACCTATTAAGTTCATTAAAAAAAAAAAAAGCAAACTGAATTTGTAAAAATCTCTGAATCAGAGATTATCAAAATTTTACTTTAAAGGAACAGGGCTGGGCAACCCTGTCAGGACCCCTCTCACTCCTGAGAGTTCTTTTTCTGTATTCGTGCCAAATAAACTTCTATCACTATGGAGGGAGGGAGGGAGGGAAGAAGGAACAGGGCATAAATATTTTAAGGTTTCCCAGCCACACAATCTCTGTCACAACTACTCAGCTCTACCACTGCAGCACATATGCAGGTACAGACAATATGTATATGAATGAGTGTGGCTACATTTTAATAAATATTTTTAAAAACAGAGGAAGGCCAGATTTGGCCCTCAAAACTATAGTTTACTGAACCTTATTCTAGATCTAACTTCCAACCTACAGAAAATACAGGGCGCAGAAAACATTTTAAATGATAGAAGTACAATTAGAAAATTCACACTGTGGAAAATCATTTGGGACTAATAAACTACCTTTTACAACAAAAACATCACAAAGTAAGGAAAAGGTGTAGGGAGAAAAAAAAAGCCTTAAGAAACTATTAACCAACTGCAACATGTAGACTTAAAAGCAGAATAGAAATAAGAGGGAAAACAAGTCTGTGAATTTGAAGACATATCAAATCTGATCAACGAAAAAACAAATCAATCAATCTGATCAACAGAGAAAAATGGGAAAAAAATGAACAGAGACTCACAGAAGACCTGTGGAACAATATGAAAAGTTCTAACATTTCTATTTCCAGACTCCCAAAAGGAAAGAAGAGTGATATATAAAAAAAAAAAAAATCCCATCAGTGAGTATAATCATGAAGCTTTTCTTTTTTAGAATGTTAATATGATAGGTTATATGATTTTCATGTAATGAACCGGCATTGCATTCTCAGAATAAGCCCCATCTGGTCGTAGTGTCTAAATCTGTTTATATATTACTGGACCAATTCCTCAAAAACTGCAAACTCACTCAAATGAAATAAATAACCTTAAGAGGACTCTAAGAAATTCAACAAAATTCAACATCTATTCTAGAAATAGAAAGGAATCTCATCAATCTGATAAAGGACATCAAAAAAAATCCTACAGCTAACCTATACCCCCTTTTTTAAGTCAACACAACCTTAATGGTGAAATGCACACGTAGATTAGAAAACTAAGACTAGAACAAGGCAAGAATGTCCTGTTGTTACCACTCCTAGTTAACATTGTACTGGAAGCCATACCTAGTGTAAATAGGCAAGAAAAAGAAATAAAAGGCATGCAAATTAAAAAGGAAGAACTAAAGCTGCCCCATTCATAAACAATGATTGTCTACATAGAAAAGTCCAGAAAACCCACCAAAAAACTCCTAGAACTAATAAATGCAAGGTGACAGAGTACAAGGTCAATACACAAAAATCAACCATATTTCTAGCAATAAACAATTGGAAACTGAATTTCGAAAAGCAATACCACTTAAAATACTCCAAAAAATGGGGCGCCTGGGTGGTACAGCGGTTAAGCGTCTGCCTTCGGCTCAGGGCGTGATCCCGGCGTTATGGGATCGAGCCCCACATCAGGCTCCTCCCTATGAGCCTGCTTCTTCCTCTCCCACTCCCCCTGCTTGTGCTCCCTCTCTCGCTGGCTGTCTCTATCTCTGTCAAATAAATAAATAAAATCTTTAAAAAAAAAAAAAAAAAAAAAAAAAAATACTCCAAAAAATATACATTGATACAAGTATAAAAATATGTATAGGATCTATATGCTGAAAATGAAAAAATACAGATGAAAGAAATCAAGGAAGACCTAAATAAATGAAGAGACATACCATGTTCATGGACTGGAAAACTCTAGATAGTAAAGATGTCGATTCTCATCAATTTACAGATTTAGCTCAATTCCAACCAAATTTTCGGCATGGATTATTTTAGATAAATATAAATGGATTTTAAAATTTATTTGAAGGGGCGCCTGGGTGGCTCAGTCATTAAGCGTCTGCCTTCGGCTCAGGTCATGGTCCCAGGGTCCTTGGATTGAGCCTCGCGTCAGGCTCCCTGCTCAGTGGGGAGCCTGCTTCTCCCTCTGCCTCTGCCTATTGCTCCCTCTACTTGTGCTTGCTCTCTTTGTCAAATAAATAAAATCTTTAAAAAATAAAATTAAAATAAAATAAATAAAATTTGGAAAGGTAACATAACTGGAATAGCCAAAACAACATTTGAAAAAGAAGAATAAGGGGTGCCTGGGTGGCTCAGTTGGTTAAAGCTCTGCCCTCAGCTCAGGTCATGATCCCAGGGTCCTGGGATTGACCCCCACGTCAGGCTCCTTGCTCAGTGGTAAGCCTGCTTCTCCCTCTACCTCTCCCTCTGCCTCTGCCTGCCACTCTCTCTGCTTGTGCTTATGCTCTCTCTCTCCTCTCTCTCTCTTAAATAAATAAATAAAATCTTTTTTTAAAAAAATTAGAAAATGAAGACTAAAACTGGCAGAATCCCACTATTCAACTTTTAAGGCTTACTAAAAAGCTACATTAATCAAGACAATGTGGTGTTACAAAAGGATAGACACATCAATGAAACAGAGTCCAGAAATAGATACACAAAAATATGGCCAACTGATTTTTGGCAAAGGTGAAAAGACAATTTAATGAAGGAAGGGCAGTCTTTTTAACAAATTATATTAAAACAAAGGGACATCGGGGCGCCTGGGTGGCTCAGTCAGTTAAGCATCTGCCTTCAGTTCAGATCATGATCCCAGAGTCCCAGGATCAAGCCCCATGTCAGGCTCCTCTCTCAGCAGAGAGTCTGCTTCTCCCTCTGACCCTCCCCCCTCTTGTGCACACTCTCTCTCTCTCTCTCAAATAAATAAATAAAATCTTAAACAAAATTTTAAAAAATAAAACAAAGCGGGGGTGCCTGGGTGGCACAGTCGTTAAGCGTCTGCCTTCGGCTCAGGGTGTGATCCCGGCATTCCGGGATCAAGTCCCGCATCGGGATCCTCCGCTGGGAGCCTGCTTCTTCCTCTCCCACTCCCCTGCTGTGTTCCCTCTCTCGCTGGCTATCTGTCAAATAAATAAATAAAATCTTTAAAAAAATAAAAAATAAAAAATAAAACAAAGGGACATCTATATGCCAAAAAAAAAAAAAGAATCTTGACTTGAACCTCATATCTTTTTTTTTTTTTAAAGACTTTATTTATTTATTTGACAGAGAGAGACAGCCAGTGAGAGAGGGAACACAAGCAAGGGGAGTGGGAGAGGAAGAAGCAGGTTCCCAGCGGAGGAGCCTGATGTGGGGCTCAATCCCAGGACTCTGGGATCACACTGTGAGCCAAAGGTAGACGCTTCACAACTGAGCCACCCAGGTGCCCCCTGAACCTCATATCTTATATAAAAATTAACTCAAAAAGAATCACCATAAAAGATTAAAACTATAAAACCTTTAGGGGAAAAGAAAGGAGAAAAAGTAAATTAGGAAAACAGTTATTAGACACGACACCAAAAACACGATACATTAAAGAAAAAAAAATTAGGGGTGCCTGGCAGGCTGTCGGTAGAGCAAGCAACTCTTGATCTCAGGGTCGTGAATTCAAGCCCCACACAGAGATACTCAATAGAAAAAAATATAATATAAATAAGTAAATAACTCAATAAACTGGCGACTTTATCAAAAATTTAAACTTTTACTTTTCATCTCTTAAAAAGAGAAGCTAGATTGAAGAGAAGCTAGAAAACATTTACAATCATGTTTCAGAGAAGACCTGTATTCAGAATATACAAAGAACTCACAAAATTCAACAGTTAAGAAAACAGACAATTCAATCCGACAATGAGCAAAAGACTCGAACAGAAATTTCACCAAACAAGATATAAAGATAGCAAATAAGTACATGAAAACATGTTCACCATAATCAGCCATCAGAGAACTACAAACTAAAACCATCATTAGATGCCACTATACACATATTAGAATGGCTAAAAGAGCAAATATGGACAATTCCAAGTATCAGCAAAGATACAGACCAACTGGAATAATCACACATTGTTCAGGTATGTGAAATGTGAATGCAAAATGGTACAACCACTCAGAAAAATGGCTTGGCAGTTTCTAATAAAGTTAAACATATATTCACATTAGAGAAATTAAACATGTTCACACCAAAATGTTTACACAGATGTTTATAGCAGCTTATTCATAATTGCCTAAAACTAGCAACTCACATGCCCTTCAACAATGGATAAACAAACGGCGATACATCCATACATCAGATACGTTTCAGCAATGAAAAGGAATGACTACTAATACACACAAAAATGTGGATGAATCTCAAAAGCATTATGTTGACCAAAAGAAGGCAATCTCAAAAGATTATAATACTGCATGATTCCATTTTATAGGACATCCTCAAGAACACAAACTAGTGATGGAGAACACATCAGTGGCTACCAGGGGGAAAAGGTATGGTTACACAGGATGCAACTATTCTGTATCCTGACTGTAAAGGTGATTACATCAATCTGTACATGTGTTAAAATCCACAGAACTCTATGCAAAAAAGTCAATTTTACAATATGTAAATTTTTAAAATTTAACGGCAAATTATGAACAACCTGATGCTAATTTTAACATTTAGATAAATGGATAAATTTCTTGAAAAACACATACTGACTCAAACCCTACCAAAAAAACCTCCACATTCCAGAGGATGTCACCAAGAACTCGTCTGAACGTTTACAGAAGAAACAAAGCCAATTAAAAATTCTCCCAAAGATGGGGCGCCTGGGTGGCTCAGTCGTTAAGCGTCTGCCTTCGGCTCAGGGCGTGATCCCGGCGTTCTGGGATCGAGCCCCACATCAGGCTCCTCCCCTATGAGCCTGCTTCTTCCTCTCCCACTCCCCCTGCCTGTGTTCCCTCTCTCGCTGGCTGTCTCTCTCTCTTTCAAATAAATAAATAAAATCTTTAAAAAAAAAATTCTCCCAAAGAATAAAAGGAGAGCGATTTCCCATCTTGTTGTGAGGCCAGCATAACCTTGATACAAAAACCTTAGATGAAAATTTCAGGTAAGGAATATTACTGGCTAATCTCTCTCATGAAACTATACAAATCATAAGCAAAATAAATACTACCAAATGAAATCCAATAATATATGAAAAGGATAATACACAGCAATCAAACTTGGTTTACTTCAGGAATAGAAGTTTGTTTTAACAGTGACCAAGCAGGGGCACCTGGCTGGCTCAGTCGGTAGAGCATGCAACACTTGATCTCCAGGTCATGATTTCAAGCCCCACATTGGGTGCAGAACTTACTTTTTAAAAAAATTTAAAAAAAAAAAAAATCAATCCCTAAAATTTTTTGAATAAAAATGTTAATTAAAAAAATAAAGACACCCTGTCCCCAAAACCAATCAATTCAACATTAATAGAATCAAGCAGAAAAATAATCTAATCATCTCAGTGAATATCAAAGAAAGCAGCTGACCAAATTCAACACCCATTCATGATTAAAAACGTAAACTAGGAATATAAAGGAAACCCTCAATCTGATAAAGACTATCTATAAAAACCTATAACTAACATTATATGTAATGGTGAAGTATTAGAAGCTTTCCTCTTCTACTAGGCAGTGTTACAAGGCTATCTGCCTTCATAATTTCTATTCAACACTGTATTCAAGAGGGGCGCCTGGGTGGCTCAGTCGTTAAGCGTCTGCCTTTGGCTCAGGGTGTGATCCCGGAGTTCTGGGATCAGGCCCCCCGTTGGGCTCCTCCGCTGGGAGCCTGTTTCTTCCTCTCCCACTCCCCTTGCTTGTGTTCCCTCTCTCTCTCTGACTGTCTCTCTCTCTCTGTCAAATAAATAAATAAAAATCTTAAAAGAAACACAAAAAAACACTGTGTTCAAGAGTACACAGCATTTCAATAAACAAGACATCAAAGCTGAAACTGAACAAATAAAACTACATGACATTACTGTACATAAGAAAATCCAAGAGAATCCATGAATAAACTATTAGAATTAATGTTTGAATTACTGGATACAAGATCAATAGAGAAATCTATTCTACTTCTATTTACTATCAATAAACTATTAGAAAATAATTTTTTTTTAAGATTTTATTTATTCAGGGGCTCCTGGATGGCTCAGTTGGTTAAGCCTCTTCTTCTTTGGCTCAGGTCATGATCCCAGGATTCTGGGATGGAGGCCCACATCAGGCTCCCTGCTGGGGGCGGGGGGACATGGACATAACACACACGACACTTGTTTCTTCCTCTCCCTCTGCCTCTGCCTGCCACTCCCCCTACTTGTGTTTGCGCACATGCTCTCTGTCAAATAAATAGATAGTTTTTAAAAATTTATTTATTCATTTAGAGAGAGTACAAGCCGAAGGAGTAGAGGGGGAGGGGCAGAAGAAGAGGGAGATAATCCCCAGGAAACATCACATTCAATGAGGAGCCCAATCCCACGACCCCAAGATCATGACCTAAGCAAAAAGCAAGAGTCGGACACTTACCCAACTGAGCTACCCAGGCACCCCTAGAAAATAAAATTTTAAAAACATTAACAACTGCGACAACAACAAACATCTAGAGATCGATCTAAGATAAATAAGATCCTAACAGAGAAAACTACAAAATATTACTGACAGAATATAAAGAACTAAATAAATGGAGGAACATATCACGTTCATGGACTCAGACACTCAATATTATAAAGACCTAAATTCTCCCCAAATTCAATGCAATCCAAATCAAAATCCTAGGATTTTTTTCCCTGAGAAGTGATGAGTCTAAAATTTAAATAAACATGCATCCTCCCTGAATTAATCTGTAAATTCCTAATCAAAATGCCAGGGCATATTTTCTCCTGAGACGAGAGAAGATTATTCTAAAATTTACATAAATATGGAAAAAGCTAACAACAGCCAATACAAAAAGAGACCAATATTGGAGAATTCACATCAACAGAATATGAAGGGGCACCTGGGTAGCTCAGTCAGTTAAGCTTCTGCCTTTGGCTCGGGTCATGATCCCACGGTCCTGGGATGGAGCCTGCTCAGTGGAGAGCCTGCTTCTCCCTCTCCCTCTGCTGCTCCCCCTGCTTGTGCTCATGCACTCTCTATAATAAATAAATAAAATCTTCCAAAAAAAATTTTTTTTAATTAAAAAAAAACCAGAACACAAAGACATAAAGCTGCAGTAATCAGGACAGCAAGACACTAGCATAAGGATAAAGAAACAGACCCAAAGGAACAGAATAGAGAATACAGACATAGACCCAAGCACACACCAATATGGCTTATGAGAGAAGTGAAGTGGGAGAAAGGATGGACATTTCAATAAATGGTGCTGGGTTACCTGGATAGTCATAAGGGAAAAAATAAACCTTAAACTTTACCTCACAATATATATAACATTCTGCCTTCATTCATACACACACACACACACAGAACCTAAATGTGAAGAAAATACAGCTTCTAGAAGAGCATGAAGGAAAATATCTTTATGACTCTGGGCAGGCAAGGTTTAATATAGAATATTCAAAAGCACTAATAATTTTTTAAATGATATAATAAGCTTTAATAAAAATAAAGAACTTTTATTCATCAAAAGATGCTATTGTAAAAGTGAAAAGGCAAGCCATGCAGCAGATGAAAAGTATTTGTGACACAAAGGTCACATACCCAAATTATATAAAGAACTCTGACAAATCAATACGAAAAACACAGGCAACCCAATTTTAACATGGGCAAAAAACCTGGGCAGGCACTTCACAAAAAAGAATAGCCAAATTGCCAAAATGCATATGAAAATATGCTCAACATTTTTAGTCATCAGGAAATAATAAAACCATGACATACCACTGCCCACCTACCAGAATCACTGAAACTGTATAAACTGACAACATGGGGTATTGGCAAGGATGGACTTCTCACACACTGCCAGTAGGAGTGTCAACTAGTACAACCACTTTGGAAAATTGTTGGGCAATATTGGTAATAATGCAGTACTGGAAAAAGCCCAAATGTCCATCAACAGAGAACAAATGCACAAATGAATGAATGAATGCATAATTAAATTAACTGCAGTATTTTCATATGGTATAATACCTTATCACACTGAAATGAAGCAACCTACTGCTTCACCTAACAGTGAAATACTGAAAGCAATCTCTGAAAAGAGGAACTTCACAAATCCATGCTCGGCAGAAGCGAGATCAAAAAAATAAATATAGTGCATAACCATAATATCATTCATATCATATCAAAAACAGGTAGGGTCCCTGGGTGGGGTGTTTCAGTCAGTGAAGCATCTGCCTTAGGCTCAGGTCATGATCCCAGGGTCCTGGGATGGAGTCCCGCACCAGGCTCCCTGCTCAGGAGGGAGTCGGCTTCTCCCTCTGCCCCTCCCCACCACTCGAGCTCACGAGCTCACACTCTCTTTTTAGCTCTCTCTCTCTCTCTCACAAAAATAAATAAAATCTTAAAGAAAAAAAACTTATTAAAAAAGATAGGTAAAACTCAATGTAATGGACAAAGGATAATCTTTTCAAAATATGGTAGAAACAATTCAACATTCATACACACACACACACACACAAACACAAAGAACCTCAACCAGTATCTCAAACCTTACAGAAAAATTAACTCCAAAATAATCACACATCTGGGAGCCTGGGTGGCTCAGTCGGTTAAGTGTCTGCCTTCAGCTCAGGTCATGATCTCAGGGTCGTGGGACTGAGACCCACGTCTGGCCTTGGGCTCCCTGCTCATCAGGGAGTCTGCTTCTTCCTCACCCTCTACCCCTCCCCCCTGCTCGTGCACTCTCTCTCTCTCTTTCATGCATTCTCTTTCTCTCTCTCAAATAAATAAATAAAATCATAAAAAAAAAAAAAAAAAGAATCGCTGATCTAAATGCAAAAGGTAGGGGTGCCTGGCCGGCTCAGTGAGTGGAGCATGCAACTATTAATCTCAGGGCTGTGAGTTTAAGCCCCACACTGGGTGTGGAGTCTACTTAAAATAAAACTTAAAAAAAGAAAGAAAGAAAATAAATGTAAAAGGTAAAACTTTAAACTTTTCAGAAGACAAAATAGGAGAAAATCTGTGTGACCTTGGGTTAGGCAAAGAGTTACTATGATCACAAAAGCACAATCCATACAAGAAAAAAGTTAATAAACTGAACTTCATCAAAATCAAGAACTTCTGCCCTTCAAAAGATACTATTAAGAGAATAAAAAAAAGAAGCCAAAGAATGGGAGAAAACATTTGGAAATCACACACTTGGTAAAGAACTTAATATCCACAATACATAAAGAATCCTCAACTCTTAACAATAAGTAAACAACCCAATTTAAAAATGGCCAAAAGATCTGAACACCCATTTCACCAAAGAAGATATACAAATGGCAAATAAGCACATGAAAAGGTGCTCAACATCATTAGTTGTTTGGGAAATGCTAATTAAAACCACAGGGAGGGGGCGCCCGGGTGGCTCAGTTGGTTAAGTGTATGCCTTTGGCTCGGGTCAGCTCAGGTCATCTTGGGGACCTGGGATTGAGCCAAATTCAGGCTCCCTGCTCAGCGGGGAGTCTACTTCTCTCTCGGGCTCTCTGCCTCTGCCCCTACCCCCCCATGCTTACTCTCTCTCTCAAATAAATAAAATCTTAAAAAAATAAATACGGACACCTGGGCGTCTGCCTTTGGCTCAGGTCATGATCTCAGGGTCCTGGGATCACGTGCTACATCAGGCTCCTTGCTCCGTAAGAGCTGCTTCTCCCTCTGCCTGCCACTCCCCCCCGCCTGTGCTCTGTCTCTCTGACAAATATATTTTTAAAATCTAAATAAATAAATAGATAAATAAACAAATAAATAAAAACACGGTGAGAAACCAGTACAGCTAACACCAAAAACAGCCTAACATATGATGACAGACATCAGAATAGTGGTTAACTTTAGAAGGGAATGGGGGTGAGGGGAATGCACAAAGGGGCTTCTTCTATGATGCTAACAACGTCTGATTTCTTGATGAGTTTGGTGAGTTACACAAAGGTGTTCATTTTGTAAAAGCTATATACTTAATGACCATTTTTCTATATGTATACCATACTACATGTAATAAGTACACATTAAAAAAGAAAGTAACTTCCCTTAAAAGACTCCACATGTAGGTGGCTTCACCAGTGAATTCTACCAAACATTTAAGGAAGAAAAAAAAACTAATCATTAATAAACTCTTCCAAAAAATAAATTCTTACTTAATGATGCCAGCATAACCTGATACTAAAACTTGACAAGAACACTACAAAAATGTTAAATTACTAAGACAATCTTTCCCATGGACAGAGTTGTAAAAATCCTAAACAAAATATTAACAAACTGAATCCAATGATACATAAATTGGATTCATTTCAGAAATGCAATTAACATTTGAAAATGATCAATGTAATTCATCAACACGAAGAGGCTAAAGAAAATTCATATGATTATCTCAATAACAGGAAAAACATTTGATAAATAACAAGATTTATAAGAAACAAACACACTCACTCTCTTTTAGCAAAGGAAGAACAGAAAGAAACTTTAGTCTGATACCAACTGATCTACAAAACAAATTTACAAGCTAACATCATACCTAACAGTGAAACTTTCAAAGTAATCTCTGGAAAGGGGGAAAAAGACAAGGATGTCTTCTGTTACCACTTCTTTTCAAGATTCCTCTAGAGGTCCTAGACAGTGTAGTAAGAGGAGAAAAGTTATAAAGGACTGGAAAGGAAGAAAGAAAACTGCCATTATTACAGTCTGCATAATTATACAGTTAACCATTGAACAACACAGGGGTTAGGAGTGCTGACACCCCTCAAAGTAAAAAATTTGCATTTAACTTTTGATTCCCACAAAACTTTACTCATAGTCTACTGGTATGGGGGGGGGGATTTTGTATTTTGTATTTTTTTTTTTTTTTAGAGTGAGAGGGAGAGAGCACCTGTGTGAGCAGGAGGGAAGGGCAGAGGGAGAGGGAGAATCCTAAGCAGGCTCCATGCTCAGCACAGAGCACGACACAGTGCTCAATCTCACGACCTGAGGTCATGACCTGAGTCAAAATCAAGAGTTAGACACCTAACTGACTGACCCAACCAGGCACCCCATAGCCTATTGTTGACTGAAAACCTTACTGATAACATAACAATCGATTAACATGTATTTTGTATGTTATGTATATCGTATGTTTTATTCTTACAATAAGGTAAGTTAGAGAAAAGAAAATACTAAGAAAATCACAAGGAAAATACATTTACAGTACTATGCATGTATTTATTGTAAAAAATTCCACAAATAAGTGGGCCTGCATAGTTCAAAACCATGTTGTTCAAGAGTCAACTGTATATGTAAAAAATCTAAAAAATCTACTTAAACTGTTAGTCTCAAAGGATAAATCATTAGCCTCTACAAATAAACTACTAAAATCCAGAAGAATCTACCGGTAAACAAGAGAATGAATAAAGCTGAGTATAATTAAATCTTACACAGCAATGAAAATGAATGTGTTACTACTACACACAACTTTAGTGAATCTCACAGAAAGTGGAGAACACACTGGAAAGAATACATAGTCAAGTCCTCCATTTATACATTCAATACAGGCAAGTTAATCTCTGATGTTAAAACTCCTTCTCATTAGTGGTTACCTTTAGAGAGGAAGGAGGGAGTAATTTAGAAAGGACTGGTAGGGCGTTCAGGGGAGTTTCTAGAATCTGCAATATTTTTTACTTCTTGAGCAGGGTGGTAGATCATAGGTGACCACAGGTGTGTTCACTTTGTGAAAATTCACTGAGCCACATGCTTTTGATTTGTGCACTTTAACATATATACGTTATACCTTAAGTTTCAAAAACATTTACCATAAATTTTTCGAATCATTCTCTACTGCTTAAAACATTTCAATGGCTACCCATAGCCTAAAAGTAAAATCTAACCTGTTAGGCATGGCATATGATATGGCTCCTACTACCCTTATCCTACCTTTAACTTAATCCTCATTCTGTCTATCCCACATACACACTTTATAATCTAATTTACCAAATTATTTACAGGCCCAGTGCGTGCTATGCTGCTTCAAACCGTCATGTCTTTTTTTTTCTAAGATTATTTATTTATTTATTTATTAGCCATCTCCACACCCAACACAGGGCTTGAACTCACCACTCCGAGATCAAGAGTCTCACAGTCCACCAACTAAGCCAGTCAGGCAACCCCCAAACCTTTAAATATTGTTTCCACTGCTTGAAATTCTCTCCCTGTTTACACCCCACCCACACTCACCACACTCTGCCCCTGCAATTTCCACCCAACTTGGATATTAGCTCCTCCAAGACCCTTCCTATCTCTGTTCCCCAAAGTTAACCACTCTCTTTCCTATACTCAGTGATCTATTATTGCACATATCAACTTACAGTGTTAATTGTTTATATGTCTGTCCATCCTCTGTTATATTAGAACAATTCAAGCACAAGGTCCCCATTTTCAGGTTGCCAATGCCTAGCACAAGGCTTGGCATGTAGAAGCCACTCAATAAATTTCACCATTACATATATATCCTTATAAATTAAGACAGTAAAGCCATCTAGGAGGAAGCCTAAGTGTTCTAATTTTCTCCATAGTACAACCCACAGCAATGAGCACACAACAGGTACACAACAGTGATGGTTTAATTAGTAGAATCTGTGCCAAAACTCAGTTCCATAGACAAAATACTCTCTTCAAACCATATGCTCACCTAAGATAAGGTACTTATGTCCTACCTGTCATCTTTCCTTTATACGCACAGATTTCCAGGGTTTTGAGCTAAGAACCAATTAAGATCACCTTATCAAAAGCTTTAAGAAAGAATCTATACTACACCCAGAGAAATTAAGTGGCTTGCTCAAGGTCAAGGCTAAGCTCAGAAGGGCCAAGAGTAGGACTCAGATCCCCTGGCTTCTCATTTAATGCCTTCTCACAATCCATGCAGCCTCCCTTTTGTACGACGTAACTTCTCAAAGTAAGTGGTACAATTGCTCTACTACTTTGTGGTTTTTTGTTTTTTGTTTTTTTTGCTTATCTACTTTAGATTAACGTTAGTATCCTCATTTCCAAGATTTTTTTTTTAATTCATTTCAAAATTTGGCTTTAACACGTGAATACTAAAAGTACCAACAAGTTCAACCAAGAAAACACCATTTCCAGTTCCAATATCAAGCACTGAAGCATCCAGTGGAATCTTGCGTTTTTGCATCCACCTTATTAGCCGATTCATACTCTCTTCTCCAAACCTATTAGAAACAGAGAATCCGTTAATCAAATACCAGAGGAATATAGAGCAAAGATTACAACTATATTCCATTTAAGCAGCTTATTCAATATGCTCAATTAAGCCTTTTTTGAAAGGAAGGAGTAGCATCTGTGACTGCTTAAGCTTCACCTGTACTATTACTGAGGAGACAACGCCTCCCAAAATAGAACAGAATAGATAAGGTCAATATGTTACTTACTAATGTTTCACTACATCAACATTAATACTTGTATACGTTGATGGCTCAAAATTTTATTGCTTATTGAAAAAGGACAATCACAGGATGACAGCAACTTCCTAATACAGGTTTCCCCCACTAACCGCAAGTAGAGCTTTGCTATGAAATCTTTCCTAAGGCAAAATGGCACAAAGTGAAGAAGCCATAACCAGTAATTTATGTGGTAAAATTTTGGGGGCATTCCCAGACCTCAAAAATTACCTCTCTTGGGCCTGATACCGCAAGACACATCTTGCTAACAGATGCACAAAATAAATCAAGATAAAGCACAGACATTCACAGACACTGTTCAAAGCTATGGCGGCCTGATGCTGGGATGCTGAGTGTAGTTACCAGGGAAGGAGCTTGACAGCACCACTCTTGCTGCTAGGGTGTGCACTGCCTAACTAATGGCTCACTGAAAAACAAACGGTGAATGCTATTTTTGCTTTTCACCTTTTTTTGTACAAGCGATAATCTTCGAATTTCTTTCAGTTAGCAAAAACAGGTACTAATGTAAGTGTTTCATAAAAACCAAGAGGCATAATGTAAATATTCAAAAAGGAGGGGAAACCTGTATTCTCATCAAATTTAAGTCTGCACCATTAAAAGAGAGCGAAGAGAGAGATTCTTTAAATCTACCCACAAAGCCAGAATCAGTCCAAGGTTCCCAAGACTTTCAGGTTGTCTTTCTTTGGGGGTAAGCACTTACAAGACACACACACATACACACACACTCACTCTTCTGAATCATAATTCCACTATTTTTTCTAACTCACCAGATTTCTCCTGTATCTCCATATTCTTGAAAAGTTTGCAGCTCTCTCTCATAGACAGCATCCCAACTACATAAATAATCAAATGCAAAGCAAGATTCTTGAATCAAACTGAATTACGATTTAAATATGTTTCTAATACATTGTAGGTATTTATGACAGAAGTTTAAAACATTATCAGTGTTACCAGTAAGTGCACATGGATCAATCTCTTAACATCCTTATGTTAAAAGAATGAAAGACACGGACAAGCAGAATAAGTTTACATATGTAAAGCACTAAGTACAGTACTTGACACATAAAAATACTATACAATTTAGCTTAAAAAAAATAAAAACAAGTTATGTGTCCAAGATCCCTAAATCCCAAACACAAGTCCAAAACTTCACTGTACAGGCATAGTGTCATTATAGCACATTTCAGTCTAAAACGTGCAGACACAAAGATTTTCTACCAATACAGTGGTTACTCACAAGGGAACTCACCAAACACAAGCTCTGCCTAAAGGTTAAATTGTAAGTTTAAGATTTACTCCTTGTAAGTATAGTTTCCCCTCCCCATCATTTGCCTTCTCTTCTTACTTCCCCTCTCTAGAATCGCTGCTCCCTCTCAGTCCTCCAACTCACCTCTCGTCCTTCCCTTTCCCTGTCATTCATTCACCCATCTATTAATTCGTTCATATTACTGAACACCGATTTAGGGTCAGATCACTTTCTCTTCGCTCCCTCCTCAGGCCATCCTTCACTCCCACCCCTTCCAGCTCCCACATCCCCACCCCATCCCTTGCCCACCAGCCCTTTTCCCAAGCCTGCCCCTCTGGTTCAAGACCCCCACAAGGCCTCCCCCAGAGCTTCGGAGCCCATTACGCCCTCACGAGCCCTTTACACGTCGACTCCTTGAAATGTCTCTTAACCACCCCCAGGATGGCCCCTCGGGATTCCAGCCCATCAGTCCCCTCTCAGCTTCCTCGTGTCACGCTCCCAAGGTCCTCCCCACCTTCCGGGGCCCTCCCCCCACCATCCCCTCCCCTGGGCCCAGCCCGGGCGGGGCTGCTCACGCTCCCTGCCCGATGCCACACTCACTGCTCTCGGGTCCCCAGCGCCGACGGGGCGAAGCCATCCTCTCTGGGACTGCCCCTTCGGGACCGCTCCGCGGCCCCAACACCGCCACCGCCACCGCCGCCACCGCTACAGCCAGCGCCGGAGTTCATCCCTCTCCGCGCCCGGGAGGGCTGTTGGGGCCGCCATAGAGACGAGGCAGGGACAGAGCGGACTCGCGGGTGGGCGCCTCTAGGCGGCGGGAGGCCGCCCTCTCTACTACTCCTGGCCCCCACTTGCTCAGCTCGTCTTTGGTCCTGAGTGGAGGTCCGCAAACTCAGGCGTGGACCGAGGGAGGCCTCGCCTCCCTCTCTGCCCACTGCCGCCAGAGTCAGAGGCACCCCCTTCCTGAGGTGCCCGCCTAAGCGCCACTACATTCGGGGACTGCTGTTTGTAAGGGTCCGTGAAAAAGAAACGGGTCCAAAATGGAGTCAGTTTTGCTAAACCTCACTGAGACTTAATATCCAACTTAAATGCAGTTTGAGCCTCTTCCAGGAATGGATTTTAAACTGGTCAGTCTGGAATTTTCTGGTGGGCACTAGTGAGGTAATCTGCCTGATAAGACCCCCTTTGTTCCATTAAGGGAAAGTGACCTTGCCTGAAATAATCCACTCTTTTTTATTATTATTATTATTATTATTATTATTATTATTATTATCCTATTGAAGTATAGTTGACAATGTTACATTAGTTTGAGATGTTGAAATAATTCATTCTTAACGTACTAGCCTCCCTCCCCCTTCTGCTGCCTATAAAAACCTTCCATTTTGTACAACTCCTCAGAGCTCTCTTGTACTTGCTCTACTGGGTGTTGCACGATTCATGAATCATTATTGAATAAAGTCAATTAGATATTTAAGGTTACTCAGCTGACGGGTCACCTGGGTGGCCCAGTCTGTTAAGCCACTGACTCGATTTCGGCTCAGGTCATGATCTCAGGGTCAGGAGATAGAGCCAGGTATTGGGGTCCACGCTCAATTCAGAGTCATCTTGAGATTCTCTCTCACCCTCTCTCTTTCTCTGCCCCGCCCCCCCACTTGCACATGCACTCTCTCGCTCTCTCTCAATAAATACATAATAAACAAACAAACAAAACTTTTTTTAAAAAGTTACTCAGCTGCATTTTTTTTTTAAACAGGACTATTCAAGGTACTGCATTTTGGAAAAGGCTGGCAATGGGAAAACCATGCTACCTGAAGCCAACACTGCTCACTGCAAATGCACAAATCACCTCATGCATGCACGTCGTGGTCAGATCTGGAAAGTAGATGGGACAGTCCGCTGCATTATTTTGGCTTCCTGGTCAGAAATTTAATTTATGGCTGCGATTCTGCCTTAAAAATAGCGTTCTGCCCTCTTGGGACTTGACATCACTGGTGGACATGGGAATTTATGCCCAGAGAAATGATTGCCTTATGACACCACCACGCCACATCCTCCCCTCCAATCATGGGGATCAGAGTACTGTGGAAGAAAGTGCTGGGAGTCAAGATGCCCTGATGCCTGGCTTAGCTCTGCCCCTAACCAGGCACCTGACCTTGTCTAAGACTCCTAACCTTTGTGTTCTGCGACATCCTCACCCACACCATGCCTGAAATACACGGTGACTGGTTCTACTAGGTTGCTCCCAGTCAGTGAACCTGAGATTCATCTGCCTCTTGGTCTGACTACCATTGGGAGATCTGTGGTATAATGTGAGAAATCTTATTGGCCAAAGGTCTGGGGGGTTTTCTGTAGCAGCAATGAATTACTGACAGTTCAACGTCCCAGGCAAGGTCCTCAAAGGCCCCTAGGAAGGCTGCCTTCCAACCAAAAGGAATGTTTCCTAGGCCACGTTTCTGTTGACTCTGCAGACAGAAGTCCAGTAAGTCCCTAGAGGTAAACAGCACCAACAGTTCACAGTTCACAGAAAACCCAGTTAGGACCGAATGTGTATCTCCTTCTATACAAGATGTTCCAAGATGTTCCAGCAACCACTGGTGATAGAATACAGTAAAAGACAGATGGGGATCCATGTGTGTAGTGATTAAAGGACTCAAGAAAGAACGTAAGTAACCTTATTAAAGTGTAATAAAACCACCAAATGCCACAGCCAATCAGTGCTGCCCTGGGCAAATGGTTGTTTTGATCTTTTCTAGGCTCTAGATGCTAGAGAAAGCAAGCTTGAATGTGACTAAGTCTTAAAAAGTTTTAGGTTCTAATTAAGAAGCACCCATGAAAGATAAGGCCATCTTCAATCTGGGGTCTTGCCAACACTTAAGATGTTTTTGCTGTGTGTGATGAACGCTATAAACAGTTGTTGGGATGGAGCCCTGGAAAAACCCTCTGTTTATACAGAGCTCCTGCTCTGGCTCCAGAATTACTCTGGCTGTTTAGTCCTGACGGCTGTGTGGGGCACCACCTCTGATCACCCAGGGCAACAGGATTCTCAGTGGAGGGCGGAGAAGCTCAGTCCGAGCGGAGGAGCTGCCCATCACCAGGGAGAAGGTGGAATGTGCTGCGGAACGCAGTCGTCTCACCAGGTGTCCGTTACATAGGCAGGGGGAGGCTCTTTGAGTACTCTGGGTTGCCTCGTCCCCTCTCATGTTGCCAATCCCTGCAGCCCGGAACCCTGCTTACCTACAACTTCACCAAAACTGTGATTTCAAGGGTTCTCAGGCACTTCCCATTTGGCAAACCAAGGGTCAAGTTCCAGGCGTTACTGTCCTTGATCGTCTGTAGTGATCAACACAGTTTAGGATGCCAGTCTTGAAAACCCCTCCCTATTTTCCCAGCACCACCTGCTCTTAAGTGAGCCTTTTAAAAAGGGAGGTGGGCACACAGCTCTAGAGTTGCATTCAGGTTTGGAGCCCTGGCCCTATCGTGTGGGACTACAGGCGAGTTCTTTAAGTTCACAGGGCCTCAGTTTGCCCATCCTTTCACAACAGTGCCTGTGGCGTAGGGCTGCTGTAGAGATTAAATGAGATAATACCTGTGAAATCGTACGTGCCCGATACATGGTAAATGCTCAGTAAATGCTAGCACAGTTTCTTTGGTTATAAAATGGAGTTTAAAATAGGTCTATTGGGGCGCCTGGATGGCTCAGCCAGTTAAACGACTGCCCCCCGCTCAGGTCATGATCCCAGGGTCCTGGAATCGAGCCCAGAGCCTGCATGGGCTCCTTGCTCAGTGGGGAGCCGGCTTCTCCCTTCGCCTGCTGCTCCCCTTGCTTGTACTCTCTCTCTCTTTCTCTGTCAAATAAATAAATAAAATCTTTAAAATATATATAAAAATTTAAAAAATAAAATGCATGGTCGGCGTTCAGTAAATGTTAGGTATTTTTCTTACTATTAGTGACTTCCAATATCATCCTCTATCCCCAGCTCCCGCCTTTTACTGCAGTGGCCTAGATGCCCCTTGTTATGTGAAACTCAACCTGTTCAAAACCGAACTTTCTTGCACTGCCGTCTCCCCCAGCTCTGATGCCCCCAAACTCTCTCTTCCCTGTGTTCTCCATTCATTTGGCCCCTGACCATCCTACCATCAGCCAAAGCAGAGCATCATCCTTGTCTTGTCCTTTCTCCACCCTCTGCACGCAGCTCCTCCTGGTCTCGGGACTCAGGGGCATTTTTGCACTGCTCTGCCTTCCCTTGGGCTACTTAAGGCTCACAGCTCACTGGGGCCACAGCAGCCCTTTTCCAGTAGACCTCCCTCAAGCCATTCAGTTCTAGGCCCCTTCTCTGGTCCCAGCTATCCTCTCTTCCCCTCTCTCCCCCTACAGAGGTCCCCAAAACTCAGCCGGGTTTTCTCTCTTTCAATGCCTGATACCACCCATTCCTTTCCTTTGCATTTTCTTGCCAATTAACAGACTATGCAGTCAGCCATCTTGAACTTCAGTCGCAACTTAGTTGTGTGATCACTACCAGGTGTGACCTGGACAAATCACTTAATTTAAACCTTTAGGGGTGCCTGGGTAGCGCAGTTGTTAAGTGTCTGCCTTCGGCTCAGGGCGTGATCCCGGCGTTCCGGGATCGAGTCCCGCATCGGGCTCCTCGGCTGGGAGCCTGCTTCTTCCTCTCCCACTCCCCTGCTGTGTTCCCTCTCTCGCTGGCTGTCTCTCTGTCACATAAATAAAATAAAATCTTTAAAAAAAATAATAAACCTTTAGGTCCCGGTTTCTTTGACTACCCAATGGGCATAATCCAAATGAAACTGAACTTTCTTGTTTCTACTTTCAGACCCATCATAGCAGAGTGTGGCATTTGCCTGCAAATATGCACTTGCAGAAATGCGTTATTTTGTTTTGATAAAAATATAGACTTAGACATGGAATCTTACCATTTGCATTGTTTGCAAGTTGCATTTTCACTTAACTGTGTTGTGGCGATATGGGACGACTGGGTGGCTCAGTCAGTTAAGTGTCTGCCTTCAGCTCGGGTGAAGATTCCAGGGTCCTGGGGTTGAGTCCCCCTGGAGATACACCAGGAAGCAAATCCAAGATGAATCCTGTTTTCATGCAGTTCAGCATATGCCAGTGGAGGAACAAAGGAATATGCTGGAGAAATGAATAGAATAGAGATGATATGAAGTAGTGATGAGTGGGAAAGGGGAAGGGAAAGCAGGGGAAGAAGATTGAGAACGTCAGGTGAGGGCTGCAGTCTGGTTAGGGTGATAAGGAAGGATTCTCTGGCAGGGTGGCCCCAAGTGAAAACCTACAAGAGGTTGTCATAGCTTGTATCCCCAGGGAAGCAGAGTCTAACACTGAGATGAGCATTAAAGAAGTTTATTAGGGAGTGCTCTCAGGATTACCACCTGTGGGGGAAGGGAAAGAAACAGAGCTGGGTGGAGGAAGTGGTTGGGCTGGGGTACCATTATAACAGCACCTCAGCTAGCACCCCTTTCCCCCACAGAGCACTCTGGAGCTGGGGTGACCCTTTGGAATTGCCCCAAGTTGAAGGGAAGGAGGTGGGCCTTTATCCATCTACATTTTTTTAAAGATTTTATTTAATTATTTGACAGAGAGAGAGGTAGCGAGAGAGGGAACACAAGCAGGGGGAGTGGGAGAGGGAGAAGCCGACTTCCTGCTGAGTGGCTGGAATAATAAGTCTATCAGTCCCACAAGGGTGGGTATGGGTGACACGCCACGGCATCTAGAGCAGAGATAAAGGAGGATATCTTGCAACTATCTGTGAGAAGAGCACTCTAGGTAAAGGGAACAGCAAGTGCAAAGGCCCTGAGGTAGGATGAGATAGGGATATCCAGGAAGCAGAAAGACTAGTGTAGCTGAAGCAGAGTGAACAAAGGGGCCAGCAGCAGGAAAGGAAGTCAGACAAGTAATAGGAGCCAGGTCATTACAAGGTTTGGGGTTAGACCAAGAAGCAACATGGTTTAAATTTTAAATTTAAGTTTTACCATGACCAGTTTAGTTGCTATGTTGAGAATAGATTTGGCAAGAAAGGGGTTAAAGATAGAAGCTGTCATACAGGGTTTCTCAACATTGACATGGAGGGGAGGGGCTCGCCTATGTTTTGTAGGATGTTGAGCAGCCTCCTTGTCCTCTAACCACTGAATTACCATGGTACCCTCCCCCCAGTTGTGACATCTAAAAATGTCTCCAGACTGCCAAATGTCCCCTGAGGGGTAATATTGCCCCCAGTTCAGGCTTCTTGAGTTAGAGACTGTTATAATGATCTAGGAGAGAGCTGATGGCTTGGACCACCATGATAGGTGATAGGTGTGCTAGTGGTGAGTTGTAAGATTCTTAATATATTTTTAAGAATGTGCTGATGGATCAAAGGGGGCGTGTCAATAATGATTCCAAGGTTTTTGGCCTCTGCAACTGTTAGAAAACAGTTCTGTTTGCTGAACTTGGAANNNNTGTGGTAGAAGGAGTCTTGTGGGAGATCAGGAGTCCAGTTTTGAATTTGAAAGATTGAACAAATTGAAGAATAATGATCCCTGAGTTTCTTTTCCTAAATTTGTTATATTTTATTTTCACTGTTATCTTGTTGTTGTTATCTTCTTTCCATGATTTTTCATTAAATTCGTGTTCTTTTGTGTGTGTTTAAAGATTTTATTTATTTATTTGACAGAGGGAGACAGACACGGAACACAAGCAAGGGGAGTGTGAGAGGGAGCCCAATGCGGGGCTCCATCCCAGCACCCTGGGATCACGACCTGAGCCTAAGGCAGACACCTAACGGCTGAGCCACCCAGGCGCCCCTTAATTTGTGTTCTTTTGTACCCAGAATCAAATCGCTTCTTACCACCTCCACAGCTTACCACCATTGCCCTTCCAACCACCCGCAAGCCACCTTTGTCCTCCCCCCTGCGGGTTATTGGAGAACCACCCTTTCCCCCGTTACCCTCCCCCACGTTGTAGTCTCGACACTACAGCCAGAGTGGTCATATGAAAATGGAAATCACAGCATGTTACTTCTATGTCAAACCCAAACCATATGGTTGCTTGAATCATAGCCCTCCTTTCATCCTTGAGCACGGCAATATTGGCTTTTATCAGTAAGAATTTCATTTGTAAAGAGAAAAGACTATTTGGGGGAACTATCAAGGGCTATACAGAAGAGGCAGTGTCTGAGGTGTGCTGGGCGCAAGACCCACGCAGAGGACAGGTCCCCGGGGTCGGTTCCGATCGGATCGTGCAAATCTGCATTTCTCGGCCTTCGCTTGCAGGCGCTCCGACCCCCTGGCCTCACCCGTGGAGGACTTCATTTCCCAGGATGCCAAGGCGCGGGGTCGGCCGGAAGGCTGTTTTCCCTCCGCGGGGCATGATGGGGGAGTTGGAGATTTCCATCATGGCGGCTTCCATTTCGGGCTACACCTTCAGCGCTGTGTGTTTCCACAGCGCCAACAGCAACGCGGACCACGTAGGTGCCGGGCCCCCCGCCGCGGCCGCTGGAGCCTCCAGCCTTCGTCCCGGGCCGGTGCCAGTGGCCGTGCCGGGAACACTCGCAGCTCGCCCCCCAGGCTCCCGGGCCGGCCCGAGGGGTTGGTGACCCGGGCGGCTCCCGCCCCCGGCGAGCTCCTGCTACCCAGGGCTCCTTCGCCCCCGGGATGGGCCCCCTCACTCAGTGCCTGCCGCCTCCTGGCTCTCTCAGGACAGCCGTCTCCCTTTTAGCAAAGCTGTCTCGGTTGGCCGCCGGCAGTGTCAGGAGTCGCTTAGTGGAAACCAAGCGCCTGCCCCTCCCTGAGAGTCAGGCTTCTAGACTTGCGAGGGGCTCCCGGGGTCGGCAAAGAGCGGAGAGACCGAGCTTTAGTCTGGGCTGGGAGCCGAGGCACCCAGCCCCGCCCGCCGGTCTCACAGGTTGTCGTGGGGTGCAAGGAGGGAAACCATGGCTGTCACTATTCATACTTGTTAGATACGTTCGTGTGTTTTCTTCGCCTCGATGGAAAATGGAGAATGTAAACAGGAGTGTTAGGTGTAGGGTCGGCTTGCTTTGAAGTTGCATATTTAGTTCCTGGGCGAATGTTCTAAAACCACAGCGCTAGTCACAGTGAAATAGGGAAATGACAGGCCTACGTATGAGTGATCGGAAATGCATAGGCTTCGGAGCTCAGAGGGAGCAGAGCTTGTCTGTTTCAATGTCTTTATTTTACGAATTGTAATGTCATTCGGCTAGGTGGAAATTTCTTTGTGAAACTAGATAATTTTTATCTTTAAGTACATATGTAATCTGTCCAAATTGAGAGATGATTTTAAGAGATGTTAATAGTGAGTTATTCAAATTCATTTAATAAGTGTGGGGGTTTTGAGGTTATCATTACAAAGCAAAATGATACACTGTAGAATAAGGAACTGGATTTGGCTTGATGTCTGCAAGTCTAGCTTCCATTAATAAAAACTGATGTCATAGAGGTGATTCTGTTAGTAAATGGGATGGCTTTATTCTACTTTTCGTCTGTATAGTGTTGATGGTAGAGATTAATGATAGGAATACACACAACGTGGGTTTTTCCAGAGTTAGCAGATGTCTCTGGCGCTAAGGCCTTTAATACTACAGCTGGCTATTTACTAATGTAATGCAGTTCCATATATTGGTGATTTGTGATACTCCTAGTGTCCATGGAGGTACTAAATACGGTTTCAATAATGCTTTTTAACATCTCTAGTTCTTGGAGTACCTACTAATATCACAGTTTATGTAAAAGGCAAGGTTATTGTAAGAATAAGTAGCTACCTGTTGAAAAGCGGATAGTTTTTCTACAAATGGCAGGGAGATGGCTACGTTACTTAGATTGTTATTAACTTAATTCAAGAGCTATTCCTTTAATATCTGTGCTGTGCCAGTCATGGTGCTAGACTTTGTGGAAATTTTCACCATGACAGTAGTTTGCAAGTGTATTTTATATGACCATAGCTGGTTATGTTAGCCTTGCCACAATTATATATGTGCAATAATGTCAATTTTATGTATTTTTAAGTTGAGGAACCAAAATTTGCTTTTGTAGCACATTCTTGTTTTTTTCCAGGCAAGAAATTAGTTTAAAACCACTCATTCTGTAGAGCTGGGGCTAGCAAGCTTTTTCCAGATAAGTAAATATTTTAGACTTTGTGAGCCATGTGGTTTATGTAGCAACTACTCAGTTCTGGTGTTGTACAGAGAAAGCAACCATAGACAATAAATTAATTAGGGTGACAGTTTCCAATAAAACTTTATGGACTCTGAATTTGAATTTCATATGATTTTCACATGTCATGAAATATACCTATTTTTTTCAACCATTTAAAAGTAGAAACTATTCTTAGCTTGTGGGCTGTACACTAACAGGCATGAGGCCAGATTTAGCCCACACACCATAGTTTGCCTCCTCCTGCTATAAAGTAACAGTGGCTTGGGTAATCCAGACCAGCAGATAAGAAGCATTCTTTTATACTTAGCTTTAGAATGTCTTGCTGTCACAGTTGACTTTTTCAAACTGAGGACTATGATAGAGTTGCCAGATAAAATACAGGGGACTCAGTTAAATTGAATTTCAGATAAATAGGAAATAATTTTTAGTGTAACTATATCCTAAACATTACATAAAAAATGTTGTTTATCTGAAATTCAAATTTAACACTATCCTATATTTTTATTTCCTAAATTTGGCAACCCTAGACCGTGGAACATTAGCGATCTGGAGATATGTTCTTGAAGTGTAAAGTTCGGTAGGAATTTTTAAAAAATTGCTTTCACTTTAATTTTTATTAACTTGTTACAAAGAGAAAGCTTCTCTTTGGTAGTGAGAATTCATAACTGAAAGACTTGCATAGGCTAAAACAAGCTTCTTTAGTCACTGTTTCTCAAACTAGTAGTCATAGATATTCCTTCAGGTTTGAGAGGATTTTTTTAAGGGGATTTGTGTATTACTCAGTTTGAGAAAAGCCCTATACATGATGATTTGGGAACTTAGGACACTCCCTCCCCTAATCCAATACAAAAGCTATGCTGTAAAGCATCTGTCTCTCCCTCTTCACCCCCATAGATTCCAACTGGGCATGTTTTTAAACTAGGAAATCCCTTTAATTGATTTGAAGGGTCAGCCTGGAATAGAAGGGTATGAAGTACAAGGTCAGTGTTTCCGCAGATATCCTCAGCCAGTGTGTATTGAGCACCTCCGATGTGTTGGGCACTGTGCTACTTGCTGAGATACAGCTGTGAACAAGGACAAAGTCTCTGCTCTCATGGAGCTTACATTTTAGTAGGTGTAGGCATTTGTTAATGTGAGGATGTACTATGGCCGACCGGGAGAAGACAGAAGAAAACGTAGGGGACAGAGTGTCTGGCACGCCTCGTTTCTGTTACATTGGCCAGGGAAGGCCTCTCTGATAAGGTGCTGTTAGAGTAAAGAGCCAAATGGAGGGAAGGAGCAAGCCATGTGGTTATCCCGGAAGGAAGATTGCAGGGCAGCCTGTTAGCTCACCCTCTATAGGGAAGTTACTGAGGCACATAATGTTCTCCAACTGTGCTTGTGCTCGACATGACAGCAAGTGCTCCCACAGTAGGTTATGTGCTGTGTAATCCAGGATTTATGGCCTAGGTTCTCCAAAGGTGTAAAGAAACTAACCTCGGCATTTATTAAGGAAGAACGTTCATGGGAGTGAGTGATTTATTTGCTGAAATCCTCATTTCCCACGCCCTGTAAAAGAGCAGTTTGTTGTGCATTGCGTTACCTTCTTTATCCTTCTATCATTAACAGTGCTTTTAAAACAATGAAATAGATTGTGTGCTGTTTCAAGAAAACAACCTTGGAATATTTCTGCTTCCTGAGCTTTTTCAGTATTGGTTATTACACTCAGTAGGATTTAGGAAATGAATTCACTCTACTTATTTTTGTTTAAAAAAAAACAGGGTTTTTTTGAAGGGATTAAAATATTTCATCGTGTATGGAATCCTTTTTTCAAACAATCTAGTTAATAGATACATCTCAGATTGCTTTAGTCTTGTCGGTTTATAGAATAGTAGTTTTTATGGCAAGCTTATTTGGATTATTGTTAAAATTATTAAAATTATAATGCCCTCAATTCCTCTTAATTCCAGCAAAAAATCATCTTTATTTTTAGTCTGCAACTGTTTTCTTTTATTACTTTTAGGAAGGATTTCTGCTGGGAGAGGTAAGACAAGAGGAAACCTTTAGCATCAGTGACTCACAAATCAGCAACACAGAATTTCTGCAAGTAATTGGTGAGTTTATCACTGAAATACTGTTTCTGTATCAATGCTGTTTGTTTTGTTCTTTTGCCCTTAACTGGTTTTAATCTGAAAGATAAAAAGAGTACATAAAAAGCAGCTAAATCTCAATGCAAATCATTTGGGCTGATAGCTGCTATGAAATGTTTTATAAGTCCGTGTGAACTTGCAGTGCACGGCTGTAAGTTTAGGTGGTCCGTAAAGCTCTTCTTTTCCACCAACTGGTCTTTTAGTGAATTGCTGTGAGCTATTTCTCTTGATAGTCTCTTCAAAACCACAGTGAACCCCTAGTTTGCATATTGGGCTATTCCCCATTGTCAACGTCACCACATACTGTAATGCAAGGATCTTTTGGGCTGGTCCTTCCTGGAGGAGCCTGGCGAAGATGTTCACACTTGTTTATATGAGCTATTTGCTAAATCTACACAGCCTTCTGAAGAACAAGCCAGTCCGTCAGTTTTGGGTGATAGCTGGGGAAGACGAAAGAGTATTTATAGACCTGCTCACTGTCTTTGGATCAGTCTCTCTCTCTCTCTCTTTTTTTTTCTCTTTGGATCAGTCTCTTTTTGATATATAGGGATCAGACTCCTTTCAGCTGCACCTTGAGCGTGTCACGAAACAGCATATCCTGATACTCAGAACACAGCAAGGGACATTTCACTTAAGCCACCACCATTTACTGACCATCCGTGTGTGAGGCATGTGTCAGGCAATGAGAGGAATACCCAGATGCATCCCTGTCTTCCGGAGTGTGGGGAGGATAAGACAAGTGCCCAGAAGTCCCAGACGACCATACAAAATGAGTGCTGTAAGAAAGGAAAAGAGAAAATCCCATCAGTTGGAAAAAAAAACCTGCTAGTGGGTGAAAGCAGTAGAGAGTAAAGGTGTCAGGAAGGAGGTGAACTTAGGGTCAGTGGGCGGCGCATTCAGGCGAACACAGAACAAGGAGTGCATAAGATATACAGGGAATCTGGCCTGTTTCTATGTGATAAAAATACAGAATGTGTGAAGGTGAGTGGTTTCTGGTTTGAAATATTGCTGGAAGGTTAGGTTATGTTGGGGCCACATGCTCAATTTCAAGCCTTCTAGTTCTGACAGCCTTCTGGTGCATGGGTTGAGAGGCCAGGATGAGGATTGAGGTGGGGTTAGCATTGGGGGAAAACAAGAAACAGTTCATTTCCTAAAGGACCCAGACAATAAAACCCACTCCTCACAATACTGACTTGTTAAATAAAGACTTGATATTCTGGATACAGCTCTTCTTTCACTGAGGTTTTGTTTTTGTTTTGCTTAACTCTTTAAAATCCTAAAATAGAGAATTTGGTTTCATTGAACATGGGTGTAGTTTTATTGTTTGCACTTGGATTTTCAAAACTAGTTTGGTATAATAAAATTCCAGACATAGTTAACTGACACCAAACTGCAAAAAAGAGCTCTTTTACCTGGCGTGACCATAAAATAGCAGTTCTGATGAATAGTCTGGCTATTTATTTATTTATTTTTAAAGAAATAGAATGGCAGATAATTTAGATTGTACAGCTTCATGCACTGTATCTGGTTTGTGAACTTTCTGGTTCTTGCTAGATATGTTTCCATGGTATTGTAGATAGAGAGAAGTACCAGTCGATAGAGTCCCAGTTCATGCAGTGCCATGATGACCATCTCTGCACAACGTTTAATTTATTAGCTCTATTCAGTTCATCGTGTGCAACAATTGGGGTTCTCGTGGGCAGAGTGTTTGCTGGTATTACCTTAAATGTATTGTTATCGTTATAATAGTTTCCTTTTAAAAATAAATATATGTTAGAAATGGAGACAGGGACTCTAAACCTGGGTTGAAAGGCCAAACATTAAGTAAAGTGCCATGAGTAGTATTCCAGACCAGTGGTATCAAGAAACTTTCTGGGGGCGCCTGGGTGGCACAGTGGTTAAGCATCTGCCTTCGGCTCAGGGCGTGATCCCGGCGTTATGGGATCGAGTCCCACATCAGGCTCCTCCGCTATGAGCCTGCTTCTTCCTCTCCCACTCCCCCTGCTTGTGTTCCCTCTCTCGCTGGCTGTCTCTATCTCTGTCAGATAAATAAATAAATCTTTAAAAAAAAAAAAAAAAAAAAGAGAAACTTTCCGGCATAGCCTAATCTCCAGAATAAGATGTTTTAAATAAAAGGAATTGACCAAAGTTGTTATTTGTTGCAAATGTCTGAATCCACGCACAGACACTTTTACTCTGTACAGTCAGGACTTCATATAGAATGCTACATTCTGATCACGAAGTGTTGCTTTCATATTAATTTTAAAAGCTGGGCTGACTCACTTTAAGCAGAGCTGTCCACCCTTAGTTCTAGAAGGGGAGGGAGCAGACAGTCACTGAAGAGCTTCCTTAGTTAATTAGCTGATGCCACTGCAGTTACTGGAAAGGATGGAGGAGGGAGTAGTGGAACTGTTGAGTCTCCACCAGGAGGAAAAGCAGAGGTAGGAAGATCAGTGAGAACAGCCGGTAGTCGGGGTGGGGGGTGGGGGTGGGGGAGGAATTCTGAGGAAATGGGTGCAGAGAGGCTATATATACACGAAGGGGAATTTACCGTGTGGATGAGCTCTAGAGGCATGGCAAACTCTAGAATCCCAGGCGAGGCTGCCCTGTTCCTTCCTGTTTCCCGAGGTCTGTCTATCAGCCAGTGTGCCAGCCAGCTTCATTCCAGTCTGCAGCTAGATCACGTTTGAGGCCTTCACCCTGTTTTCTCCATGGGGTGTTCAGGCGCTGCAAAAAGTCATATAGAGAAAGGTTCAACTTGCTTAAGCAAATGCCACATGATATCTAAGGCATATCTTTAGTATGCTTATTTAATCCCAGTTGTAAATCATGACAGGAGTCTGCTGGGGCAGTTGATGACAGCAGTGTGTATTTGGGGTTCAGATCAACTCTAGGGGTTTTCTTAAAATATTCGTTCCTTTAAAGTAGAAGGTAAGCTTTTCGTTCTTTTCCCTAAACCCTCTGTAAAGTTTTTGCTACAAACGTTCCACATTCTAATTGTTTTACTAATAGTGTCGCAGAAATCAGGTAGGATGGCGTACTGTATTATTGCTGGTGGTAAAAGAAGGAACAGTTTCTGCATGAGGTTTTCTTATATGCATCACTGTGTCAACAGCCGTGCCAGGCAATGAACTCGTCTTTCCAGCGGAAGGATTGCATCTGTGCGTGTGTTTTGGCAGCACTGACATCAGTACAGAAGCTAATGGGCAGAGTCCCATGGCCTCCAGGGTCGTGGTTTCGTTTTAATTGCGTTAAAATTGCAGCCTGGAACTTTGTGGCTGTGGCTTTTTAAACAACAGGTGATGAGTTTCTGTCCAGAAGAATGTTATTAATAGGATCGAGTGGTTAATTAGTCTCATGGTCTTAGAAAGCAAACAGATCCTAAGCCCCCTGATGAGCTTGAAGGAATTGGTCACTCTGGTTAATCACAGCAATCTTTCTAGAAGCCTTTAGGATCTGCCTTATGAAGGACCGTGTCCCTTGGTGCTGCCCATCTTTGAAAGGGTTAACAGGCCTCCAGAGCTTCCTCCTCCCTTCCCCTTCAAAACACCTGGCCCAACTTGTCCTGAGCCATTAGTGGGTTATTGATGGTAGGGTGGTTAGGCCTTCCTCTCCCCAGGCTGCCCTCACACTGCTTGTCCACTTTGATCGAACGCTTGCAGTTAGCGGTTACTTTTTTCTCTTACGCTTTGTTTAGCTAGGTGAGATTGCATGAGGGCACACAGTGGCTGCGTGTTCCTGAATATAAGCTTTCCGATGTGTACTCATCAGACGGGGGCAAATGGAAACAGAGCGTGTTCTCTGGTTTACTTTGTCCTGAGTGTCAGTGCTGAGAAGACACACTGCTCTCACCAGTGTACACACAGCACCTTTTTGGGAGAGGGACTGTCTTTATTGTTTGGGGCTTCAGTAAACAAACAAGGGAGCTCTTTCATACTCGCCTGTGTCTTACATGATTAACTAAGCTGTGTTCCTTCTTTCTAATTACAGAAATCCATAATCATCAGCCGTGTTCAAAACTTTTTAGGTAAGCATCCTTCTTTGTCACTTTTAGTCCTTATTAAAAGATTAATTAAGTACTAGTGAATTTAGGCTTGTAGCTGATTGTGGCTATAAAGTCACAGATGTACCCGAGGGCATCCAAATTCACTTGTTTCTTGAGTGCCCAATGTGTGTTAGGTTCGAGAAAGGGGAGGGGATGGTATAAAATCGTGGCCTCCGTGGTTTACAGTGGAAGCCTATCCCAGCAGCCTCCCAAGCAAGGGCTTTTCAGCCACAGAGCAAGACGTTAACCAGGAATCATAGCTAGATAAAAGAACTGAATGGGTGTTTTTAAGAAGAATAAAAAATGTTCAGTGTTCAACTTTAAAATGTAAGGAAGGGGAATATAGAACTTTTTCTTTTTGTGTGTATGTAAGTTAGCATACACCAGTTGCATACTAAGACCAGCTAAAGGACAGCAAGAGAAAGAAATGGAAGGAGCTACATTCAGAAGGGAGGGAGCAAAAGGCAGACATGTGGAGGGTGAGAGAGACAAGGGCCAGTATACTCCATCCACCAAACTTCTTCCCAGACAATATGCAGGCCTCTGCCTGCTCTCTCCGCCCCAGAGCTCTCTACCTGCTGGCTGGTATGATGATTTCAGCTCTATCTTAAACCCCCCTGAGGGCATGTTCTACCTTCCCAGAAGCCAGTACTTCCCTTCCCCGAGCTTCCCCACACTAGTAGGATTCAGCGTTCTTGGTCAGCACTCCCTTCTTTAACACGTGCCAACCCCTGGTGCCTAGCTGTTGCTGCTTTCACCCTGACCCCTGTCCCGTTCTCAGTGGGCCCAAACACCAGGCCCTTGCACCCAAGAACTCCTGGGGCCCCCCACCCCGCCATACACACACACACACACACACACACCCCTATCCATTGATGATTTTAAAGGATTGTCTTCATGCAAGATGGTTACCTATGGACAAAGTCTGAAAGCAGCCAAGATCCTCATCACTTTTAGATTTACACATAACTGAAAGAGGAGTGGAAAACAAGACGAGCAGTTCATTTGAGAAGAATCTCAGAGCAAATGAAATGATTCAGGCCCTGGTCCACACATTGGCTGTGTTTGGTCCACGCAAGTGTCCTACTTGGCCCTGACTCTGCGAAGCTCTTCTAGGTGTGCCCTGCCTTGCCCTTCTGAGGAATTCCTTACAACACTGTCAGTAAAGTTGTCCCAGAAGGATTTAACTAAGTTTAAATCATACACCTATAATTCTCAGAGCTGAAAGAAACCTTAGAAATCATGTGTCTATTCCATACTCTTTCTTCTGTGAAAAGGGAAGTGGAGACCACATAGGTTAAGTGACTTGCCCAAGATCATACAGTGAGAAGCAGAGCTGAGCTGGGGCTGGTATCTCCTGATTCCCAGTTCAGTGGGTTGTTTTTTTTGTTTTTTTGTTTTGTTTTGTTTTGTTTTTTACTATTTCTTGAAATTCTTACTGCTTCATAAGGCCTGGGCTTAAAGGTGGTGGGAGGAGGGAGGAAGGATGGCATTCCTTTTTTTTTTTTTTTAAGATTTTATTTATTTGAGAGAGAGAGAAAGAACGAGAGGAAGGAGGGGCAGAAGGAGAGGGAGAAGCAGGGTCCCTGCTGCCCCGTGCGGAACTCGATCCCAGGACCCTGGCATCATGACCTGAGCCAAAGGCAGACGCTTAACCGTCTGAGCCACCCCGGGCGCCCCAAGAACGGCATTCCTAAAAGCACAGTCGGTGGTAGGAAAGCCCACACACATCATTGTGCCTGCTCACCGGGGGATCCGGGTCGGGTAGGTCTGTTTGAGGGACAGACCTGGCTTCAAATCCCAGCTCTTCCATCTACCATCTGTATGGTTTGGGGCAAGTCACTTAGCCTAAGCATCTTTATCTACAAAGATGGAAATAAAACTTGAGACATGTTGGGCTGCACTAATACCTACTTACCAGCATTGAGGCAAGAATGAAATGAAATAAGATGAGAAAGCATGCAGCCAGGCCTCTTAAGCATTCAACAGATGTTCATTTCCCTTCTTCATTTCTTAGAAAATGAGCTCCTGTATCTTTTTCTCCCCCCACAAATAACTGATACTTAGAAACAAGGAAAAGATGTCACAGCCATTGGAAACCACACATTTTCTGATTACTTGCCATCAGTACCTCCCACATGTGGAAGTAATACCTTTTGAATGTAGCAGTCTCTTGAGTATTCTTTGATGCAAAAGATACCTTATATCATCAGTAAAGCATTGAGATTGATTTCTCTGGTTATCTGTTGAAGATAAGCAATTATATCTTTATATCTTGATTACCAACTTTTAGAATCCAATGACCCATAGATGTGTGAGGCTAAGTGTATTCATGTCAAAATACTATGCAATTTTAATAAAATATATTTTCTCTTTGAAATAAAAAACAGTTTTTATGACTATGCAAGCAAAGTTAATGAAGAGAGTTTGGACAGGATTCTTAAAGATCGGAGAAAGGTATGTTCTATTTGTTGCCCAGTCTGATTTGGAAATCACTCTTCATCTTATCGCCTAAACTTAAAACCAGAAAGGAAAGTAAAATGAAACCATATGATTTCATATTAATGTATGAGAGTTCTGTTGACTTAAGTAGGTTTTAAGGGCAAGTTGCAGATGTGAAACAATGTTTATAACCTATCAATAGAAAAAAATTTAGATATTTATAGTATGATTCCATTATATAAAAATCAGAAGGAAAAACAAGAAGTGTACTCTAGAGAGTTAAAAATTAGTTGAATCTGGGTGGTTCTATTTTTCTCTTTTGTAATTTATTATTTTTTTATTTTTATTTTTTTAAAGATTTTATTTATTTGGGAGAGAGAGAGAGCATGGGGCGGGGGGCAGAGGGGGAGCAGACTCCCCGCTAAGCAGGAAGCCTGACAAGGGTCTCGATCCCAGGACCCTGGGATCATGACCTGAGCCGAAGGCAGACACTTAACTGACTGAGCCACCCAAGCGCCCCTCTGTTTTGTAATTTAAAAAATAATTTTGCAAGTATCTTATATATGTGCATTAATTTTATAACGAGGAAAAATATTTCTAAAAAATGTAAGTCATAATTAAATGTCTGTGGAAATGTTACCATTTCAAGTTCAATTAATGTCAAACATAGATATTTTCCCAAGAGGTCATGTGTTTATTATTTCTGTCAACATATGCATATGACGTTCTGATCATGTATGGTAAGCAAGTCTGAATAGAATTGAAAATGAACCAGTTTTATTGCTGCAGCATTGTCTGATGATCTCATTTATAATTTACTCTGTTGTACCATGTGTGGGTTTTACTTTTTTACCTTGAAAGATTAATTCCAGGAGAATAGATTCGTTATTAAACCATCCCTTGAGGAAAAAAAATTATTAATAAAAGGTTTCAGTTTGTCACATAGAAAACAAAATGCCTTTGTTTAGAAGCGTGTATTGTGAAAAAGCTTTTAAAATATTACTCGTGGAAAAAAAGAATCAGCACCGTGGGACTTGGTCCCCGAGCTGTTTGAAGAAGGGCATCAGGAGTAAAAGTGCAGTCAGTCGTCAGCCTTTCTGTTCTGCGGGCTGCCTCAGTAGCACCGTCAGTTGGAAAAGCAGAAAGAAAAGCAGGTAAGATGAAAGGAAGACTGGGAAGGCTGGAAGAAAGGACAGACGGCTTTGTGGATGATGATGCCTCAGGAGGTGCTCGGTCACTGTAGAGTCTGACCCCCTTGCCGCCCACCTGGGAAAGGGACTTAGAGCAGCCCCAGGCATCGGGGTCCAGCCCTCTTGTTTCCAGTGACTTGCTTAGGAGCATATATTCTGGAATCTCTTGGGAGTCTGTCCTTCCTGCCCCAGCCACCAACCTATCTCCTCATTCCATTTATTTTCATATTTGAGACAACGAACTTTTATTATACTTTCTAAAACAAATTTATTCCATGAAAATTCTCATCAGAGCACAGTTTTTGTTTGTTTGTTTGTTTTTTAGATTTTATTTATTAATTTGACAGAGAGAGACAGCCAGCAAGAGAGGTAACACAAGCAGGGGGAGTGGGAGAGGAAGAAGCAGGCCCCTAGCGGAGGAGCCTGATGTGGGGCTCGATCCCAGAACACCGGGATCACGCCCTGAGCCGAAGGCAGACACTTAACGACTGTGCCACCCAGGCGCCCCACAGAGCACAGTTTTCTAGAGCACTCACTACACGTTAAAAGTAGCAGGAGTATTCTTTTTTGTTGTTATTCGAGAGATTTTATTTGAGAGAGAGAGAGAAAAAGACAGCATGAGCGGGAGGGGCAGAGAGAGGGGGAAAAGAGAATCTTAAGCAGACTCCACATGGAGCGCGGAGCCGGACTCAGGCTCATTCCCACTACCCTGAGATTATGACCTGAGCTGAAACCAAGACTCAGACACTTAACCGATTGTGCCACTCAGGTGCCCTGAAGTATTTTTTTTAAATAGATGAAAAAATTTAAAGTGGCAAAAATGAATAAAGAATATGAACAGGAAATTCACAAAAGAAAAAGAAATCCCCAAGTGGCCAAGAAATAAATGAAAAGATGTTTATCTTCAATCAGGAAATGCAAATTGAAACAGCATCATACTTATGTTTTTGCCCATCAGATTAGCGAAAGGGTAAAAGGATTGCTAATACCCAGCTTTGGTAATACCACTGTGGGCAATGGGGAAGCTGTAGTTGGCGGGAATGTAAATTGATAACAAACGTTTGAGAAGAGTTTTGCAATAATAGAATTCTATTTTTAAATTTTCTTTATTGTTATTATTATTATTATTAATTTTAAAGTAATCTCTACGCCTACCGTGGGGCTCGAACTTCCTATCCCCGAGATCAAGATTTACACGCTCCACCTACTGAGCCAGCCAGGCGCCCTGCAGTAACAGAAGTTTAAATATGCGGTTCCACCTTTAGGAATCTGGCCCAAGTAAACATTTGCATGATACGAAAGGCTGGTGTTAATGAATAGTTTAACTCTGCGCCAGGCCATGTTCTAAGCACCTAGTTGGAACTGGAGGTAAATTGCTGTTCTTACCATCCCCATTTTACAATTGAGGCAACAAGGGTGAGTAAATTGCTGAAGGTCCCTAGTGAGTAATGGTGGAGCCCAAGCTTAAACCCAGCAGCCTGGCCTCTGAACCCAGCATACAAGGATGTTTCTTGCGTCTTTACTTAATAGGGAGTTTTTTTTTTTTTTTTTAAGATTTTATTTATTTATTTGACAGAGGGAGCCAGCCAGCGAGAGAGGGAACACAGGCAGGGGGAGTGGGAGAGGAAGAAGCAGGCTCCCAAGGGAGGAGCCTGATGCGGGGCTCGATCCCAGAGCTCTGGGATCACGCCCTGAGCCGGAGGCAGATGCTTAACGACTGAGCCACCCAGGCGCCCCAGTAGTGAGGGTTTTGAAAGCAATTTAAATGTCCACCAGTGGGAATAGTCAAGTAGGTTGTGCTGGCACCTCTATACTGTGGGATATGAGGCAGCCATTAAAAAAATGAGAGAAGTTCTCGGATAATGACCTAGAAAGATCTCAAAGTTGTGTTACATGAAAAGAGTAGTGTTGTAATTTGAGCCTATTTTATGTAAAAACAAAAATCTGAATGAGTATTTAGATGTACAGAAAAAGATCTGGAAGGAAGGCAACCAAACTTAAAAGTGTTTACTTTGGGAAGGGGAGTGGGGAGGTGCTGCTGATAAAGGGAAACTTTATGTGAGAAATTTGTTTGTAACCGTGTTTTCTAATTGAAAATAAGTTGAAAAAAAGAAAAGGACTCTACCAGGTAGTTTTTTTAGCAGTAGATAAGGACACATTTCTAAATTAATTTGGGGGTTTAAAAATCGGATTTGCCAGGGGGTGCCTGGCTGACTCAGTAGAATGTATGACTCTTGATCTCTGGGTTGTGAGTTCAAGCCCCACATTGGGCGTTGAGCTTATTAAAAAAAAAAAAAAATTGGGGCACCTGGGTGGCTCAGTCAATGAGCATCTGACCCTTGATTTCTGTTCAGGTCACGATCTCAGGGTCGTGGGATTGAGCCCCACGCTTGAAATTCTCTCTCCCCTTCTGCTGCCCCCCTCCACTTATGCACTTGCTTTCTCTCTCTCTCTCTCTCTCTCTCTCTCTCAAGTACACAAATAAAATCTTAAAAAGTAAAAAATAATAAAAAAATAAAATTGGATTTGCTGTTTTGATCTGTAGTATACCCGCCGTAAGTTGTTATCTGGAGAGCATGTGGCTCTCAAATATAGAAACTCCACAGCATTGCTCAAGCATTTTTTTTTTTTTAATGGTAGACTTAAGATAGAGGCTAATGTTTTGTTTTTTGTCTTTTTTAAGTAGGCTCCACAGCCAGTGTGGAGCCCAACATGGGGCTCGATCTCACAACCCTGAGATCAAGACCTGAGCTGAGATCAAGAGTTGGACTCAACAGACTGACCACCCAGGCGTCCCAAGGCTCATGTTTTTGATATGAGAATCCCCCAGTAGGAACAACTTGGTCGTCTACTGCAACGTGCAGAATTACTGCCCTGGCAGAATCCATCTTGTGTTTACAAAGTTTGCACAAGCCTCAGGTTTTAGGCTAAGGCCAAAAAAGCAAGTGAGAGGGGAGTTTCTGCCTTCTGGAAGCATCATCTACTTCAGATGATGATAAATGTAACTGCCACCTTGATACCATTGTAAGGCCAAAAAGCACACAGTGCGAGGGTGACAAGCTTGCCCAGTATTGGGGACGACTGCTTGGGCTCCAGAAAGTATTAAGTGAATGTCTAGTTGAGATAGAGAGGAAAGTGTGAAAAGTGGTCTATGAAACCTCAGCAGAAATAAGGTTATAGGGAAAGATGTCCACAGTTTTTCATCATGGGAATTGTCTGAAATGGGCTTTTTAGCATCAATGAGGTAGTTTCTTGGTAGTCTTGCAACTAGCTTGTTAGCTCTACAAGATAGAATTGTAGGTGTCACAAGTGTGAATTATATGAAGATTATTCCTCTGAAAGTCTCTACAACAGAGATTTTCAAACTTTAGTGTGCACAAAAAAAAAGCTCAAGGAACTTATCTTAAATTCAGATTCCTGGTTCTACCCTTGGACGTTCTAATTCTGCAGGTTTGGGTGGGCCCAGGAGCATCTTGGGAAGCTCCCGGATGTCTAGCAGATCACATTATAAGAGATACTCTTCCAGAGAGCCTATCAGTCTAATTCACGTAGGCAGTTTAGTTATCCTATGGTTAGAGCTGATGAAGCTAAACTTCTTAAATCATTGTATCGAGGTATAATTGAGGTACAGTGAACTGCACATACTTACAGTATATACTTTGATAAGTTTTGAAATATTCATATACCCATGAAACCATCAGCATAATAAGATAATGAACATATCCTTGCAAGTCTCCTTGTGCCCTTGTCTTTTTTTTTTAAAATATATCCTGTTCAAGTATAATTAACATACAGTGTTACATTAGCTCCAGGTGTACAGTATGATTCAGCAATTCAGTACATTCCTCAGTGCTCATCATGATAAGTATACTCTTAATTTTCTTCACCTGTTTCACCCATCTCCCCTTCACCCCCCCTTTGGCAATCACCAGTATGTTCTCTGTATTTAAGAGTATGGTTTTTTTTTTATCTCTTTCTTTGTTACTCAAATTCCACATACGAGTAAAATCATGTGGTATTTGTCTTTCTCTGACGGATTTCTTTCACTTAGCATTAAATCCTCTAGGTCCATCCGTGTTGTTGCAGATGGTAAGATTTCATTCTTTTTTGTGGCTGAGTAATATTCCATTTTCTATATCTCTGCCACTTCTTTATCCATTCACCCTTTGACGGACATATGGTCTGCTTCCATACTTTGTCTGTTGTAGATAATGGTGCAATAGACAATAGGTGTGCGTGTATCTTTTCAGATTAGAGCTCTTGTACTCTTTGGGTAAATACCTAGTACTGGAATTACTAGATCATGTGGTAATTCTGTTTTTAATTTTCTGAGGAACCTCCACACTGTCTTCCAGAGTGGCTGGACCAGTCTGCATTCCCACCAGTGGCGCACAAGGGTTCTTTTTCTCCACGTCCTCGCCAACACTTGTTTCTTGTGTTTTTGTTTTGTTTTTGTTTTTTTGTTTTCTAGCTACTCTGACAGGTGTGAAGTGGTCACTCACTGTGGTTTTGACTTGCATTTCCCTGATGATCGGTGATCTTGATCCTCTTCCCTTGTGTCTGTTACCATCTGTATGTCTTCTTTGGAAAAATATCTATTCATGTGCTGTGCCCATTTTTTAATTGTATTATTTGGTTTTTTAGTGTTGAATTGTATGAGTTCTTTATGTATTTTGGATACTAACCTCTTATTGGATACATCATTTGTAAATATCTTCTCCCATATAATAAGTTGTATTTTAGTTTTATTTCCTTTGCTGTGCAGCTTTTTATTTCATTTTTTGTTTGTTTGTTTTGGGAAAGAGAGAGAATGAGCATGCGTTGGGGTGGGGGGGGCAGAGAGAGAAGCAGACTCCCCTCTGAGCAGGGAGCCCGACGAGGGACTCGATCCCAGGACCCTGGGATCATGACCTGAGCCGAAGGCAGACGCTTAACTGACTGAGCCACCCAGGAGCCCAAGCTTTTTATTTTGATGTAGTCCCAGTAGTTTATTTTTGCTTTTGTTTCCCTTGCCAAAGGAGACGTATCTAGAAAAATGTTTCTACGGCTAATGTCAAAGATTACTGCCTGTGTTTTCTTTTAGGAATTTGGTTTGTTTATTCATTCACCTGTTGATAAACAATTGGGTTGTTTTTAGTTCTGAGCTGTTGCATGTCAAGCTGCTACGAACGTGTGTACAAGTGTTTGTATGGGTACATTCAGAATTCAATTTGTAAGATTTCATGCAATTTTTCGTCCTTTTTTCCTTCTGTTTTTACTGCAGAAAGTTATTGGATGGTACAGATTCCGGCGAAACACACAGCAGCAGATGTCGTACAGAGAGCAGGTTATCCACAAGCAGCTCACCCGCATCCTTGGGGTGCCCGACCTCGTCTTCCTTCTCTTTAGCTTCATCTCCACCGCCAACAATTCCACTCATGCTTTAGAATACGTTCTCTTTCGACCAAATCGAAGGTAAAGAAAGCGTTCCCACCATCTTCAAATGAATAGTAAAGATGTTGGTGCATGTACTTGGGATTTATGACTTTGAAAATGTGCATTTTATAGCATCTTTAAAGAGAAGCTTTTATAATTCTCTTTCAGCTAGTTTTCTTTGAGAGAAGGTATTTTCCTGTCAGTTGTATAAATTAAAATTGTTTTTGAATCAAGAAGCATTAGGAAGATATGTTAATTATGCATAAATTCTTACAGGAATAAACAGCTGGAAATCATCATTTGCTTCTCCGTAATCCATTATGTAGAAATACAGTTCTGCTCTGGAAGTCTATAATTTTAAAACCAATTTCAAAGACAAAATTGTCAAATTGATCCACCTACTGGTTAATGAGGGTTTTGCATTGTGAACTCGTGAAAGCAAAAAAAAAAAAACCAACCAAACAAACAAACCAACCCCCAAAATATGATTATGATATCTATCTGTAAATAACAGAAAGGTTTCCTTCTGGAAATTCACTTGTAAACTATATTACATTGGCATCAACAAAAACAAATTGTTAAATAGCCATTTGCAAGGTTTCATTAATTAATAGATCAGCAGGTATTTCCTGAGCTCTTACGATCTCCTCAGCACTCCGCCGGTTGCTTTGGGGGCAAGACCTCTGCTGCCAATGAGTTTACAGTCGGGCTTCTACTAACGCAGGCATCCCTGGGTTGTCCGTGCAAGTAGGTGCGCCGTGAGACCTGTTAGGTCAGCAGTGCAGAGTCCCCAGCTCCTACTGCCAAGACCCGCAGTTCGGGAAGAGCAGCGCCTTAACATGGTCTCTCTTGATCCTCCCACAGGTATAATCAAAGGATTTCCCTTGCTATCCCCAATCTAGGCAATACCAGCCAGCAGGAGTATAAAGTGTCTTCAGTGCCAAATACTTCTCAGAGTTATGCCAAAGTTATCAAAGAGCATGGGTGAGTTGAAAGTAAAATCAAAATGTCTTCCTGTCTTTCGTGAAGATTTATGGAGACATGTGAAATCAAGTGTGTTGTGAATGAAACTGAAGACCACAGTCAGGTCGTCCTCTAGACCACCACCACTGTATGTCAGAATTTTATGCTGATCGAGAAGAGAGTTTATTTTTACCAATAATTTTTTTTTAACGTTTGCTACAGTTTTTTTTTTTTTTTGATATAAAAGTTTGGACAGAGTATATATATTTCTGAGGTTCCAAAAGCTAAATATGGCCACTGAAAAATGTATAGCCTTTTATTATTTTTTAAGTTGTCTTGGTAACATGGGTTCTTTTTTTTTTTTTCCTCCTGTAATTCCAGTAGCGTGGGCATTGTTGCTGAGACAGTCCCTTGGAGTTGCAGTGTTTATGTAATAGATTGAGGTGGAAATGATAGGAAAATGCCTTTCGGGTCCATAGCAGTTATAATAATTTTGTGACCTCTTTTTCCTCTCTTCCAGTACTGACTTTTTTGACAAGGATGGAGTCATGAAAGACATCAGGGCGATTTATCAGGTTTATAATGCACTTCAGGAGAAAGTGCAGGTAACTGATTCATTTACTAGTTTTTGTCTGTTTTATAATGCCCAAGTGCTTTTAATTCTACTTTAATTTTTAATAACCTCCCAACTGACAAATGAATCATAGTCCAAAAGTCAGAATGTGCTTTCCCAAAATAATCTCAGATGTGCAGGGCGGTTACTCATGCCGGCCTACAGAAGGCTGTCTCATTATGTGCCGAAAGTAGAGAGTCTGAACTACAGCATTAATATTACTATTCTGAATACTCGTGACCCCATTTAGAACAGTGTTTTCTTTCGGGAAATCTGTTCTGAGGTTAAAGGATTGCTGAGACCACAGCTGTCGCCATCAGTACACTCAAAGTTGAGCCTGCATCAGAGAGCACCCATAATTGGTACAGCTCTGCTCCTTTGCCCTGGGTCACTCGCTTTGCCCCCAGCTACCTCCATCGAGTGGGAGGCTCTCACTGGAGCCTGTTCATTCCTAGTCATTCATGCAACAAATATTTATGGAAACATCTCCTACAAGCCACTTAGTGAGCGAGGTGCTAACAGTACTTTCCCACGATCTTTTCATCATCCCCAGTGTGTTCTTAGGAGTCGTTTGCCCTAAACCCTAAGAACAAAGGAGGCTTTGAGAACAAGAAGGAGGGTGGTAGGTCTGAAGAAGCTCTCCCAGGCCTGGAGAGAGTCTAGCTTTGAGGAAGAAGCCCCAAGGAATAGAGAAAGGAATGTAGGCAGCTGCTGAAAAAGAAGAAAGCAGAGGGATCGCCTGGGGCTAAAGAAGAAAGCCTGCAACAGGCAGTTTCCAGTGTCCGCGTTCCGCAGTCAGCTCGCGGCCCACCTGGTGGTATAGGGAGCTTGAAACAGGCTCACTGGTGACTGGCCTACTTTCCAGCAGTTTCTGGGATTTTTGCTATGGAAGGAACGTGCAGTGAAAAACAGCTTTTTGTCCTAAGTTCATGACCATGCTCTTTTCAGACCATCAGCACTGTCTAGCGGACTTCAAAGCGGCTGTTCTGCATTTCAGTGCCGATTGAATTAGGCCTGCTCTGCAAACACCAGTCTCACGCAGAGCGCCCCGATGTGGATGGTCAAGTGGCAGAGACACAGTCTCACTAGCTGTCTTTACTGAGTTTCGACTTTGAAACTTACTTTCTTTCCACTCCCCCTAATTACAGATATTTTCTGTTAAATAAATCTATTTGTGACATCTGATTTTTGATTGTTGGTTATAAATTGAATATGAAAGCATCCCATTCTTGTCTTTTGTTCATCCTTTGTGTGCTAGACTGGTATCAAAAATCCCATTTTTAGTTTAATAAAAAAGAATAATTGAGGGAAAAAATTAAATCTTTCCCAACTTACCCTAACTTTTCAAGAATTTACGGGCTAAATAGATAATCATCTTCACAAAATTAAGAAGCGAGTCAGTGAACAACAATACTGGTCCCTTGGACCTTCACGATTTTGTTCTACCTCATGGGTCTGCTTTTTAACTCGATAAAGCATCTGGGCTCTTCCTAGGGTTGCAGTCCGTGCTATCTTCATGGAATGCCCTGTGCTTGGATTTGGAACTGATCGGTCTTATTGTCATTTTTCCCTCAGGCAGTGTGTGCAGATGTAGAAAAGAGTGAGCGAGTTGTTGAATCTTGTCAGGCAGAAGTGAACAAATTAAGAAGACAAATCACTCAGAGGAAAAATGAAAAGGAGCAAGAAAGAAGTGAGTTTCCTATTAATTTCACCCTTCAATATCAGGGAAACGTCTTGTTTCAAACATCAAACCATATGAAGAATCACAGGAATCCTTCTACAGTCGTCAAGCCCCACGTGAGGCTGTTTGTGAAAGAGCATTCACTTGTACTTCCAGAAGAGAAGTACTGTTTCTCATGGTACCCTTTCAAGTATCTGAAACTAGAAGAAAAAGAAGATTAACTGTAGAAAGGCTGAAGGCACTTAGAGTAAATCCCGAGAAGTGATTGCTGCAGACTTGTGGCTGAGTTGACTACTGGGATCTATTTACAGCGGCTGTGATGTTTCTTACTGAGTTAACCCCAGCAAACCTAGCGTGCAGGGACCGCGTCCTGTGTTCATCACATAGCCGCATAAAGGAGCTTCCTAATATTCTTTTCACTTCATAGTTGATTCATAGTCAGGGTCACAACAAAGGCTTTAAATGTCTGGTTTTTGGTAGCTGTGGATGAATGGATACAATTGAGCTAAGGAACCGGCTGGTTGAATGAGAATGAGGCCCAAGAACCTTGATTCTAGCATGGGAACAGACATGTTTGCTCTTCCACCACCAGATTTAACATTTGTACATTAAATTTATAACCTTTCCTAGTTTAATAAGAATATTTGCAAACCAATTAACATGTAATTTATATTTCTGAGTAGATGATATCTAATTCATGTTTAGTGTTATATTTTTTGAGAAACAATCAGAAATGCAGACAGGGATTTATGTACAAGAATATTAATCACAACTTTATAATTCTAAAGTCGAGAAACAGCCAATTGGAGGAGTAGAATAAATAGCAGTAGAATAGTTGAATAAATTATGGCATTTCTGTATGGTGGAATATTGTACAGCCATTGAAGTGAATTTTTAATGACGTGGGATAATGCCCAGTATATAATCTTAAGTGAAAACAGTAGGATATAAAATGGCATAAACATATGATCTCAGCTGTGTTTAAAATACACAGACACACACATACACAGGGCTGGATAATGAACCTGGAATTCAGAAAAGGGGGGAGGGGCCGGCATAAATCTTGTGCTCTTTTCACCAAAAGTCTGATGGTGTTATCTGGGTAATAGAATTATGGGTGATTTTATTTTCCTTGTTCTTTTCTCAGTTTTGTACCAGTATTTTTCAAGGCTAGAGACTCAAAGATATGAGTCCAGATAGGCCCTGGACTGTTCCAGAGCAGGCATAAAAATACGCTGTGTTGGGAGCCTGGCTGGCACAGTTGGTGGAGCGTGAAGCTCTGATCTCAGGGTTGTGAGTTTGAGGCCCACACTGGGTGTAGAGCTTACATTAAAAAAAAAGACAGGAAGAAAAAAAGTGCTATATTTATGGTCCAGAACCTGGAAAATTGGCTACCTAACACAGTGCTTTAGAACTTTTAAGGAGAAAATGGCGTATGAGTGTATTGTGACCGATAGTTGTAAAGAAAGATGCTTTTTGATGCAAAGCCTGTCAAGGAGGAGACTCACGTTCAGCTGAGTGCCAGGGGTGGTGAGGACCATGTGTCTCATCCTCCGTCCCCACAGTCTGAGAGCACAGTGAGCAACAGGGGAGGGAAATGGCACAGGGACCTGCAGTTAAAAGACCTGCATCTAAGTACCAGGGCCCCACATCCAGCCGCTCCTTTAGTGAAGTCACTTCACCTTTCTGAACTCTGGTGTCTCTGCCTAATAATTTGGAAGCAGTGGTATTGATGATGACAATAATACTTCAGAAGGTTTTCTGGGGCTTAAATGGATTGATGTACAGCAACAGGATTTGTAAGTTATGAAGTACTATGCAAATGTAAGATAATTCAAATTGAGTCCGTCATCAGTTTCACTTCTTTTTGTCATTTTTCCAGAACACTCAGGTTGACCGCTTAATGCAGTGAGATGCAAAGCTGTGCAAATAGAGAAAGCGTTATGATTTTCTTTCTGTTTTTGTCCAGGATTGCAGCAGGCGCTGATCAACAGACAGGTGCCAAGTGAAAATTTGGGGCCAGCATTCAGCCCTCGGATGCCCTATTCTGGGCTTGCAGGCGAAGGTAGAAGTACGCTTGGAGATGCAGAGGCCTCTGATCCTCCTCCCCCTTATTCTGATTTTCACCCAAACAATCAAGAAAGTACTTTGAGCCATTCGCGCATGGAAACTAGTGTCTTTATGCCTCGACCTCAAGCCGTGGGTTCTTCCAATTATGCTTCCACCAGTGCCGGACTGAAATATCCTGGAAGTGGCACAGACCTTCCTCCTTCCCAAAGAGCAGCTGGAGACAGCGTTGAGGAATCAGATGACAGTGATTATGAAAATTTGATTGACCCCACAGAACCCTCTAGTAGTGAATACTCCCATTCGAGGGATTCTCGACCCATGACACATCCCGACGGGGGCTCCAGGAACACTCAGACCTCCCAGATTTAGCTAAACAAAGAAACTCTCCACCTAGCACTGTTTTTCTTAATTGCTTATTGAGAGAGTTTTTTGAGGACTTAATCTGGGGGGAGAACTGCGTTTTCAGACCCCTGGCCACCCAACAGGAGGGTCCTTGGGCACAGAGCTGGTAGGAGCCTCACATCCGCCGGTTCTCACCTGCAGACACAGTGTGCAGATTTCACGACAGATCATTAAGATAATCAGATTGTCCTAATTCTGGTGCGATTCATGGATGTACTGGTAATTTAGGCAAAGTGAAACTTATCAACGTAGTTTCTGTTCTTTAAAATAAATTGGAAGTTAGAGACTAAGCACAATTAGTCTATAAATGTTCTATAAATCAAAAACTTACCTCTTGCACTATCATGCCTTGAAATTTACTTTTTCAAAGGGAAACGAGTTTAGCAGCAGCCTTCAAAGAACCTTCTTTCTATGACGAGCCAAATTCATCTTTGCCAGAACGAAATTTTGGTAATTCCAAGAAGCCTGATTGGAACAAATGGGATGTACCTTCTCTTGTCTGCATGACTTTGTGAGATCAAAAGAGAGGGCTTTGTTTCAACTTTTTTCTACTAGCCTGATACATATTGTCACTTAAAATGGTTGCCTTTAAAAAAAAATGTAGAAATACTAATCACCAGTAAGTAATCATCCAAATAAGTATGTCATGAAATAAATTACTTATTTTTCTTTTGGGGAATTACAGTGACTGCTGCGTTGCACTAGCCACATTTATGGTCTCTGTTCTGGAGTCTTAAAGATGAAGGACACACAGCAGTGGATAACAAACGAGTTATGCTCCAGACCTGAGTTCTATGATGAACGGATTCCAGACACAGTGGATTTAGCCGAGTTCATACATAAGGGATATAATTCATTTAGCTCTTCTGACAAATCCTAGTGTTAGTTTTCTTTGTGGAGGAAAAGACATTTAATAAACTGTTTGGGAATCTTGGTGAATAAAGATTCATTTTAAATCTGAATAACCATACTTATTTTTTTTTTAATTGCCATTTGGAGGATAGTTGCGGAATGTGTAGAGACTTTCTGTTGAGATGCACTTATATTTTTATTTAATGACTGCTTGTTTTCTAGTTTTGCCCAGAATGTGTGAAACCACTAAAGACGTTCGTGAGCACGTTAGGCTCCTGGTTTGGAAATGACAAGACCCACCGTACGTGATGAGGTCAGCCCACGAAGTTAACGCTTTGGGACATAACTGCCTTTCCTTTGAACTAGCTAGAACCTGTGAGAATAAGGAAGGTGTCCGAGAGGCTTCAAATCCAGGTTCCAAAAAAGTAGTTGCATTTTGTTGGAGAGAAGTTTACTCCCTGAGCTTCAGTTCCAATACAGAATTACCCAGTGTAGACGGAAACATGAAATACTAAAACTGCCATTCTTCAGAGAGCCACGCCGTAGAGTCTGTGTGTTCCTGCTCTCATGGTTTCGTTGGCCTTACGCCACTGCCATTGGATTTGAAACGTCGCAGACCACTTTACCTGCAAACATGTTCCGGTTTTTATCAGCTCCCCTTTAGCAGCTTCAGCCCCAGTGTGAATTTTTTTTTTTTTTTTTTAAGTGCCATTGCCATCTTCTCTGTTCAGATTTTGACATTCAGGAAAATATCTTTATTTTTATGCCATACTGAAACCTACAATGTATATCTGACAAAGCAGTTCAATGTGACAATAAAGACTTATTTAATCATGGTACCGTTGTTTTCATGTGTGTCTGTGCCCCCAGAAAGGTCTCGCCTCGGTGTTCTCATTCAGGCTGCTCTCAGGAGGCTTAAAGGTCACGAGAACTCATCTGCATGCAGAGTTTTGGTAAGGCTGGTTTCGGGGGAAATCCAAGAACACAATTCACTAAAATGTTTCTGTTGATTTCAAGGAGCGTGTGTTGAGTATCAAGAGAGAGGAGTATCAGTCGAGCACAACACCGAGTGTTAGTCCCCCAAAGGCACCTTTCAAGTAAGAACAGATCTTGTTTGAACAGACTCCTCAGCCTGAGTCAACCTAACCATCTGGAGCTTACAGAGCTTGGTGCTGTTAGAGTGTCTTAGGAGCGACAGAACCGCCTAGGATGACACCTACTAGAAGAGCGTTCTGGATTCCGTGGGAGCCATTCCCAGCGAGGGATGTATCTTCCCAAATCCGAGGCGGTAGTCTGTTTTCAGGGGATTTTAAAATGTGGGCTGTAGCCCTTTAGATTCTACTCTGTCTCCTCCAGCTCTTGAGAGAGAAAGAGACTGGATTCTTTTACTTAGAAGTCTGGAAATACTTAATTACATGTTGTAATTGGCCTTTCTGGAGAAAGATCAAAACATAAAAACGGAAATCTCCCCAAACATTCAGACCCTAAGGATATAGGTTTTAAAATTCCAGACAAAGTGGAGCAGTGACAACAACTGCTTTCCTAAAAAGATTTCAACGTACCGTCTTGTGAATCCGTATCTTCAGGAGGTGACAAAAGAGCCTGGGGGACGTAAAATAAAAGTATAATAGAAAGAAAGAATGGTTATTAACTGCATTCTGGGTCTGCTCTTCCTTGAGCGTACATTTCATTTCAGTTACTCAAAGATCGTTCTTCTACAAGGTTCTGCATCCCTCTTCCCCACGGCAAATGTAATTCTGCCGGACGGGGAGACTGAAAGGGAAACTGCTTCTGCAATGTGGTGCTAATGAATGATGAAAATGTTTACTTTCCGACTTCATGGCAAACAGATTTGAAAAAGTTCTAGGATTTTGCTGAAATTGTCTTCCTTTTTACAGTGACTTTTGTGATGTCCTGAATAAAACAGGAGAGTCCAGACGTAGGGCACATCCAAATTGGGTTACTCTGGGGTTACGCTGACCCCTGGGGATGGGGGAAGGGGCACCCCCTCTCTAGTGCTGAGGCCTTAGAACATCAGCAGGGAGATGTGCCCTCGAATGCCAGGTACCACACATGGTCCAGAATGTATACCAAGAAATGGCTTTTCTAATCTGTGTGCACAGATTTAGCAAAAGGACGTTCACTGTAGCATTTGCCTTAACAGCAAAAAACTGGAAATGCATGCTAATGACAGTGGAATTGTTAGGTGCGGTACACAGAAGTAGTCTGCAGCCATTAAAAATACCGGGGTATGGGGCGCCTGGGTGGCACAGCGGTTAAGCGTCTGCCTTCGGCTCAGGGCGTGATCCCGGCATTATGGGATCGAGCCCCACATCAGGCTCTTCCGCTATGAGCCTGCTTCTTCCTCTCCCACTCCCCCTGCTTGTGTTCCCTCTCTCGCTGGCTGTCTCTATCTCTATCGAATAAATAAATAAATAAAATCTTTAAAAAAAAAAAAATACCGGGGTAGAAGTCAAAAAGATGTCTTGCCATGGAAAGAGGGGTTTTAAGTACATGAAGAAAGCCAGGTTTCCAAGTAGTGTGTAAGTCATGGTCTTATTCTTACGGGGGAGAAATAGGTAAACTGCTGTTGATAGAAAACAACATGGAAGGATATTCACCCAAGTATCAACAGTGTTGTCCCTAGGCCAGGGCCACGCAAGGTGATTTTTTCCCCCACCCTTCTTTGTATTTTCTAGTATTTCTGCCATAAGTTTTTGTATAATAAGAGACTTCGGAAATGGCGGGTCATTGGTTACACGAATTATTTCATGCACACCACCCAAGAGGGGATCCTGTAGACATCCTTGATTCTCCGGGTCTCTTTGCCACCACACTGCCGTGTTTTAGATTTGCGACCAATGTGGATCAGCCTTGTGGAGGCTGCCAACTTCCCTGCATGCAAATTTCATTTCACTTCCAGATGAAATCATGTACTTACATTTTGTTTTGCATTGGCATGGATTTTTTCCCTAATACAACTAGAGCCAATTCTACTTTTCTTTGTTTGGAACCCATTTCCTAAATTTCCAAGAAGCATGTAAGAAAGGCCTTCTGAGGTTGAAAGTGATTCAGAACTGAAGCAATTTTGAATTTCTCTAAGGCTTCCTACAAACTGGATTTGGGGTGTTAAACCGTACGAGTGATTTCCTTGATCTTGCAGAGAAGTAGATTCATGTGTCCTCCTTGCTATTACTCTTCAGTACGGTATCCTTCCTGCTTGGGGAACCTTACCTTGTGTTGAGTGTTAGCAGGTGTAGACCCTTGATGGTCCACACCGCATACAAACAGTCTGGGAGGTGTTTGATTCCAAAGCAAATATATGCTTGCTTGACACATTAGCTGTGGCTAACCAGTTGTCGGCACTGCTCGGTAGAGCTCGAGGCCACTGGTCATTAGTTTTGATTGATTAGAAACAGATGTGGTTTAGGGGCACCTGGGTGGCTCAGTCGGTTAGGTGTCTGACTTCAGATACCTGCAGTGGGCTCCCTGCTCAGCGGGGAGTCTGCTTCTCCCTCTCCCTCTGCCCACCTCCCATGTGTGCACACTCTCTCTCTCCCGAATAAATAAAATCTTGAAAAAGAAACAGATGTGGTTTAGCTGTACTAAAATGTGGACCATCCAAAAGACCTTTTAGACAGTTTCAGGGTGTGTCGTGTGGGAGGAATTTGGAGACCATACCTAACCACGCTCTAGAAACCGGAAGTCCAAGGTAGGTAGCTAGCACATGTGAGATTTATGCAACTCGAATCCTTAAAAAGTGACCCCATCTTCTCAATCTGTCACATCCTACTCATCGTTTAAGGCCCAGGTCAAGTGTCACCTCCCTTAGGAAACCTGTCTGACTCACCTGGGAGGCTCGTGCAACCCGAGTATTTGTTCCGACACCTGTCGGGTGCCTGGCAGGGTTCTGGACAGAGCGCTCAGCACGTCACACAGAGTTCTCGTTAGTATGTCTAACTCCCCCGTAGGACACGAAGCCCTCAAGGGCAGGAAATTCTGAGTCATCTCTGAATTCTTGGCACCAGCACAAGCTTGGCGTAGAGCGGGTATCAATAAATATCTGTTCCTTGACTGATGAATGAATATAGGGGACCCCAAATAAAACTGCCCTGTAGACGTACTTGTTCCTGAGGAATAGGCGAGAAGACGAAGATATCATCTGAGGAAGTTACTTGTATACATTTTGACTTCTTTAAGCTGCACGTGTCCCGAAAACACTCTTGAGAGTTTCCTACCTAAGCCTGTTAGGGCCATCGTACAGCGCTTGAGATAGGCACAAATTCAGCCTAGCGTCAAGGCTGCGTAGGGGGTTGCTGAGAGATTTCCACTCAAGACCAACTAACCCCGTATGAGCTGTGTGGTCTCAGGAAGTCTCCTAGCCTCTGGTGGCCTCTCTCATCTGTAAAATGGGCTTGAGGGTGATGCTACTTATCCTGCAGGGTAGTTGAGGGATTGCTAAGAAGCATAAAAATGGGGGCGCCTGGGTGGCTCAGTCGGTTAAGCGTCTGCCTTTGGCTCAGGTCATGATCCCAGGGTCCTGGGATTGAGCCCCAAATCGGGATCTCTATTCAGTGGGCAGCCTGCCCCCCCCTCTCCGTCTGCCTCTCCCCCTGCTTGTGCGCGTTCTCTGTCTCTCTGTGTCAACGAGAAAAGAAAAAAGCATAAAAATGCCTTTTTAGATGGAAAAAGGCCAGGGAAGCAGTTACCCTACAGCTGGCCTGACCTCATTTTAACGTCTTCCTAAGAACCCAGGACTGTCTCTGAAGAGAGTCGCAGGCGGTCCTTGGAGAAACCTGGAAGGGCCTGGAAAGCCGTCTCGTGAGTATCATTTCTTTCCTGAGTTGGGTCTTCCTCCAAGGCCAGGATGGGTTTCTGTCCACCCTCAAGCGCGAGGCCTGATGTGGCTCCCAGAACGGCGTCCTGCGGCCGTACTGGAGACGTGCTCGAAGGCTACGTGCCATTCCTCCAAGAACAAAAGCTGCCTTTTAGAAACAGCGCTTGTTTTCAGCTTCATCCTTTGGCCATTTGGGAAAATAATTTGTGACGTTTTATAAGCAAACAAGCCCGAGTGGATCTTACAAAGTTAAGACTGATGAAAGGTACCATGCCCTTTGCAACGGTGGTGGGAATGTTCCCTCTGCTGCCAGAGCAAGGAAAGAACCCAGCGGCCAAGGTCGCAATCAGTAATCTGGGGCATCAGGGTTTGGCTGTGTTGCACCTCGCCATCTCGAAATCATTCGTTCCTTCTTTTTTCTCCACTGTGAAAGTTTTCAAAGACAGGTAGAGAGAATAGTACAAGGAACCACGATTTTTCCTGCCCCGGTTTCAAGGATTATCAACTATGTGACACCCTTGCTTAATCTTCCTCTTTTCCTTTAAGTATTGCTCTGTCCTTTGAAAATATGTTCCCAACACCTCATCCTTCGGCCTGCTCCTAAATACTTCTGCGTTTCTAAGAAATGAGGGTATTTCCTTACACAATCGCATCGTTGAAATGAATAATTCCTTGCGACTGTCTAGTGCTTTGTGCCTGTCCCAGTGCCCTTGGTTGTCTCAACATTCTCTGTTTACACTGCTGAGCTCTCACGGTCACCCTTCCTCAAGCCATCAGTCTCACGAACGGGGACTCCATGGCGTTACGGGCCTCCTGATGTGATGGGACTCTGTGTGCACGTCCCCTGTGGAGTATTCGGACTTTCTAACCTGAATCCCACCAAGACTTTGGGCCTAACTTCCAGTACACAAGAAACATCCAGGGACAAAGTAAACAACATCGTGAGGAGACAATCAGACAAATCTAGAACATGGGACCCTAGAGCATAGCTGGTCTAAGTTCATCAAAAAGTTAGTGTCAAGGGGGGAAGAGAAAAAGGTGGAGGGACCAATCTGACTAAAAGAGATTCTAGAAACACAGCAACCTGGATTGGCTGTGACTTTGAAAAAACAAACAAACTATAGGTTCGGGGAAATTTGAATAGGAACTGGGCTAGATGATATCAGGACGTTGTAAGTTTTCTTGAGCACAATAATGATACTATGGTTATGTGAGAGACTCTCCTGATTTTTAGGCAATACAGGCTGTCTGTTTAGGGGTGAAAAGTCATGATGTCTGCAGTGCACATTCAAATGGCTCAAAAACCTTGTGTACAGAGAGATGATATGGCAGAGGTCAGCAACTGCTGAATCTGGTGATGAGACGTATACAAGCGTTCGCTGTCCTCCTCCTCTTCCGTATGTTTGAAAACGTGCAGAATAAAGATTGGGGGGGAAAACATGGATGATGACAATTCCTACTTCACTATTCCACAGGCAGGATGATATTAAAAATATTTGATGATGTGGATTATAAATTAATATGGAAATGATAAAGCTAATATATTTTCTTTTTTTAAAAAAAGATTTTATTTATTTATTTATTTATTTGACAGAGAGAGACAGCCAGTGAGAGAGGGAACACAAGCAGGGGGAGTGGGAGAGGAAGAAGCAGGCTCCCAGCAGAGGAGCCTGATGTGGGGCTCGATCCCAGGACTCCGGGATCACGCCCTGAGCTGAAGGCAGATGCTTAACGGCTGAGCCACCCAGGCGCCCCTATTTTCTTTTCTTTTTGAAATAACCTAAGATATATAAAAGACATTTCGTGTAGGCAGAGATAGATAAAAATGAAGGGGTATGTATTGTAGCAGAAATTATTCATCACATTATTCTAATAATTTCCAAGTCATCTATTGAAGTTTAGAAATTGTTGGTGTGATCTTTTGTTCAGTACAGCGATTGCTGGCTAAATGGCGCCCCTGTCTGGGCCGGATCTCACTTAGGGATTGCATCAAACTTTTCCAACGGCTTTGGCATTAAATCAATAGCATCAAGGGACACAGAGAATCACTTTTATTATCAACAATCGTGCTCTCAACACTGGACTCTGTCGGTTTGTACTAAACTGCCAGCATCTGCATTTGGAATTTTTCTAGCCTTTATCATAGTGAGATTTTTATATAGCCAATCTCTATTATCAACTATCTTACAAATACTTTGTTAGAATGTGAGATAAGTTTGCTCAATTTTATTAATTTTTGTTCACTTAAAATCCACAAAGCTTTGCCAACATCAGTTGGCCAACTTCAGGATTAAATCAATTACAACGCATTAAAGCTTACTATGTTCATTTATTTATTTTTAAGATTTTTATTTTTTTGAGAGATAGCATGAGCAGGAGAGGCAGAGGGCGAGGGAGAGAGAATCTCAAGTTGACTCTGCTCTGAGGGCAGAGCCCGACTTGGGGCTCGATCTCACGACCCTGAGATCATGACCTGAGCCAAAACCAAGAGTCGGTACTTAACCAACTGTGGCATCCAGGCACCCTTATGCTCATTTATTTTTATGATAAAATAGCAAATATGTTCTCATGTAATTTATTGGACAATTTAATAGTTTTTCCCTGGGAATTGCCACTTTGTTGTTTTCAAAGATGTATCATATTTCTTTGTTTTTCTAATACCTTCTGTTCCTTTTTCATGTTTTCCTTCACCAGTTTTCTATGCTCATCCTCTATTTATCAGCTTCAATAATCAAAACCTTTCTTGTAGGGGCGCCTGGGTGGCACAGCGGTTAAGCGTCTGCCTTCGGCTTAGGGCGTGATCCTGGAGTTATGGGATCGAGCCCCACATCAGGCTCCTCTGCTATGAGCCTGCTTCTTCCTCTCCCACTCCCCCTGCTTGTGTTCCCTCTCTCGCTGGCTGTCTCTATCCTGTCGAATAAATAAATAAAAAAAAAATCTTAAAAAAAAAAACCACCTTTCTTGTAGAACTCGACAAAGTACTCAGAGAACTGGCATCTCTGTTTGAAAAGTATTTCCTAAAACCACATCTCTTTGTTTTCATTTTCCAAATGTTAACTACTCCTACTTTATCATTTCCATTAAAGATAGAATTGAAGACTCAATTCAATTTCCAAACTATTCCTGTAGCTTTAGTACCTCCGACTGCCCGTGGATCCAAATATTCTTCTGATTTTCAATTTATAGGTTCTCAGCTCTTAAGATACACTAGTTAATTTTCTTGGATAGTTATTTGGTGTGATAGTAAATACAGCGCTTTTCGAAGAAAAGATTTAGTGATTTAGGTGATTTACGTATTTTATTGTATCATTCACAGATAATGTATCCACAACGTATCAAACATCCAGAAAATATTCTAAACTTGGGCCAAAATTTTAGACTTCCTTACTAGCTTCACACCAGCATTATCTATACAAAATCAATAATGTTTACTTATAAATTCTTCCAGCAGAATCATTTTTATTGAGTAATAACAATAAAGCTCATTGTATTACTTCAAATATTGCTCACTGAAGACAAAGAGAGTCATTACATGGCTTTAAAATCTTAAAATCTCACTTTTGGGGAAATTATCAATATATTTCTATGTATAAGAGGTGGAAGTTCATAAAAAATGATTAAAATTTGGGGCACCTGGGTGGCTCAGTCAGTGAAGTGTCTGCCTTCAGCTCAGGTCATGCTCTCAGGGTCCTGGAATCGAGCCCCAGGTAGGGTCGGGCTCCCAGCTCGTCGGGGAGTCTGCTTCTCCCTCTCCTTCTGCCCCTCCCCCCACTTGTGTGTGTGAGCGCATGTGCTCTCTCTTTCTCTCTCAAAAAAATAAACAAAATAAATCTTTTAAAAAATGATTATAATTTCATGGCCTTTTTTATACATTTCCAAAAAGAGATCTTCTTATTTTGGTAGGTTTGTTTTGAACAAGTTTCACTTGTTTACTACTCAAATAACCGCTTTGTTGAGATATAATTCACCCTTTTAAGTGGTACAATTCAGTAGTTACTGGTATAGTCACAGAACCATTTTGGAGCATTTTCATCACCCCTAAAAAGAAATCCCATCTCCCTTTCCCCGTGCACTCCAGTCCCTGGACACCTCTGATCTACTTTCTGACACTAGGGATTTGTGTGTCCCGGACATTTCATGTAAATGGAATTATACAATATGTGGCCTTTAGCGTCTGGCTTCTTTTTCTCAGCATAATACTTTTCAGATCTATACGTGTTGTAGCCCCTATCTGTACTTCACTCCTCTTCATGGCCAATGATATTGCTTTGTATGGATATAGCACATTTTGCTTATTCATTGGTTGTGAACATTTGTATTGCTTCCACTTCTTGGTGATTATGAATAATGCTTTGCAATGAGTTTTGCAATGTATAAGCTCTCATTGTTAAGAGGTGGAGTCTATTTCTCTACTCCTTGAATCTGAGCCGACCTTATGATTTGGTAATAAATTGGGTAATAGAATGTATCAAAGGCCTCTGGGTTTCTGCTGTCCCTCTTCACCCCTTCCACCACCACGAGAACAAACCTAGGAGGGTCTGCTGAACCATAAGAGGCATTATGGAGGAGAGCCCAGTTGTCCCAACCAAAACCATCGTAGACCATGTCTACAGCCACCTGACCCCCAAACCTAGGAGAGCACCCAGCCAAGATAGCAGATCTGTCTGTCCACAGCTGACTGCAGGTGAGTGAGGGAGCCGAGCCAAGACCAAAAGACCTGCCCAACCAAGCCCAGCCTAAATCACCAACCTATGGAACTACGAGTAAGATAAAAGGTTATTGCTCTAAGGTGTTGCCTTTCGGGAATGATTTGTTAGGCAGCGATAGCTAGCTGATGCAGGTAGGGAAAAACCTGGGTGTTAATGCTGAACATTTGCTAACAATGAGGTGATCACGTGAAGCACAGTGCGGTTCACCCTGTCAGCACCGACAAGCTGCCATCATCCTGGATCTGTGGACCCAAAAGGCAAAAGCGGCTTCCAAATGGAACAAGCCAGCTGACATCCAGATCACCGAGGACAAGCCCCAGGCCGGCTCCCCAGCACCCCACCATCAGTACAGAGGGTGACAGCTGCACAGTGGGATGAGCCCTGCCCTTCACGTGATTGAAGAAACCTAGCCCAACAATGCTGGGACCTTGAGCAAAACACCTCGCCTTCCTGGACCTCGGTTCCCTGCTCTGGAAGAGTAAGGGTGGCAGAGGGTGAAATTTGAGTCTTGAGGGAGGTGTGTAGAGTCAGAAGGGGGCTGGGGTTGAGTCACCTGGTGGCCATAGCCTGGAGGGAGGGCCTGTGGTGTTCCTGCTCCTGACATCCCTGGACATGTCCCAGTTCCTGCCCAGCCTGGTCCTGGCTCTTCGGCTCATCTCTGATAATGTGTGCTCCTCAGAATCCCCCCAGCTAATCCTGTTTTCTTGTCAACGTTACAAATAGCTTTTGTTCCTTGCAACTATTAAACCCTTGCTGATATACAACTCTCGAGGGGTGGCCAGTCTAGAATTCTAGAGAGCACCTGACGCAGTCACGTGGTTAATCATTGGTAGGGATGTAAGGGATACGTCAGTGAAGAATTGGGTAGGGGGAAGGTGTGCGGAGAGAGGCTTTGGAAGACCTTCCAAGAGTCTAAGAGGCAGCAGGGTTCAGGACAGTCTGCAGCAGAACATGGAGAGACTCCGGTGTGTTGGGCATTATTCTAGGCCCCAAGGGGAAGCACAGATGAGATAATCATCGTGAAATAAACTAGAATACAGTGCAATATATGGAACGATAAACGCGTCTTTGAAGTATAGGAATAGCACAAAGGAGGGTCAGGGAAGGCTTTTGGGAGGAAGGGACATGTAGGGCAGAAAGATGGCAGAGAAGATTGGCCAGGCCAACAAGAGTGGGTGGATGGCAGGTGCAAAGACTGGGACACAGGAGGCAGCTTGGTGTGCCCAGTGGGTAACCACTTTTTTTTTTTAATTAACACACTTTATGTTTCTAGAGCAATTTTAGGTCGACAGCACAACTGAGCAGAAAATAGAGTTCCCATCTACCCCCTACTCCCACACATGCAGAGGCTCCCCGACTGTCAACCTCCCTCACCAGAGAGGAACATTCCTCGCACTTGCTGAGCCTACACGGACAGGGCATCATCACCCAAAGCCCATAGCTGACAAAGGCTTCACTCTTGGGGTCGTATAGTCTACGGGTTTTGCCAAACGTATGATGACAGGTATGTACCAGCATAGTATCCTACAGAATGATTTCACTGCCCTAAAAATCCTCTGTGGTCTCTTCATCCCACCCCTCAAAACCCGGGCAACTACTGATCTTTTTACTGTCTCCATAGTTTTTGCCTTTTCCCGAATATTACAGGGTTGGATTCCTACAGTACACAGCCTTTTGGGTTAGTGTCTTACACTCCTCTATCTTTTCACGGCTGGATAACTCATTTCTTTTCAGCGCTGGATGATGTTCCACTGTCTGAATGTACCAGTTCATTAGCCATGGTGATCAGCAGTCCGTGACTGAGTGTGCAAGGGAGGATATCGTGGTGGGCAAGGCCCACTGTTGCTAGAACATGGAGGCCTTCCCCGTAGTACATGGGAGCTGGTCCTCGTCGAGTAGGTATAAGGAGCCCACAAAGGGACATTCAGCCTGAGGGAGTAACGTGAGGACGGGGTCTAAGACCACACAAGTTACGGGGTGGGTTCCATGTCAGCTGCAGTTTACTCATCCTTTAGCTGGGCTGATGCTAACATCCAGCCCAGCCTACATCACACGGTTGCCATGAGACTAACCCAGAGGAGCCAAGAAGGAGCTGCGTGAGCTGTTATGCAGGGTGCCCAGCAGGGATTCTTAACCCAGTAAAGTCCTCTCCCTCCTCCTCCTCACTCTGCTCTCTGTTTATTTAGGTGAACGCTGCGTTAGCCGGCGTTTCTCCTGGTCAAAACCCCGAACAGGTTCCCTTCCGGATGGGAGAGATGGAATGTTCTCCACTCACCTGGGGAGAACCACTAGGGCCCCAGTCACCACTCCCCCCCTTATTTTAGGTCTTGCCTACATTGGGTTTTGGGTAATAGAAAAGGCTTTGAAACCACAGATTGGTCTCGTGCAGCCCTGATGAAAACATTCATCTGCACAGACCGCTACGGAAGCCACCAACCACATGTGGCTACTGAGCACTGAAAATACGGGCTAGCACAACTGAAGAACCAACTTTTTACTTTTAGTCACTTTTTTAAAAAAAGATTTATTATTTAAGTAATCTCTACACCCAGTGTGGGGCTTGAACTCACAACCCTGCGATCAAGACCTGAGCCAAGATAAAGAATTGCACGCTTAACGGACTGAGCCACCCAGGTGCGCCTACTTTTATTCGTTTGTAACTAACTGGAATCTAGATTTGAATGGCCACACGCCACATGGCCAGTGGCCACCACACTGGGCAGCACGGGATGTGAACCAACTGCTTATGGCACAAAGAGGGAACTGAGGCAAGGGTAGCACGTGAGGTGCCGCACGTCACCAGGCCAGTGAAAGATCCAGAGCCCAGGCCACCTGCTTCCTCTTTCAGCTGCGTCCGCTCCAGACCATCACAGACTCAGAATGTTAGCTCAATAGAGATCGTCTCGGCCCCATTTGTCCCAGATTGAAGTAAGCAAAGAACAGGCTGGAGCGTTCACTCTGGAACCCCCACAGGGTTTGGCACCCCGCTCAGGAAGCTCGGCTGTCCTCCGCTCAGCCTGCAATGCCCTTTGTGGCGTCCTGGCCCACAGATGCAGGCAGGCCAGAGCCGGGCAGGGGCCAGGGGAGCTCACCTGAGCAGCTGCAGTCTCGACGACCCTTTCCCCTGACCCAGCTTGGACAAGAAGGGCTGGATCAAGGTGGAGGTCAGCCACATCTCTGCAGCTCACGCACGCATTCCACCTGCTCATTCCCCAGGCCTGCCCACTCAGAGGTACCCAGGTGCAGGATCAAATTAATCCTCGTTCTTTATCCGGAGGCTGGCACGCAAATGTCCACCCACCCGGGGAGAGCGGGCACAGAGTTAGGAGTGAGGCTGAGTGACATCCAAGCCCTCAGGAGAAGGGGGATGGCGGGCGAGATCGCTGGCACCTTCCTCTAGCCATCTGTCCCCACCAAATCCTGTGTGAATGCACTTCGCTGTGGCCAATGCTGGGAACTCATGCTCCAGGCGCCTGGAGACCTGGTGGGACCAATTCTCAGCCCCATTTCCTTAGCTGGAAGATATGGCATCTTTTCTCCCTTCCTTCCTCTCTCTTTTTCTATTCCCCACCCCTCCCTCTTCCTCTCGTCCCATTTCTTTTGTTGGAGTAGTTTTATGAAAGTGTAACATATATACAGGAAAGGACACAAATTATAAATATACAACTTGTTAAATTTTTGCAAAGTGAACATACCTGTGAAACCAGCACAAAGATCAAGAAATACACTTACGGTGGCAATCAGTTAACAATATATAGTGAATCATTGTGTTGTATACCTGATTCTAATGTTGTATGTCAATTATACCTCAATTAAAAAGAAAGAGTATACACCTGTGCCTTAGAATGCCCTCTTACGTCCCCCTCCCAGTCATTCTCTCTACTTCCTGACCTCTCTCACTGTTGTGGACGGACTGCTTGGGTCCTCCCCAAATGCCCACGTTGACACTCAAATCCCCAACGGGATGGTATTTGGAGGTGGTGCCTTTAGGAGCGTAAGAGGGTTAGATGACGTCATGAGGGTGGGGCTCTCGTGCCGGGATCAGAGCCCTTTTGAGAGAACCTGTGAGAGAGTTTGCAAAACAGGAAGAGGAGCCTCACCGGAACCCACCTGCTCCGGGCGTGATCCCCGACTCCAGACCTCCAGACCCGTGAGTGATCCCTTTCCGTACATTTCCGGCCCTTGGAGGCACCCGGTCTGTGCCGTTACAGCAGCGCCAGCAAAGACCTTTACCATCAGATAGTTTTGTCTGTTCGTAAACTTCTCTGCTTCCTCCACTCGCCATTCACGGGTGTGGCTGAGTATAGCAGTTGTCCAACCGCGGATGGACGTTTGAGGCTTTTCGGGGATGGGGTGCCTGTAACGTATTTGGAACATTCTTGTCCTGTGTTTTGGTAGACCCGTGTCCACGTTTCTTTTGGGTAAATAGCTCAGGGTGAATTGCGGGTCATGGGGCACGTAACTGGTTGGGGCTTTAGTAGACGTAGCCAGCAGTTTCACAGTGCTGTCACCTCCATGTATTCTCCCAACAGCCGAGCGTGAGGGCTCCAGGAGCTCCACGCCCGCCTGCACTTGGTATCGTGTGGACTTACAGCAGTTTAGCCATTGCGGTCAGTGGGAGTGGCCACCATCGTGGTCTGGAGTTGCGCTGGCCTGGAAACTAAGGAGGCGCAGCTCCTTTCTGTGTATTTGCTGGCCGTTCAATAACATTTTTTTCGAGATTTTATTTTTATGTATTTCAGGGAGAGAGAGGGCGCAAGGGGCGGGGGGGGGGGGGGGATAGCAAAGGCAGAGGGAGAAGCAGACGCCCCACCAAGCAGGGAGTCCGATGCGGGACTCGATCCCAGGACCCTGGGGATCATGACCTGAGCCCCAGGTAGAGCCACCCAGGTGCCTCTATTCAGTAACTTCTTTTGTGAAATTTCTCTTTGAGCTCATTTTTATGTTATGTTGTCTTTTTTTTTTTTAAAGATTTTATTTATTTATTTGACAGAGAGACAGACAGCCAGCGAGAGAGGGAACACAGGCAGGGGGAGTGGGAGAGGAAGAAGCAGGCTCCCAGCGGAGGAGCCTGACGTGGGGCTCGATTCCAGAACGCCGGGATCACGCCCTGAGCCGAAGGCAGACGCTTAACGACTGAGCCACCCAGGAGCCCCATGTCGTCTTTTTCTTATTGTATATTCCAGACCTGGTTTTCGAGTACGTATATGTGTACGTATTGTCTGTGCGGGTGTGTTATGTGCATGTGCGTACGTATATAACCGAATATCTTCTTTCCCCACTCAGCGACTTTTTTACTTTGCGGAACAGAAATTTTAAATTTTCATCTAACCCAATTTACCAACTGTTTCCCTTTAATGGGTAAGTGTTTTTGCATCTTATTTAAGAAATCTCAGGGCACCTGGCTGACTCAGTCGTTAGAGCGTGGGACTCATGATCTCGGGGTTGTGAGTTTGAGCCTCACGTTGGTTGTAGAGATTATTTAAAAATAAAATCCTTTAAAAAAAAGTCCTTACCTATCCCAAGGTCATGAAAATTTTTTGCTGAGTTTTTTCCTAAAGCTTTGTTTTGCTTTTCATATTTTGATTTTTGCATATTGTATGAAGTAAGGGTACGATTTTTGTATGTTACGTGATCTGAGGGTCAAAATTTATTTTTTCCCTTTGAATATCCAGCGGTATCAGCACAAGTAATTAAAGATAACCTTTTCCCCATAGCACCCCGCTGTCACATCTGTTGAATCAAATGCAGGCTTCTTTTTCTTTTTTTTTCTTTTTTTTTAAGATTTATTTGTTTATTATTTGAGAGAGGGGAGGGGCAGAGGGAAAAGGAGAGAGAGAATCTCTAGCACACTCCACACCAAGCACAGAGGCTGACTTGGGGCTCGATCCCACAACCCCTGAGCCAAAATGAAGAGTTGCGTGCTCAAGCGACTGAGACACCCAGGTGCAGCTTTGTTTCTAATCTCTCTGTTGCCCTAGTGGTATGTTTATCACAGTGTCAATTTATGACAACTGTTGATATTTGGCAATAGAAAATTCTGGAGTTTTGTTCATTATTCTTGGTTCTTTGCATTTGCCTATCAACTTTAGGATCAACTTGTCGACTTCCACATGCTCCAAATAGTCTTGCTGGGATTTTGATTGCATTGAATCTATAGATTGATTGGGAATATTGGCATCTTTATAACCGTGAGGTCTCTAATCCACAAACCAGATATATCTACCCATTTATATGCGTCTTTATTAATTTCTTGCAATACTGTGTTCTGTGTAGGCATCTTGCAAATATTTCATTAGTTTTAGTCTAAGACATTGGTGTGTATGCACGCATATGGGTGCGTACGTGCACACATAATATAAACAGTAATATTTCAAAATTTCATTTCTACTTGTTTGTTACTAGTATGTTGAAATACAATTGATTTTTGTTGATATTGACCTTGTATTCAGCAACCTTGCTAAATTATTCCAAGAGTTTATCTACAGATTCCTTGATTTTTTTTTTCTACACACACAATCATGTTTCCAAGAATAATAGTCTTATTTCTTCCATTCTTTATACCTTTTACTTCTCCTTTTGCCTTTTTGCTCTTGCTTGGACACCTGTATAATATTAAATAAAAGTGGTAGGGCACATCTGTGTCTCATTCCTGATCCCAGGGAGAAATCTTTCAATAATTTACACTCAGTAAGATGCTTATGATGGGCTTTTTTTGCAGATATTCTATTGGGTGTTTTCTTACCTTTCTATGATCTTCTGAGTTTTCTGAGAGTTTTATTACTATGATGATTGAATTTTATCAAATGCGTGTGATTCTTCCCCATTTTGGTTAAATAGACTAATTGGCTGATTTTTAAATGTTCAAACAATCTTTGATTTGTAAACTTCTATGGGGTATTAGCCTTTCCATTTATCCCTGGACTTAGTTCATATTTTGCTAAGGGATTTTGCATTATTGTTCATGAAAGATATTCACTTGTCATTTTTTGGTCTTGTGATGTCTTTATCAAGTTTTGAAATCAAGGTTACCTTGGCTTTACAAAACCAGCTGGGCCCTGTTCCATCTATTTTGATTTTCTGAAAGAGTTTATGTAAGATCGGAGTTATTTCTTCTTTAAATTGTTTTGAAAGAATTCTCTGGCGAAGCCATATGTACCCAGAATGTTTGTGTGTGTCTTGTGTTCAACATTTTAAATTCAAAATTCAATTTTTTTCAGTAGATACAGGACTATTCACATTTTATATTTCTTGTGTTAGTTTTGGTAAATTACTTTTTCAAGCAATTTATCCATTTCTTCTAACTTTTAAATTACTGACAAAGTTGTTCATGATATCATTACATGATTTTTATGACTTTTTATATAATTTCATACTAATAGTTTCATGTGTAGTACAGATAGGTCCTGCATGCTGGTTACCCAGAGTTCAACAGTTGTTTACATTTTGTCCCCTTGGCTGCTTTTTTCTCTGAATCCTTGAGAGCAAGTTGGAGATATCATGCTACTTTTATCCTTAAATATTTCAGTGGATATTGATTTCCTTAGGACAAGGCTCTCACTGTGTTTTTAATAACTGTTGCGTGAGTAGCTATGCCTCGTCAATATTGGTGGAATGTGCTGTTTCTGTTTTTTTCTTGATCACTCTTACTGTAAGTCTATATATTTTCAAAAACAACTTTGGACTCTGTTGATTTTAAAAAATGATAAATCTGCTTATTTGCGCTTTTATCGGTTATTTGCTCATCTGAATTTCACATATTCTTTTTTTTTTTTTTTAAGATTTTATTATTTATTCGACAGAGATAGAGACAGCCAGCGAGAGAGGGAACACAAGCAGGGGGAGTGGGAGAGGAAGAAGCAGGCTCCTAGCGGAGGAGCCTGATGTGGGGCTCGATCCCATAACACCGGGATCACGCCCTGAGCTGAAGGCAGACGCTTAACCGCTGTGCCACCCAGGCGCCCCTGAATTCCACATATTCTTGACCTTTATTTGGTTCGTTTGATTCTCGTGATGGATATAGTGGTACCCGTTTTCTACAAATTCCCCTTTAAATCCAGCTGTATCTGTAGTCCACCAATTTCATATTGATCCACATATGAACTATATCTGGCACTCTTCATTCCTTTTGTGTTGATTTTTCTATTCTCCTCTGGCCGAAATAGTTGGTGAGCAATCTACAGTTGTTATCTTTCTTCTTCTTTTCCTAATGTACCTTTTTTTTTTTTTCTTTTTAAACCCTCGCCGTTTTTAAGATCTCCTTTTTTATCACTAGTTTTCATCAAGTTGATTATAATCTGCTTTTGGTGTCACTGTCTGTTTGTTTGTCTTGCAGAGGCGTTGAGATTTCTGGGCTTGTGGGTTTAGAGCTCTTAATCAAATTTCAAAAATGTTCAGTTATTTCTTCAGATGGTTGTTCCGCCCTCTCCCCTCCCTTTCTGGAACTCCAGTGACACAAACCTCAGACTGCTGGCTCCCATCCCATGGGTCACAAGATTGTTTTCCTTTTTCAGTCTTTTTTTTTTTTTCCTTTGTGTCTTTCATTTTGGCTAGTTTCTGTAGTTATGTCCAGTTACTGCTCTTTTCTTGTGCAGTATTCTGTTTACTGTTCATTCTATCCAGTAAAAGTTTTATTTCAGATATGATTTTTGTCTCTAGAAGTTCCATTTGGGGTCTTTTAAAAATATCTTCAGTTTCTCTCTCATTAGGTTCCTCTTTCCTTTAAATCTTTGAGCATATTTGCAATAGCTGTTTAGATATCCTTGCCTAATTCAATTATCCCTTTCACTCTCAGGGACTGAATATTTGTGTCCTCCCAAAATTCATATGCTGAAAGTCTGTTAACTTGATAGAATTAGCAGGTGGGGCTTTTGGAAGGTAACTAAGACGAGATGAAGTAGTAAATGTGGAGCCCCGGTGAATGAGGTTAGTGCCCTCATAAAAACCATGGGAGAGCTTGCGGCCACCCTCTGCTCTCTGCCATGTGAAGACACAGCAAGAAGATGGCAGTCAGCAAAGCGGAAAGAGGGTCCTCACCAGAACCCAGCCAACCTGGCACGCCGATCTCAGACTTCCGGCGTCCGGAACCATGAGCGCCCCGTGTGTGTGGTGTATAAGCCATGCGGGATTCTGTTAAAATAGCCCACGCTGACTAAGTCGCTTCTGGGTCTGCTTCTCATGATTTTTCTCCTGTTTGTGGGTCACCTAGTCGTACTTCCTTACATGTCTAGTCATTTTGTATTAGATATCAGACATTGTGAATTTTGTGTTTTTGAGTGCTAGAGTTTGTGGTATTTTCTTAAAGAGTGTTATACTTTGAGGAAACTTTAAAATATTCACCAGTTCATGGGGTGGCTGCCTGGCTCAGTCAGTGGAGCGTGAGACTCTCGATCTCAGGGTTGTGAGTTCAAGCCCCACACTGGGCATAGAGATTACTTAAAAACACAAAAAATAAATTCATCCATTCATCTTAAAATTACAATAGGTCCATTAACACGAACACAGCATATCTTTTATAAAAAATAGCTTTATTTTCTAAATCAAAAAAATTAGAACCGTAGCATTGTTTTGCATTTTTGTAAATCTTTAATGTGTAGCTTTATTTATTTATTTTTTTAAAGTAGGCTCCATGCCCAGCATGAAGCCCAACACAGGGCTTAAACTCACAACCCTGAGATCAAGACCTGAGCTGAGATCAAGAGTCAAATGCGGGGGACCTGGGTGGCTCAGTCAGTTAAGTGTCTGCCTTCGGCTTAGGTCGTGATCCTGGGGTCCTGGGATCAAGCCTCCACATCAGGCTCCCTGCTCAGTAGGGAAGCCTGCTTCTCCCTCTCCCTTTGCCTGCTGTTCCCCCTGCTTGTGCTCTCCTCCTGTCAAATGGATAAATAAAATCTTAAAAAAAAAATCAGATGCTTAACTGATTGAGCTACCTGGGTACCCCTAATATACAGCTTAATAGAAGACAGAAGAATGCTCCTATTGGCTTCTACATTTAGTCTGTTGTGATATCACATGTCACGTAGTTTCTAGAAAACCCCACGGTATACTCAAGGAATAGGAGTGCAAGAGGCAAATAACTTGGTATTATAAAAATAGTTTGGACAAAAAAAATAGTTTGGACCTTGTGGGCCCCCCGAAAAAGCCTCTAAATTGCTCTTGAGAATCACCGCTCTAGAAAGCCGTGTCCTTTGTGATCACATTCTGCTTCCAAAGGCACGTCCTTCAGAAGTTTCTTCGGTGAGGCTCTGGTGGTAGTTTATCTGATGCCTTTGTGTTCATTTGCATCTTTGAAAAAATTGGCTTGGTTGACAGTTCTGCGTGTACAGTTTCCTGCTTCCCCCGCTCTTCAGGAAGGTGTTAGCTTGCTGCTTTTTGCCTGATCAGGCCGCCGTCAGTCTGTTTTCTGAGCTCGATCTGTCCGTCCTCTCTGGTAGCTCTGGTGATTGTCTCCTTGCTGCTAGTGTGTCTCTGCCACCTGAGTTCAAGACCGCTTTCAACCTCAGATGTCTGACCTCTCTACATGTCCTTCTGTTGACCTATTTCCTGATTGTCCAGCATAGTTAATATCTTTCAAAGTCCCTTCCTCTCCATTAAAAAAAAAACAACAGTGCATTCCTAGATGGGAGAGCGCTGTGGGCATCAGTCCTAAGAAGGCGCCATTCTACCTCAAACCTCTAAAAATAAAGGTTCTTTTAGTGGAACATGAAGTCTATTAACATTTATATAATTTATTGGGATTTAAATCTGCTATTTTAACTTTTATTTTCCATTTAGCCTACCTATTTTGTTTTCCTCTTTTTTTCCCTTTTGATTAATTAGTATTCTAAGTCTTGGCTGTCTCAGGAGTTCTCAGATGCCCTCAAAGTATGAGGGAGAGAGAGAGAGAGAGAGAGAGAGTGTGTGTGTGTGTGTGTGTGTGTGCGTGTGCGTGTGTGTGCAGGCGCGCATGTGTGCTGCCCAGTTTTTCTAGTTGTTTTTACTGGGAAAATCGGTCTTCTAGAAGCTGCAGTGTCCTAGCTGGAAGCAAAGTCCCCGGGAGTCGAGCTGGGCTTTGCTACAGGGGGTCCCGGCTGAAAGGACTAGAGGTGGAAGATCTGCACCCCAGCCCCACAGGCACCGACAGACAGATGCAAGTGTGCGCGGTGGGCTCCCCTACCTTGCAGCGTCAGGCCCACACGTGGAATGGGGGGCAGGGTGCTTTGGCAGAAGGACCAGGGGCAGTCGGCCCCATTACATGAGGGAGTGAATTCTGGCTTGGCAACTTCCCTCTCGATGGGACCTTGAGCTAGTTACCAGGCTTATTTCTTTATCTATGAAGGAGGGACCATACCTGCTGCCTCACTTGAATGCCATGGGCGTTAGAATTGGGCTAATGCGGGAGGTGGGTAGTATGGGCCGGACACTGAGCCGGCTCTCAATAAATGGATGGTTATGAAGTTGTTGTTAAAATCACTGGACCTGGCCTTAGCCTTTTTTTTTTTTTTAAGATTTTATTTATTTATTTGACAGGGAGAGACAGCCAGCGAGAGAGGGAGCACAAGCAAGGGGAGTGGGAGAGGAAGAAGCAGGCTCCAATCGGAGGAGCCTGATGCAGGGCTCGATCCCAGGACTCCGGGATCACGTTCTGAGCTGAAGGCAGACGCTTAATGACTGCACCACCCAGGCGCCCCTGGCCTTAGCCTTTTGCCAACCGTCAAAGATCTGGCAGGGGTGAGAGATTGACTGACTGTCAAAGATCTGGCAGGGGTGAGAGGTTGCAGCCTGGCTGACCCAGCTGTCAGAGTCTGGACCCACCCTACGACAGTCTGCTCTTCCCAGCCCACGGGTGGGTGTGCTATTGAACCAGCACCCTTTCAGGCATAGCCTGTGGGTGCGTGCTAAACCACCCCACCAGGACCACAGCCCATGTTAGGCTTGACCTCTGACCCCAAAGACTCCTAGCCAAATCCACTACATCCAAACTAGGGGAGTGGAGCAGGGCCTGCTGGCTGAGCTTCGAAACCCTGCCTTTGTATAATAGCCTAGAACTTGGCCAATGGGGCCGTCAGCTCAGCTGTGCCAAGTTCATACCTGAACACCACTGGCCTTGGATTTGTGATGCTTACCTAACCATTCCGTGAAAGGACATTCCTCTTCTCCGCGGTTCTCCACCCTGGTTGTTCTGTGTCTCCCCCAGGGGAGCATCAGCAACAAAGCCACACTGGCCCACACCGTCTAGAGCGCGGCGGGGCCACCGGTACATGGAAGAGCTCGGCGGGCCATTGGCCATCCAACTCCGACTGCTCGTTACGATCTAAATCTACAGTCGTGTGAGTGCACATCTTGTTGAGGCAGGAGGGGCCCCAGGGCACCTCATCAGCGCTTCCCGTAGGAGGGGACACAGAGGCCCGGGAGGACTCTTCGGCCGGTAATGACAGGGTGGCAAGCAGGCCCTGTTTCCTGCTGCTCTGCGGCTGTGGCCCGGCACGCTCCCTTTTTAGAGCACAGCATGGCAGTGAGCCAGCATCTCAGCCCCAAAGCAGGTCAGGCCGGTGGGTGGAGTCCAGGCCTGGGTGACCATAGCTGCTGTCACTCACAACACAGCCACAGCCTGCCAGGCTCTGGGCACATGACATGTGTCACCCAGGTGGCCTCACCTACACTCTGTGGTGATGACAGTGAGGCCCGCTTGGCTGAGGCCACGTGGGAGGAATCATCTGGACTCAGAGCCCATGCGTCTCCTCACCCTCTCTCCTGCGGGGGCGGGGTGGCACAGCCCAGGAGCACGGGAGTCAGACAACAGGGCTCCTCCCTGGGGCTGCCCACCCCGAACCCCCACCCCGAGCATGGGGAGGGAGAAGCAAAGACCTCTTCCTCCAAGCTTCAGTCTCTGGCAGCCCAAACGCCATCTGGTGCAAAGACTATTTCAAAGAAATCCAGCCCAGCAACAGCCAGGCTTCACGAGCCTCACCTCTGGACATTTACATATTAACACGTGTCTGCCATTAAAAGAAAATGATGGTCATTTGATGCCCATATGTTCCCTTTCAAAACGACAGACTGATATTTCTCCTCCCGAAAAGAGCGAATTCTAAAATGGAGCCAAGCGCCCACCCTCCTGAGTTGCAGGGAAACAATCCTCTAAATCAGAGTCTCCACGCAGCCCACCAACTCGGGGATTCTCCGTCCGTGAGGCCGGTGACGCTTCTGCTTGGGTTCAGCTGTGTCTAAAACCATGAAGTTTGCTTCCTTCCAAAGGAGAGTAAGCACGCCGGCAGAAAATGCGCCCTTCTATCTTCTGGGTTTAAAAAAAAAAAGTACTTCAAGGGACATGAGGTATCCTTCTTGATTTTTCCCATGGGGCCTCGTGGCCGCAGGCGCCCCCGCGGGAGAGGAAAGACGGTGGGGCCCTGAGGACCAGAAAACGGGGGCCCGTCCAGCTCGGCCACCGATTGCCTCCAGGCCCTTGGACGTGCCCCTCCCTGCCCCGCCCCCCACCTCTGCTTCCTGAGCTGCCCGGGGAGAGAATTCCAGCAGCACTGTCATCCACGAGGCTGGCCACCTGACAGGATCACCTGCAGACCGCCCTGCGGGCCTTGTAAGCTCCTCGGTGTCTCCTGAAGGACAGCCGGGTCGGGGACTCGGCCTAGCGCTGACACCCTGCGTGCGGAGCGAAAGTAGCAAAGCCCCCCGTCTGTCAGCACTTCTAGCTGCTTCCACCCCTGGTTCCTTGTAATGACGGCAGGTCTGGCTGGTCCCTGGGTGTGCTTAGGAGAGGAACCATAGCTAACACCTGCCAAGCCCTCTGGGAGGGCAGCCACGTGCTCCCCACTGTTCTCTAATCCTCCGGAAGACTAGGCGCCCTTACCATTAGCTCCAGCCTACAGTTACGGACGCCGAGAGATAGTCGCTGGCAGGAATTGAGGGCATAGGACTTCCCAGTGCTAGAGCCAGGACCGGAACTCCACAGCTGGGCTGTGGCTCTAGGCCCTCCACCATTCAGTCAAGGTCACAGGGCCATTTTGAGAGATGCAGGGTGACTCCAGCTAGAAAACGGCCTTCCCCAAAGCAGCTGCTCTCCCTTTCCCGAGCCTGCGCACCCCCAACGAGGATGCTTTACTCCTTCCTGCACAGTCTTGGATGTTGTGACCAACAATGACAAATTCCCTAACACCCACTTCCTTCTGAAACGGGCCGGGCACCCACCTGCTGTCCTTCCCCCCGCGATTTGGGAAGAGATCGCTCTGGAAAACGCCCACTGCGTGGATGGGAAATGTGAGAGGTGGGAGTTTGGGCACGTTATGCCTGTGGTCACATGGAGATGTGTGGCTGCCGTCTCCTCACGTAGCTCCATTCCTGGCCCTGGCCATGGGCTTGGCAGGGCACCTGTCCCATGCTGGCCACACAGGGGACCTTGTCTAATAGGCCAAGGCCTCTTCAGCTTTTCTATCAGCTCCAGGAAGTTCAAGGAATCTTTGAGGTGTATGTTATTGTTTTTCTTCTTTGATCTTTCCAAACCGCAGTCAGTGCAGCCTGGGTACAGGAGTGGCCCCAAATTCAAATGTGTGTGGGTACATGTGCCCTTGAGGAAGAAAAGGAGAAATATTTAGCTAAGGAAACAGACCAGATTGCTGCTTCCGGGGGTGGCGGAGAAGCCGCTCAAAAAACAAAGCAGGCAAACGACAACATCACATGCCCGTGATTGCCCTTTTGAACAAGAGGAGGCAACATTCCAAAAAAGATTGTTCCTAATGTGCTAGACGCTTGAACAGTTTTAGGCACACCCAGCCCCAACTGCATTTTTCTTCCCGTCCAATTCGTCATGAGCTTGCAGAATACAAGTGTACATTGGGACAGTCAGAGGTGCTGCTCGCGGGCATGCCATAAGGGTCTTGGCCTCCTGGGAAGGCAGGACATAGAGAAGGAGAAAAACCTTCAATGCGTATAGGTGATCTTTGTCTTTCTTGCCAACTTATTTCTCCAATGTAGTGCTAAATTGGAAAGCAGATATCAAGGTCTTGCAAAAATGGCATTTCACTGAAATCCATGAGGCTGGGCTTGATGAAACAAAGAGGTGCTGGAAGGGGACAGGAAATGGGTCTCATCCAGGTAAGTTCAAAAGCAAAAGCTTTTTTTTGCTCCAAATAAGCCTTGGCATATTTCAGAGAGGTTACGCATCTGTGGTGCGAGATTTCACGGAGTGGAAAGAGTGACTCTAAGTCAGCAGAATGTTCTCCAGCCAGCACCGGTGACATCAGTTAGAGTACCTCCAGAGCGGGGGCTACGGTCCTGCCTTTCTGAGGAACCAGGCGTATCTACGGATTTACTGACACGTAACCAGATCTGTTAAGGAGGATGCACTTTCCTCTGCGTATCCTTTTGTGCATTTTGAAGCTCGATTTTAAACCTTATAAATATATATTTAAATACATGTAACCCATTTAAAAAACAACTGAGAAATAAAATCAATTAAAAAGTGGGCTTGTACAAACCAGAAATATTTATCAAAATAATCGCCGAGGTTCTCTCAGGGTGTGGAATTTTGGATAATTTCCACATTCTTGGAATGTTTATTATTTTATTATAAACATGTCATTTTGATAAATGAAGCTTTTAAAAATTACTAAATAAACGCTAAGGACTTTGAGAACATTTCCTTAAGAACATTAGCAAACGAAGCGAGTGTGCTATGAGTAATTGGTTAATAACTAGATCAACTGAGCAGCGGTGGAAGACAGAGATAAAAGAAAAGTTGAAAAATTGTATTTCTAATGTCCTACAGATAATAGGATTGTTTTAATTTTTGTTATGATAAAAGCAATACATATGAGGAAAATTTTGAAAGGTGGGAAAAAAATTGCTTCTAGTTTCCTCCTAAACGCAGTCCTTGTTAATATGCTCACACATTTCCGTTGAGTCTTTGATGATCACTCCAGGAATCCTTGATGTCAGATAGTCCTGGCATGGCCACTATTACCCTGGTCAGTCAGCTACCCAAACCAGAGGGGTAACTCCCTCCTTAGTTGTGGGTCTCCAGTTAATGCTGTTCGAGTCCGTGTTTAATGGCTGCCATGACACAACACGGACACCACTTCCAACGGTTGTGAAGATCCTGGCTGAGTAAGGACGTCGCCTTCAAATGGCACTTTTCTGCTCTGTGACCACAGGCCACCAAGCCTGGCACTTCCCCCCAAAATTGAACATGGACTCACCATGCCATCCAGTGACTCCCTAAGAACTGAGAGCTGAGTCTCAGAGAGCTGCCTGCACGTCTGTGTTCACGGCAGCATTGTTCACAGCAGCCGAAAGGTAGAACACCTCGGCTGTCTATTGAGGAAGGAGGGGTAAGCAAAATGTGCTCCAGCCAGACGCTGGAGTATTATTCAGCCTTAAAAAGGAAGGACGGGGCGCCCGGGGAGTTCAGCTGGTGAAGCGTCTGCCTTCAGCTCAGGTCATGATCCTAGGGTCCTGGGATGGAGCCCCTCATCAGGGTCCTGGGATGGAGCCCCTTGTCGGGCTCCCTGCTCAGCGGGGAGTCTGCTTCTCCCTCTGCTTCTCCCTCTACCCCTCCCCCTTCTCATGCTAGCACTCTCTCCCTCAAATAAATAAAATCTTAAAAACAACATTCTGACACCTGCTACAAGATGGGTTGCTGAACCTCTTCCTCCCAGAGCTGCAGTCTTTGCTCCTGTGAAATGGGGATAATTACCTACCTTCTTCACGGGGTGGTTATGAGATCAAAAAGTTAATGGGTGAGAAAGCATTTTTATAACCCACAGAGAGCAGGATGGCTTCCCTCCCTCCCTTCCCTCTTTTCTCTCCCACTGAAGCCCTCAGACCTCGCCCCTCCGGCCACCACATCCTGGCTTTCTCTCTGCAAAATCCCTTTCTTCTCTACCTTTCTCTGGGTGGTGGCTCAGAAAAGCCCTGAACTGGCCTTCCTAGCATCTGCAGACCATCACCCACCCTGTTACCCTTCCCGCACGGGGACCGGCCCCCGGAGCCCTCACAGCCGTAGCAGGTGGGCAGGCGGGCCCCGAGCAGCCAGCGTGGCTGTGGCCATGGGGCCGAGGGCAGCTGCCAGAGCCCACACGCCGCTGGGCTGTCCGAAGCTCAGGCAGGCAGCCCCGGGGCAGGGGGGGTAGGGGGTAGGCGTTGTTTCTGTCCCCGTGCCAGCCTGAGGAAGGGCCCGTGTGCTTGATGACCTCTGTCACAGAGTGTCACCCTGGCCTCTGTTTCCCCTTGTTCCAGCGTTTCCTCTGAGGCCCTTCCTGCTGTGGAATTACTGCTCGTGCCCTGCCGCTGGGGTGAGTGGTGGGCTGAGGGCCAGGAGAACCCGATGTCTGTCCATGAGTTGGGGTGTCCTGTGCCTTGCAGCCCCAGCATTGCCTGGGCAAGAGGTGAAGATCTGAGTCTTAGCTCCAGGGTGCAAAGCAGCATTGTGGACCCAGCCACCTGCTCGGTTGACCCGGCCTCCTTGCCTCGACCTCCCCAAAATGTGGGTGGTGCATGAGTCAGGTTGTGTCAGTGTGGGTCCTCTAGGAAGCAGACACCGGGCAGGGTCAGACAGGCAGACATTTGTTGGGGGAAATGCCTGGGAAGGATGGGGGGGGCACTGGGAAGCAGGGAGCCCTCAGTGGTGAGGCAGGTCCGGGTGCCGAGCACGGAGAGGGCAGGGAGGAAGGCTAGGCGGTGGACTGGTCTGCCCGAGCTGCTAAGACAAAACGCAGACTGGGGGAGCTAAGCAGCACAGATCTGTTTGCTCACAGTTCTGGAGGCTGAAAGTCAACAATCAACAACATTGGCACGTTGGGTTTCTTCTAAGGCTTGCACGTGGCCTTCTCCCTGTGTCCTCATGTGGTCCCTCCTCTGTATGCACATCTGTATCCTAATCTCTTCTTATAAGGACACCAGTCAGATTGGATTAGGGTCCACCCTAATGACCTTATTTTACCTAAGTCATCTCTTTGAAGACCTGATCTCCAAATACAGTCATACTCTGAGGTGCTGTGGTTTAGGACCTCAACATATGAATTTGCGGGGACCCAGTGCAGCCCATAACAGGTGGGAAGAGCCTCGACCCTCAGTGTAGCTCTAAGAGTGTCTTGGCTGGGGACTGTGCTGGCTCTGATCCCCAGCACCCAGTGGGAAGTGCCATGTCCTGCAGGAATGGGCTGGCCCGAGTCCCCACTGTGCTCAGTCATTGGCTGGGAGCAACTGGGGGAGGAGGGTCCCGAAAGGGAAGTACCCAGGTGTCAGCCATCTGTGCCCCAAGTGGCAGGTTCTCTCGAAGGAGAGACAAACGGCATGCTTCTGTGGCTATCCCAAAAGTATTCACCCAAGCGAAATGGAAATCTCTATCAAAACTAAAACAAAAATGCTCTTTGTACCTTTATCATAATCACTACCAACTGGAAACAGCCCAACTATCCATAGGTAGGTCGATGGATGGCTAGGTGATAGTACGTTCATACAATAATGGATATGAATGAAAAGGAATAAAGTCTAACACATGCAGCAATATGAACGAATCTCAAAGATATCATGCTGAAAGGAGCCAGAAATGACGTAGTAAACATTGTAGGATTTTGTTGATAGGTCTAAGACAGCAAAGATCATCTCTAAGGATAGACAATGAGTGCGTAACAGGTTGAGGTCAGGGAATTGACAAGGAATTCACTGGAGTCATGGAATACTCTATTTTGATTTGGGTTTTGGTTATTTGTTAAAACTTACTGAATTGTACTGTAAAGTCTATGCATGCCCAGTTTGTAAATTTTACCTCTATAAAGGAAAAAATTCCCACTGTATAGATGAGGCTCAGAGAGCTTAAGGTTTTGTACCAGATGCACAGCCGTTGGGCTCTGGTTAGAATTCTGCCTGCCCAACCCCTTATCCACGCCCATCTGAGACCCTGCTGTCTTATGGTTCCCAGGACTGACTCAAGAGGCTCCTGCTTAGCCACGTAAAATCCTGGGTCCGTCAACCTAGCTATGGCAGCTATTCCCACGAGGACTGGGACCTCAGGACTCCAGAAGACTCCACAGGTCTTGCACTAGGGTGCAGCCCCTGTTAGCACAACTGGGCCCTGGCCTGAGTCAACCGCTGCAGCAGGGTGGGCAGTGAGTGACTCTGGAAGGTGGGGCCCAGCCCCAAACAGAGGCGGTTTTGTTAGGCCTAGTCCAAGCTAAAGGAAGCAGCTTCTTTGGCCAGGCTGCCGGTGATGCCTCTCCAAGATCCTGGGCAGCTTGGCGGACTGTCAGTGAAGACCAAATCTTAGCTCCACCCCTCATCACCAGCTGAGTACCCTGGCTCAACTGTTGTGAGCCTGGGCACTCAGGGTAAACCGAGGGTGAAAAATGGAGGTAAAAAAGAAAGCAAATGTAAAGTACTGGAAACACAATAGGCTCTCAACAACAGTTTCATCTCTCCCAACCTGTTTACTCAGTTACTCATTCAACAAATATTTATTGGTTTCCTCTTCTTGCCAGGACTGTGCTATATGCAGAGATGAATCAGTCTTTGCAGTCATGGTCTACTAAACGAAACTTTAGAATTACTAGTAGCTTTAAAATGCACTTTCAGGGGCACCTGGTTAGCTCAGCATCTGCCTTTAGGTCAAGTCATGATCCCAGGGTCCTGGGATCGAGTCCCACATCAGGCTCCTTGCTCAGCGGGGAGCCTGCTTCTCCGTCTGTCTGCCACTCCCCCTGCTTGTGTCCAATCTCTCTCTCTCTGACAAATCTTTAAAAAAAAAAATAAGGGGCGCCTGGGTGGCACAGCGGTTGGGCGTGATCCCGGCGTTAAGGGATTGAGCCCCACATCAGGCTCCTCCGCTATGAGGCTGCTTCTTCCTCTGCCACTCCCCCTGCTTGTGTTCCCTCTCTCGCTGGCTGTCTCTATCTCTGTCGAATAAATAAATAAAATCTTTAAAAAAATTAATAAATAAAAATTTTTTAAAAATGCACTTTTATATCTGGTTGGGTTAGTTCTGTCCTCATCATACTTCTTTCTCTGGGTCTCCCTGGCTCTTTTTGAGTATGTACTTATGGAAAACTCAGAAGCGGTTTGTTTAATTAGAAAAAAAATATATAGGGCCACCTGGCTGGCTCAGTTGGTAGAATATAGGACTCTTGATCTTGGGGTTGTGAGTTTGAGCCCTATGTTGGACACACAGATTACTATGTTAAAAAAGTTAAAAAAAAAATCAGTATATAATACAGGTGGGCTTTAAGACCACTGAGAAAAAGGTGGATAATTTAGTGGAAGTATTGAAACAAAACAAAACAAAAAAAACCTAGGTGGCCATTTTTTGGGGAAAAATAAATAAATTCCAGGAGGAAGGAAGGGTTACATGTGGAAAAGGAAAGCATAAAAATATTGGGAGAAAAGTTTTCAAGTGGGGAAATAACTTTCTAGACGTGACACAGGAAAGAAAGGCTAATCAATTTGAGTAAAAATGAACCAAGTTTTTGTCTTACAAGTCATCAGAAACAAAATCAGAGATAAATGACAGGGAAGAAGAATTTGTAGTACGTATGACAAAGCCTGTTTCCCCTAATTTAAGAAAGCATTCCTAAAAATCCTTCTGTAAAAGGCAGAAAATAAAATTTAACAATGAGTGTATATGAGCGGAAAGGGGAAAACAACTTAAAAAAAAAACCCTTATTTTGAAATCCCTGTCTACCTACGGAAGAGTTGCAAATATAATACAGTTTCCATGTACCTTTCCTCCAGCTTCTCCTAATGCTAACATCTTACACAGCCAGAGCACAATTATCAAAACTACGAGATTAACCTCCGTGCAATACTATTAATTACAGTACAGAATTCATGCATATTTTATCAGTTTTTCCACTCCTGTCCTTTTTCTGGTCCAGGATCCAGTTTGGGACCTTCATTGCATTTCATTGTCTTGTCTGCTTAGTCTCTCCCCATCTGTGACAGGTCTTCTGTCTTCCTTGACTTTCATGCCTTGGCACGTCTGGAGTACTGGTCAGATGTTTTGGAGCATAGCCCTCAGTGTTCATTTGCCTGGTGTTTTCTTGAGATTAGATTGAGGTTGTGCTTTGTTGGGAAGGATGCATGGGGTGAGATACCCTTCTCAGTGTGTCATCAAGCATACGTGATATTGGTATGTCAACCCTGATCACTTGGTTGAAGTGGTGTCTGCTGGGTTTCTCTACTGTGAAGTTCTGATTTTTTCCTGTGAATTGCTGAAATCTTTTGGGTGAGATATTTTTGAGACTATGCAAATATCCTGTTTGTTTCTAAACTTTCACCCATTAATTTTAGCATCCATCAGTGAATTTGTCTATAGCAGTCATTATTATGATGGTTTTTTAAAAAATTATTTATTTATTTGACAGAGAGAGAGAAAGCACAAGCAGGGGGAGCGGCAGGCAGAGGGAGAAGAAAGTTCCCCGCTGAGCAGGGAGCCTGACACGGGACTTAATCCCAGGATCCTGAGATCATGACCTGAGCCAACGAAGGCAGATGCTTAACTGACTGAGCCACCCAGACGTCCTTTATTGTGATGTTTTAATGTGATCTCCTATAACCACTCCACCATTCCTTCTACATTTATTAGTTGGAATTCTTCCATAAGCAGTAGTTGTCAATTCTCTCGCACTTACTTTCTGACCAGCTAATAGTTTGTATCCACATGGACTCATGGATATTTTATCCTTTGTGTTATAATCCATTATTATTTGTTTTGTTGCTCGTGTCGTTCCCAGATATTCAACGCAAAAACACTCCCCTTTCCTTTATTTATTTATTTATTGGGGGGGAGGGCCAGAGGGAGAGACAGAATCTTAAGCAGGCTCCATGCCCAGTGTGGAGCCTGATGCAGGGCTCAATCTCACAACCCTGAGACCATGACCTCAGTGGAAATCAAGAGTCGGGTGCTTAACTCATGGAGCCAGCCAGGTGCCCCCCAAAACACCTTTTGAAAACTTAAATTTGAGAAAAGAGAATTACAATGGGATATAGTGTTTTTCACCAATTATGCTGACAAGGATGAAAGACCTTAGTGATACTGTGCTTTATTGAAAATAAGGGAAAGGGGGTTCATACAAGGATGGGATCATAGGGGTGCCACCTCTATGGTGGCGGGGGGAGTCTGGCAAAATTAAAATTAAAATGCATATTTCCTTGGACTAAGCAATTTAACTTCTAGGAATTTTTCCTAGAGATATACTCTCACATGGAAAATGATGAATGTATGAAGATGATATTAGCAATAGTACTTAAAATGTCAGAAGATTAGAAGCTGTGTAAATGTCAGCCATTAGGGGACTGGTTAAGTAATTATGAGCTACCCCATAAGGGAACACCTTGCAGTTACAATGAGACAGGCCTTTACATACTGACATTGGGAATGGTCCCCAAATAAGGAGGTTAAATGAAGAGTTAAGATTTACAATGCATATATAGAATGTTTTCTGGGACATTTTCTAAGATTATTTGATGATTCCATCCCCTTTACCATCTTGATTCTCTTTTTTGGGGGGATTCTTGTTATTTGTAAGTAGTGCCCCCTAGACGGCTCCTCTGATTTTCTAATCTTTTTTTCGACTATTTTTAAATTTCTTTGTCCTTTTATTGTCTGGAGAATTTCTTTAATTTTATCTTCTAAATCTAGTAAATTTCTTTAATGTATATTGAAGTATAATTTACATAAAATGCATAGATTTAAAAATGTACAGCTTGAGCAAGGGAAACAAAAGCAAAAATTATCGGGACAACATCAAAATAAAATCTTCAGCACAGCAAAGGAAACAATCAACAAAACTAAGAGAAGATATTTGCAAATGACATATCCAATAAAGGGCTAGTACCCAAAATATATAAAGAACTTAGAAAACCCAACACTCAAAAAGCAAATAACCCAATTGAAAAATGAGCAGAAGACATGAACAGATGTTTTTCCAAAGACAACATACAGATGACCAATAGACACATGAAAAGATGCCCGTCATCACATTGCACTACTGGGTATTTACCCAAAGAGTACAAAAACACTAATTCAAAGGGATACATGCATCCCTAAGTTCATAACAGCATTATTTACAATAGCCAAGATATAGAAGCAACCCAGTGTCCATTGACTGATGAACGGATAGAGAAGATGTGGTACATATACACAATGGAATATTACTCAGCCATAAAGAAGAATGAAATCTTGCCATTTGCAATGACATGGATGGAGCTAGAGAGTATCATGCTAAGCAAAATAAGTTGGAAAAAGACAAATACCGTATGATTTCACTCATATGTGGGATTTAAGAAACAAAATAAGCAAAGGCAAAAAATGAGAGAGAGAGAGTCAAAGCAAGAAACAGACTTTTAATTATAGAGAATGATCTGATGGTTACCAGAGTGGGGTGGGTGTTTAAATAGGGGACGGGGATTAAGGAGGGCACTTGTCATGATGAGAGCAGGGTGATATATGGAAGTGCTGAATCACTATATTGTATACCTGAAAGTAATATAACACTATGTTAACTAACTGGAATTAAAAACTTAAACATGGAGTACATATATCGTTAAAAGAAATAAACAGCTGATAAGCTTTACCAAAGGTATATATTCATGTTACCACCACCCAATAGATGTATATGTTCCATCATTCCCGTGAATTCCCTCCTGTACTTTATCAGCTGATCTCCTGTCCCCTCCCACTCCCTTAACAGAATCACTGTTCTAATTTCTATTAACCAAAATAAATTCCTGAAGGATGAAAATGTGAAAATCAAAACCATAAAAATATTAGAAGAGAACATTCTTTAAAAAAAAAAGTTTAAATAATCTCTGCACCCAACATGGGGCTTGAACTCACGACCCTGAGCTCAAGAATCACATGCTTGGGGTGCCTGGGTGGCTCAGTTGTTAAGCGTCTGCCTTAGGCTCAGGGTGTGATCCCAGGACCCTGGGATCGAGCCCTGCATCAGGCTCCCTGCTCCGCTGGGAGCCTGCTTCTTCCTCTTCCACTCCCCCTGCTTGTGTTCCCTCTCTCGTTGGCTGTCTCTCTTTCTCTGTCAAATAAATAAATAAAAATCTAAAAAAAAAAAAAAAGTCACACGCTCTTCCAACGGAGCCAGCCAGGTGCCCTAGAAGATAACTTTCTAAGTGGAGAAAGGACTCCCTAAACAGAACACAGTATGGTATTTAAAAAAAAAAAAACGAATAGACTTTATTTATTTTTAAAAGTTTTATCTAAGTAATCTCTACAGCCCACATGGGGCTTGAACTCATGACCCTGAGATCAAGAGTCACAAGCTCCTCCAACTGAGCCCTCCAGGTGCCCCAAATAGACTTTATTTTTAGAGCAGTCTTAGGTTCACAGAAAATTTGAGCAGAAAGTACAGAAAGAGTCCTGTATACCTCCTTCCCATCCCTTCATCCCCACCCAGCCTTCCTCCCCATCAACATCCCTGCATCAGCGCAGTACATTTGTTGCAGTCGATGAACCAACATTGACACATTATCGCCGGGGTTCGTATTTTATGTCCGGGTTCACTCTCGGTGCTGTGCATTCTATGGTTGGTACACATGTGTAATTACGTGTATCCATAATTATAGTGTCATCAGAGTAGTTTTACTACCCCTAAAATCCCCTGCGTGTCTGTTCATTTTTACCCTCCCACCTCAACTCCTGGCAACCACTGATCTCTTTACTGTCTCCCTAGTTTGACCTTTTCCAGGATGTCCTGTAGCTGGAATCTGTAGTATGTGGCCTTGTTAGATGGGTTTCTTTCACTTTGTCATAGGCATTTAAGGTTCCTCTGTATCTTTTCATGGCTATCTGATAGCCCGTTGTCTGGATGGACCGTAGTTTATTCATTCACTTGCTGAAGGACATCTTGGTTGCTTGCAGGTTTGCGCAGTTATGAATAAAGCTGCTGGAACTATCTGTGTGCAAGTTGTTTTGTGGACATAAGTTTTCAGCTCCTCTGGGTAAACATCAAGGAGCACGAGTGCAGGACCGGACGGTAAAAGCATGTTCAATTTTGTAAGAAATGTCTAAGTGGCTGTACCATTTTGCTCTCCCATGAACAGTGCGTGAGAGTTCCTGTTGCTCCATGTCCTCACCAGCGTTCGGAGTTGCCGCATTCTGGATTTTGGCCCTACAGTTAGATGTGGTATCTCATTATTTGAATTTGCAGTTCCCTAATGAGGTGTAATTTTGAGTGTCTTTCCACTTGCTTATTTGCCATCTGTGTGTCCTCCTTGATGAGGTATTGGGATCTTTTGCCCTTTTTCTGTATTAAAAGTTTTAGCAATTTATTTGTTGCTACTGGATAGAAATACAACTATTTTTGTATACTGACCTTGTATTCTTGTTTAAATTCATTGATTATAGTATTTTTATAGATTCGTTGTGATTTTCCAAATAAATAACCATTTCATCTACAAATACGGTTTTCCTTCTTCCTTTTTGATCTTTATGCCTTTCTATTTTCCTTGGCTTAAGACACTGCTAGAACTCTGTCGAGCTTTTTATTAATGCACTTATGTTTTTTGGAGATGTTGTTCTCTGGATATAACTTTTTCATAGTGCCTTATTCTTCTTTCATGATGTAATAGCTTCTGTTATCTCTCACTGGTAGCTTTTTCTTTTAATTTTCTTTTCTCTACATGGTTTTTGTTTCCACTAAATTCTTTTTTTTTCTATTCATTTCCTTAGATAATAGGTTTTCTCAGATGGTTTATATCCTTTTTTTTAAAGATTTTATTTATTTGACAGAGACAACCAACGAGAAAGGGAACACAAGCAGGGGGAGTGGGAGAGGAAGAAGCAGGCTCATAGCAGAGGAGCCTGATGCGGAGCTCGATCCCATAACGCCGGGATCACGCCCTGAGCCGAAGGCAGACATTTAACAACTGAGCCACCCAGGTGACCCCTCAGATGGTTTATATCCTTGATCATGAAATGGGAACTCAAAAACTTATTGGACACTTTGTGTATGTGAGTGGGACTTGTCATCCTCCCAAGGATAATCAGGCGACCACTTTCTGGGGGCGCTCCTGTTGCCCATAACCTGAGATGTTTTCTCATGGCTAGCCAGATTCCTCAGGACACAGTCTTTCTGTGGAGAGGGACAGCCTGGATGCCAGCCATCTAGGAGTTCACGAGACGGCAAGGGCTCTCCGTATTCAACATTCATATACATTTGGTATGGCGCCCACACCTTTGAGTGTTCCTGCCATCCCCTAGTTTGGGTCCTATTTCACCAAGATGGCGCTGGGTAAAACCAAGATGGGGCTGTCATGCAGCCACATAGATTAGGGAGGGCATCTAGGAATCATGTGATTACCAAACAGCTTCCATCCAGCCCTCACTTTAGCACATTCCCTTTCCTCTACTTCTGGAAGTCCCTGGTATTGCCCATTCCAGTGCCTTTTCAAGGTTCTGCATGTCAACCAAGGGCTCTCAGCTGTCCTTACTGTTGGGTAGGAATTGGCTTTCTTGGGTCTCCTAAGTCAGTGACAGCTTGATGTTCAGCTTCCAAAGAGTAGTCACTGTTTCCCTCTCCTGTTCTCTCTGTCCTTACTGGTTTCTATTTTTGTTTGCTTGTTTCTTTGTTCAATCCCTTTATTGGAGATTTCAGGGGGAAGTGAAGTTAGATGCATGTGTTCAATGTATCATTTCAACCCAGAAATCCTCCTAATACCTTTTACTTGCTTAATAAAGAACTAAATGAAATTATATCCTGATTCTTCTCCTATTCTTAAAATGTTTTTATTGCTGCACTCATGTTTTCCAGAGATCTAGCAGAGTTTTTAAATATAAAGTTGGCCCTCTAGGCTGTAAAATATTATTCCCAACATTACTGAATGTCTCATGTTCTTGCTTCAGAATTCATTTTAAGTCTGTTGGGGAAAAGTCTTGTTTCGTCTTCATAGTGATTGTAGGAGATTTCTTGGAAGCAGTGTATGGTACTGAAATTTCTCTTGTCTGAATGTTAATGTGGGACTCGAAACTTTCTTGAGCACACGCTGGGCACCAGGCCTGAGCTGTGACTGCTCAGTGAGGCTTCAGTGTAGACGGAGCACCTCCACCTGCCCCCACAGTCCCGCCTCCATGAAGTCCTGGCACAAAGCTCCTTGGTCACTTCCAGCCAGCCCTCCCAGTCCAGCTGGACCTGTGGTTTGGGTCTCCTGCTCCGCTCTGCCCACTTGGCTCCTTCCATGGCCCTGCTGCTGAGAACAGAATTCTGGGGCTGGTGACCATGTAGTTGCAGAAACTTACATGGAATCTCCACTTTGAGGGGCTTTCCTCTGTGTTGTGTTTATTCAGCTATGAAAACAACCTTGACAATGACAACAAAACAAAGCCTCTTGCTGCAATGAGTGCAGTCACATGATTTTCAACAGCTGATTGAAATGTGGTCTCATTTGCTTATGTAACTTTTTCTGTCTAGGAAGAGAGGTCAGTGAGTGACAAGTGTCCACATTCCAGAGAAAGGAATGAGACTCATCACAGTGGTAACAGCAGCAGTGGGGAGGACGTGGGGGGTTACAAACTGGTTCTGCAAGCTTCAAGAATGAGGATGGTCTGGGAAGGGCTGCCAGCCCATGGGCAGTGGGGGCCTGTGGTCTCCCTACTCCCTTCCCTTCTCAAACCAAGGGAGGAGGCACTGACAGGACCACCCTAGTCAGTGGGGTGCTGGCCATAAGGGAGGCTGCCAGCTCAGCCCTCGGTCTGGTGCCTGCAGAATTGCACAGATCCCCCAGGGGTGTACTAGTGATAGACTCAGAAAAGCTCTTGGGAGGGTCAGATTGTGCCAACTGTACCCCTGAAGAAGAGCAGGGGCCTGGGGGCAGGGGCATTGGGACAGTCCAGCATGACAGTGCCTCACCTGCGTCCAGGACCTGTGTGATATCAAGGGTAGGGTTGGAGGTGTGGGTGGGTCTCAAAACCCTACCCCTGCCACATACCTCCCAAAGCATCCCAAGAGATAAGGAGTCCACGTTTAGACATCTGTTGGGAGAGAGGGCATTAAACTGCTGAAAGAGAATAATGCATAAGTAAAAATTTATTTTTGCTCCTTTCCTGTCCTTCCCTTCTCCCCGGGGGACCCACAGGCAGCAGTTAGCAAGTTCAGTTCAGGATGGAATGGGAAGACGTAGAATGCAGAAGACAGACCCCTCTTCCGGCTCACCCTGGGAGGAGGGGAGAAGCAGGTGCGGGTACAGGATGATCTAAAGATAAGTTCCGCTAACCTGGCGATGGCTCGGTCTCTGCATTTTGTCTCAGGAAAACACAACCCAATTTGAAAAGTAATTCTTTGTTGAATAAGACTTCCGATTGCAAGCCCACTCCTGTACTCATTTCTAAAGTGGTTTTTTTGTGCAAAGTCATTAAAATAGCTTTGATGGCAGAAGAAAGACCCCAAGGCCATTGGCTAGCAGAGTAAGAGTATTTCCCTAATTTTTCATATGTAAAATGCATGGGGTGTACATTGCTAAGTAGCCCGCTGTTATCTGTAAGTCAGAGTCGAGACATACGACGTGAAGTGATGTATCAGGAAACGGGGACTTGATCAAGAGCGGCCAAGGTCAGCTGGGTGACTGTGAAGATGAGGAAGACGTGGGGCTTTCCAAATCCATCCCTAAATTGCTTATTAAGTGTCTTCGTATGTAAATAAGTCGTCCCAAATATCCCAGGGATTGAAGGGGAATAATTCTCCATCTTGACTTCATGGACCTCCTTTCCTGTGTGTTGATTCCTTTCACACCTTTCCAAGAGACCAAAGTTCTGAGCCAAAATAGAGAAAAAGGTGTGAGGTGTTGTTTTTGAAGCACAGCAATGCCTTCCCCCTCCTTTCCCACCCACCCCTGGTTTCTCCCGTCCATGATCTCCTTTGCTTCTCACTGTGACCCGGGAGGGGTGGGAGACTCACAGATGTTGTCACTACCTTAATTTAAATCTCACAGATGAGGAAACAAGCTCAGAGAGATTGAGGGGTTTGCCCCAGGCACAGGAAGTAGGTGGTGATGCTGCCAAACCCTTCCGACAGTCCCGATTCTAGATTCTGTGTTGGTTTCTGCAATTTCCTGCCGCCCCTCAGAATGTCCCGGGTGCAAGAGGCGGGAGCACTGGCCAAGTAGATTGAGAAATGTAATATTTGTATGTTCATAAAGTATGTTTAAAATAGAGACTTAGAGGGGCACCTGGGTGGCACAGCGGTTAAGCCTCTGCCTTCGGCTCAGGGCGTGATCCTGGCGTTATGGGATCGAGCCCCACATCAGGCTCCTCTGCTGTGAGCCTGCTTCTTCCTCTCCCACTCCCCCTGCTTGTGTTCCCTCTCTCGCTGGCTGTCTCTATCTCTGTCAAATAAATAAATAAAATCTTTAAAAAAATAAATAAATAAATAAAATAGAGACTTAGAGGAAGATGTCAGCACAAAGATGTTCACTGTAGTATTGTTTATAATAGTGGTAGGGACTGTGTGCGTGTGTGTGTGTGTGTGTGTGTGTGTGTGTGTGTGTAAAAGTTCTTAGAAAACATTTTGTTAAATAGCTATTCTGGGCCATCAGCTTATAACCCCAAAGCAGAGCTTTCTGCTAATGGCTTGCCTAGAGAGCTCACTGGGACCTGGGGCTGAAGGAGGTCTCTTCGCTCTCATGCCTAATCTAGATAGAGCCTCCGTGTGGTCAGGTGCACTGTGCAGCAAGACAAGGTAGAGCCGACTTCACGTCCGCTCCACCCAACAGCCACAGGAATGACAGTCCCAGGTCTCTTCACACCAGCGGAGGGGGGTGGAGCAGCACAGCCAAGAGGGCTGCCTACATTTGAGTCCGGCCATGAAGGAGGAATTGCATGGTGCCCGCTCTTGAGGCCCGGTGACCTTGATCCCTGGTAAATTGTTGATCTAAATTAAAGTCAAACTCTGGAGGATGGGATGACCTACTCCCTCTCTCTCGTGGAGGAGCTGGGAATGGAGCGTGTGCTCTGTGTAAGTTGAAGTAGAGCATTGGCGAAGATCTCCGAAGTTCGTTCTTCCTACAAAAAGTCAAATTCAGAAGCAACCTAAATGTCCAGCAGTGGGGAGCGGCTAACTGCTGGTATAGTCCTAAAGCAGAATCTCACGTAGTTATTTAGTAAAATGCTTACAAAGAAATCGTGGCACCTGGCTGACTCAGTCAGTAGAGAACGCAACTCTTGATCTCGGGGTTGCGGGTTTGAGCCCCACTTGGCCGTAGAGCTTACTTTAAAACAAAAAAAGAATTTATACCTACATACACACACGTATGTGGAGATGATAAATGTGAGTAAAAAAAACCCAGAATATATACGTAAACATACACACACGAAGTCCAATAATGGTATATTCAAATAATACATTTCTGGAAATTCTTTACAATGTCATCTGTGATTTTCTCTTGGTTTGGGGTGTGTAGGCAATTTTTATTCTTTATTTTTTCCTGTAGTTTCTAGGTCTTCTGTAAGCAATGTCTTTTTTTTTTTTTAAGATTTTATTCATGTATTTATTTGAGAGAGAGAGTACGAGTGTGGAGAGGGGTGGAGGGAGCAGGGGAGAGAGAGAGAGCAAGAGAAGCAGACTCCCTGCCTGACACAGGACTTGATCCCATGACCTGACCTGGAGATCATGACCTGAGCTGAAACCAAGAGTCAGACACTTTACAGACTGAGCCACCCAGACGCCCCAGAAATAGGTTACTTTTCTTCGATTTTCTCCTAGAAAAGCAGGGGTGCTCCTTGAGGAGCTAGGGTCGGGTGGGCTGTGGGAGAATGTACAGCAGAAAGCTGGTTAAACTGTCCAATGTGTCAGCAGCTGCAAGAGGCTAACAAGAGAGACCAGCCAGGGACAAACTCAAGACCCGGATGAAGTCCAAAGGTCAGAGGTGGAGGGCGTCACAACTGCTGTGGGCAGACAAGAGGGAAGTGGCTGGATGTTTTCAAGGGCTTCTGAGCCTCCTGCACAGACAGGAAGGTAGTCATTAGTGTGCTAACAGCATGAGGACAAGCTTGACCATCAGAGAAATCATCGTGGTGGTGACAATACTGCCTTGGGTCTCCTCCGTGCGTGGCTTTGGCACTCTTCTCTTTCTCGGCACGACAGACTCCTCTGCTTGCGGCCTTATGAGGAGCTATAAACAATGGTCTGGGCAAAACCCTTCTGTAACCTTCGGGACCCTCGACAGTGGTAACAGCAGGAGTTAGAGCCCCAAGAGCCACAGACTGGAAGGATACAGGACCCACAAACTCAAGGTGACCGAGCGGGGGTGGGGACCATGAAGGCGGCGTCAGCAGCCTCTGGGGAAGGCACGAGCTGCCCAGGACCAAGGAGGAGAGATGGTCTGGGGTGTGCAGCATTCTTCCTGCTGGGAGTTCGGCGTCAGACTGCTGCAGGTTCTCTCTGCCAGTGTGACCCCCCGACTACGGAGGCCTGGCACGCAGGGCCTTGGCATAGCCTCTTTGACCTCCCAGGTCCCCTTCCTGCAGGCAGCTGCTGTCCCTGCCAAGTCCTTGTGCTGCCTGGCTGCTATTGGACTCCACCATTCTTCACGGGAATGATGTAGGAGCCGAGCCAGGATTTTCCAGGCCCTTGAGGCACACGCAGCTCTCCTCTACATCTTTCGAGAGCTGCTTTCTTTCCTTTTTTTCTTTTTTGCAGATTTTTTATTTATTCATTTGAGAGAGAGGGAGCAAGAGCATGAGCTGGGGGGAGCAGCAGAGAGAGAGGGAGAAGCGGGTTCCCCACGAGCAGGGAGCCCGACACGGGGCTCGATCCCAGGACCCCGGGATCCTGGCCTGAGCCGAAGGCAGACACTTCACCGACCGAGCCCCCAGGCGCCTGAGAGCTGCTTTCTTAGGAGCCCAGAAAAAATGCCTGCTGTGGGCATCGCATCTTTGGCTGCCCTGCAGGGGCCCTGCTTCTTCTCTGTCCCTTACCCGTCACTCTGGGCAGAATGAAACCAGACACACAGTTTTGCTTCCTCTTCTAGATTACGTGAGGAAAAATTGTCATCAAGTCAAGAATTTATCAAGCCTTCGTGTCTTAAACTCTTGATTTTAATTCCTTCAGGGAATGAGCTTCTTGTCTAAATCCTGCACTCTGTCTTTTGCTTCGGGCCCCGGGCTGACGGTTTCGAATCTCCCGATGCTCTGACATGTTGTGTATGGGTTGCCATGGTGCTGGAAGTGGCCCGTAAACGCTGGCACGCTGCGATTTCTGAGAGAGAGGATGATGTGTTCCATGTGGGTTTGGGTTCTGTGCAGAGGAAGCTGCTCGGTGACGTCTGAGAGGTGATTTCGTGGTTTGCAGCCACTTCAGACCCCAATCTGATCCGCCTCTTGACTCTGACAATTGACTGAGTTCTGCTCAGTTGTTAAAACGGCCAAATAACCCATTTGATAAAAGGATGCTGAGCTCACAGCAGCCTGATGACGGCCCTACACACTCCGCTGAGGTCGGAACGTCCCTCCGGATTTGCGCCTGGGGACTAGAAATCTCCAAAGACTCATGGCCACCTGCTTAGCCCATAGTCTTCCACCCCGAGTAGCAGCCTCTTGACCCCAGGGTCAGCCATGCCCCGCATACTCCCCCGTCTGGCGGGGGGATAGAACCCACCCCTAGCCAGGATGCAGCCTCAGGATGGGAGCCCTAGAGCTCCAGATTTTCCACCCTGATCCTTCACCCCGAAGCCACTGGGCAACCATGTGTCAGGGGTGTAGACACATTTGTTAGAGACGCACTGGAGGAACCCTCATGCCCTCCCTGGACGTGGCCTGGTGAAGGAGGTGAAGCTTGGGTGCCATGTTTGCATTAGAGCCATCTCGCCCCTAGCCAAAGGCGGTCGGATGAGACACGTCACCTGCATGGAGCGGATCAGATTTTCTAGAATTTGTCCAAGGCTGCAGTGCCTGGGTTAGACGGTGCCAGTGCTGTGTCAGACGTTAGTGGCTGCTCTGGGGTCTCTGCACTTAGGTCTACTCTTAGACACCCCCACCCCCCATACACCCTTATCCGTGCTCCTGGGGCTTGGAGGGAACGTCAAGTCCTCCTAGCAACTGTTTTGGGCAGCTCCTCGAGTACACTTGTGTGGACTCACCTCATTTCAGCTAGTCCTGTATTCTGCCACTGACACCCACTCCAGGATGCTCTTCCGAGCTCTGGCCAGCCGCCCGTTGGCCAGCGCCTGGTCCTACCCTTTCTTAAGGCCCAGATCCAGGACCTGGGGCCTTGGAGTGACTTGTACAATGACCCAGAGGGAGGAGAAGGATGTACTGAAGGAATATATCCTCTGGGGAGTAGCTTCTACCTATCATGCCCCCTGGGTGGCTTTTCTCCGAGCTCTGTGGCCAAAGGGGTGCCTCCCCCGGAGACGCGTCAGAGCTCCTGTGATTTAAAATGGAAGTGTCCACCATTTACGCATGTATGTGCCGAAACCGGAGGCCCATGGGGAGGGCCCAGGGTGGGAGTGGGAGTGGAGGCCCACATGCCATGTGTCCAGAGGTTTAAAAGTCATTAACGAGTCCCCTAACTGATACATACAAATATGTTCTACTCTCCTGCCTCAACAAATAGGTCTTCATGATGACGAGACAACAGAACATTTCTACTTCTAGAGCCATGGCTTTTGCTTGCAGAAAGTTGGCAAAAATACCAAGGAAAGGGATTTGAATTATCATTGTAAATGTCTAGGTGCTTTGTGAATGGGCTGGTGATGTTTGTGCGAGTGAAAAAGACAAAATTCACAAATTATTCTGTATTTGTGCTACAATGTGTATTTTTCTTTCCTGTATTGCTGCGAAGTCATTATTTATATTGTTAGAGGCAAAATCTTGAGATAATTTGTGTTCTATTGACAGTAGTACTAATTTAGATGACTTTAATTGAGTCATTGTAGTTCTTGGGTTTTTTTTTTTTTAATTTAAATTTCAATTTGGAGGGGCGCCTGGGTGGCTTAGTTGGTTAAGCATCTGCCTTTGGCTCGGGTCATGATCTTGGGGTTATGGGATCAAGGCTGACATCAGGCTCCCAGCTCAGCGGGCAGTCTGCTTCTCCCTCTGCCCCTCCCCCATTATGTTCTCTCTCTCTCTCTCTCTCTGTCTTTTTCTCTCTCAAAAAAAAATCTTTAAATTTCAATTTGGAGAAACTTCATTCTGGTGAAGCAATAGCACCGGAAATTGTCAGTAAAATTACTAAAGCAATAGTTAGATTCAGAAATGAGCCGTGGATTTCGTATATCAAGCATCGTATAGGATTACTCGTGACAAATTATCTTTACTGCAGAAAAGATTACAGCATGTTGAATTTCACCATATAAATTGCTATCGTTTATATTGCAATTTTCCCCATCTCTTCAAGCAATATCTAGATCCGTAGAGTAAGGTAAATAACCGGCATCGTGCTTCCCAAGATTACGCCGAGATGTACTTATGAACACATTTCAGACTGCCATGAATTGTGTAAGATTGCGCGGTGTTCCTTGGCCACCACGAGCAACACTGGTGAAGACCATATTGATTTGTGAATACCTTCCAATCCTGAATTAGGACATGAAGGAACAGGGACAAAAAGGCATATAGGACTACTGGGGGTGATGCTTCTCTTTGCAAGACTCTGTTGTAGCTATGCTATTTGAGATTTGACAAATTGACCAATCTGTCTTTCTCTTGTCTTTCTCAGTCTTTTCCCCTGGCCAAATCCCTTCTGCTCTTTGGAACTCATGTCTGTCTCCAACGTTGGTAACAGCACAACCACAGATCTCCAAGGTGATCGGGCTCAGCTACCTTCTGTTCAAGGAGAGCAGCCAGGAATTGTGGAGAAACATTCCCCGGGGACTGACAAGTGTGTCCTGGGTGTGTATGTTTCCAGTTATGATCTGTGTTGTGCTGTGCCAGCATTGAGCATAGGCTCCCAAGTGGCCCAAACACCATATGCTCTTTAATCTCTGGTCTTTGTGTGTGTGTTTGTCACGTATGAGGCCATGGAAGGGGCCTCTAGTGCCTGCTGTCAGGACTTGGGAAAGGCCCCTCTGGGGGGATGACAAAGGAGCTCTGTTTCCTGCAGAGCAGAGTGACAGAACCTGCTAGGTTCCAGGTCCTGTGCTAAGCCCTCCCTTCCTGTCTTTCTTCCTTCTGTCTGCCCTTCCTTCCTGGAAAAGGAACCATATGGAAATAGCAACACATTCCACCTGCCATGCCCTAAGACCACCAGGGCAGCCCTGGGTGGGAGTGGTACTCTGGCTGAGCAGAGAAGGTCAGCTTCAGGAGGATCTGGGGCACCAGGGACTTGTCAGGAAGGCCAGTCTGGGGACATTGGCCTCGTGAGATTTTCCCAGAATCGCGGTTGAAGCTCAGCTCCGAGGATGGTTTATTCCCACTGTTACTGCTCCCTAGACGCCTGAGTCTTCCCTTAGACCGTGGGGGCAGACAGAGAAGGCGAAGGTTTATCCTTTAAAGACAAGTTCAGAACATTCCACACATTGAGTTTCAGGAAAGTTCCTGTGACACTATTTCTCCCATACCGAGCAGAAGACTGACATTGTGGCTGCCTGGTCTATGCTTTTCATTTCAAAATACCTGACTTTCTCCTTGCCAGGATCTAATGGTCTCCCTGTGCTCAGATCCGCCTCTGTAAATGGGTACTGGTGGGTGGGGGTGTAGGAATTCATGAGCTGGACTCTGCAAGCCTTGTAAGCACAGTGTGAGCCTGGCAGCTCGGGAGATGGTAATTCTCTTCATCCTTCCCGTGTGAGTAAGGAGATGGAAACCAAACCCACGTGTGTATTGTGTGTGTGTGTGTGTGTGTGTGTGTGTACACATGCGAGTACACACTACGCAGGGTGTATTCCTTTCTGCAGGCTTTCCTAACAAAGAACCACGCACTGACTGGCTTAAGTCAACAGAAAGGTATTCTCTCACTGTTCTGGAGGCAAAAAGTCAAAAATCAAGCTGTTGGCAGGGCCATGCCTCCTCCAAGGAACCTAGGGGAGTGTCTTTCCTCTCTTCCCAGCTTTTGTTGGGTGTTGGCAATTCTTGGTGCCCGTTGGCTTGCAGACACGTCACCCCTATCTCTGCCACCATTGTCATACGACCTCCTTCCCTGTGTCTCCTCTCTGTCTCTGTGTATCCTCCCCTCTCCTTCTAAGGACATCAGTCATAGTAGTATTGCCCCCCCCCCAAAAAAACAGTATGACCTCATCATAACTGATTTCATCTCCAAAGACCTCGTTCCCAAGTAAGGCCACATTTCAAGGTTCCAGGTAGACGTGAATTTCTGGGGGACACTATTGAACCCAGGGCACAGGGTAAAGACAGAAAGCTAAGGCTGCATTGTGAGATGCATCATGGATTCAAAGATGTTAAATATGAAAAAATACACCATTACACTCCATGAAATATGGCATTTTATATGCACATTCAAAAGACTCAACAATGAACTTGGAAAAAATACATTCTCAAAAATCGCCCTGATAATCTTTTGGTGGGAGCCCCAGCTGAGGTGTCTCAGTTTTGATGGGTTGGAGATACATTCTCCAGAATAGTTAGGGTTTCTGGAAAAGGATTTCAACTCAGCATGAATTGGCTTCAGTGGGAGATAATGGTTGTGAAAATGCTTTGCAAACAGTCAAATACGATCTGAATAAAGGTTAATGGATACATGAGTTCACCCACTGTAAGCCCTTAGGGAGGGCTGTCCATTCCACGCACAAGTGCAAGGACACGGACTTTGAGAGATCACGGCAATTTCCTATGAAAGTCCTTTCTCACCAGGTGAAAGGAAAGTCACCTCTTCTTGGCTTTATAAACACAAACCATGTTTTTTATCAGGGGATCCAGCAGCCCCTTCTGGGTGCGTTCATTGCAGAGCTCTTTAAGTGGATCCCCCAAGTGCAGGTTTAATACACTGAAGCAGGGGGTCTGTTATCTGATCAGAATTTCACATTCTCCAGGATCTGCATATTGTCTTGTAAAAACGAGGGACAGTGGGTCAGTCATTTCAGAAGGAGTTACTAGAATTTTCCACCCAGAAGTGAATTTATTCATGACCTCCTCTAACCCATTTATTTTATGAAAGAGGCCAAGGCAGAAGCCGCTGGTTGGCCGTGGGCGGGGAAGGAGTTGGAGGTGGCGTCTGGGCTTGAGGAGGAAGCGTAATGGCTTCTGTGACGCTCAGTCCTGTGTTTAGCCCTCTCCATCATGGTTCTAAGGTCAGGGTGACACACATTCCTCATTTGGGTATATTATTGTTCCCATTTTACAGATGGGTAAACAGAGGCTGCTTGATACAGTGATTATCTCAATATCATGAGCTGGTATTATAGGTGGGACCCCAGAGCCCCAGTCTGTACCATCCCACTCTTCCTGCTGCTGGATAAAAACCAGGAAGGGAGAGTCAACATGTTGGGAACATTCCCCATCCTCTCCGTGCTCCCCACCCCCAGGAGATGAGCCAGGGTGAATGACAAGCATTTATTTCCGTAAGATATGTGATTTCAGCCTGGCTCTAAATGCCATAATGAGATTTTGAAGTCAAACAGCTGTCTATAAGTAAACGATATCAATAAAAAGAATATTTAGGGGCTTATAAAAAAGGGGCAGGAGTCGCAGATGATAGAGAGGAAAGGTACAAAGCTGCTTAAGGATTGGGATCGGGAGAGTTCCGTTGAGGAGGATGGCCCTTGTTCCATAGATGGGGACACAACAGCTCTGCCTCTTTTGCTCTCGGGGTAGCTGCCATTCCTCCTCTAACAGTGTCCCATCCTGTCCATTTCATTGCATGTTTGCCATTGCTCTAGACGGAGGTTCAATCTGACGGTAGCACAGGATTAGGGCGAGCTGTGGATTTACCGTTACTGAAAAGCTAAGCAGATCCTTGTGTTTTCGGGGCAACCACAGTGCTTTTGCACTTTCTTTCTTTCTCTCCTCCCCACCGGCTGCTTGCTGCTTAAGATCTAATGAGTCAGTGATGGTTTGTACTGAGTGACAGTGAGTAAGGAGACGGTTTTGAGGATTATTTGTAGTGTGTAGGAATTACGAATCCATGTTCCATGTGGAGATGATGTTCTCTGTTGTATTCTGGGAGTTTTCTAGCACTTAATCAGAAACTAAATATAGAGCGGTTTACTAAGGTTTTGATGCGGCATCTCTTAAAATGTGAAAGTGTCTAATTTTTCCTTCTTTTCAACCTCTGGCCTATTCATTTTCGGATTAAAACAAAATTCTGAAGCTCCTCCCACAAATCATGGACCAAAGCAGCAGTTTGGAAAGGGGGATTCTTTTGATTAATGTTGGTAAACGATCTGGAAAGTCATTGCTATTAGCATAACTTTTTCAAGTATGAAATATTGCACGTTGAGACAAAAGTGTAGAGGTAGGAGTGAACTTAGCAGTCCAAGGTCACTGCCATTTTAAAGACCTCTCACACGGCTATTTATACATTTGGTGTTTTTATTGACTGAGTATAACTAATCAGGTACGTATTTTCAAATAATGACAATAAGGTATGATATTCAAGGGAGACGTTACTGAAACAGGAGGCACCCCCCTACACTGGAAGCTTGTAAGTATCATGCAAATGTCAGTTCTTAGTGTATTATCCAGTAAGCTGATTATCTAGTACAGATTCTGTTTGACCTCCAAATCGGCCAAGCACCAGAAGGCTGTCCCTTCAGCCTGCTGTGTCTGGTAGGAAACAGGGACAATTCCCTCAGGGAATGCGCTTGAAACATTACTCTTGAATCAACCCAACTCCAGAGCACTCCCGAAAAGTATCTTTGCCTTTTTATCCACCCTTCCCTGATGACTCGGCTGGAATTTCTCTCTTGCATAACCAACAAAAGCCTGTTCAGGTGTTTGTCTTTTATTCAGGGATGCAGAAATATTTATGGATGAAATGATGTGCTATCTGGGATGTACTTCAAAATCATATGGAAAGTGGGGACGCAGATGGGGATAAAATTAGAATGAGACTGGCCATGAGTTGATAATTGTTGAAGCTGGATGATGGGGCAGGGCACCCACTGTGATGATGTGGGGGGAACATCCTTGCACGAGTCGGGGGAGTTACCCTGAACCAACCTGGAAGAGGACCTGCTGGCCTGATATACATTTTAAATTTACTGGATGCCGTCAGTGTGCTTTCCAGATCTGCCCACGTGTCCCACGTCTCACCGAAACCTGAGCCTTAGCATTTTTATGTCTGATTTTTAAAAAGTCATATACTCCTCTGTTTTATTTGTGTTTTCATAATCACTTTGAGAATCTTTTCTCATTTGCTGGTTCTTCAGGGTTTTTCTTTGTTTTTTTCTTGTGAATTATCTGCTCATGTTGTTCCAGATTATAGATGAAATCACAGCGAGTTTGCTTTCCTCTCCTCTCCAAGCAATAACGGGCAGCAGTCTGCTTGTGCTAATTGATGAGAACCAATTGCTAAGTTTTCAAGAATTTTGTGAGCTGGTTATCAAATATAGGGAGCTCGGAATCGGCCCCGTGCGGATATTTACAGCGTGGGAACCAGCAAGTGCTGCAAATCAGGGCTCCCACTCCCAGAGAGCTGGGTTTTAAACCTTTACTGGCACACCACTGCCTCCACGCATTCACATCTGGACAGAGCTTGGTCCAGAAGGGCATCAGGGTGAACCTGACACATGGGGAGGGGCTGGCCCCTGCCTCGCTGAGCAGAGCTGGAAAAGGTGTAGAGGCTCTGTGCATCCTGCGCTTGGCACCTGCTGGCAGATAGGGGCAGGGTGCGGAGGGCGGCACTTAGGGGGCATCCTGCCACAGGACTAAGTAGACTTGGCAGGACCCTGTGTAGAGTCTATTCCTTGACCCCTTTCCCTTTGGTGCTAGGTGCAGCCACTTGGCAGGGCTCCGTGCAATGTGAAAATCCTAGTTCCTTATTCAAAAGCCTTTTCCTTATTCACTCATGATTTCTCTCTCCCCACCAGTCACAAATTTCTTTATTTCCTATTTAGTGTCACATTCTCTTGGACACGGGGATTTTTGTGGGGTGAATGCCAAACCCCATAGCTGCCTGATGACTTGGCACACAGCGTGTGCATGACCCATGTGGTTCTTTGGGTGCCTGCACCCAGGGTCCTGCCAAGAACAGAGGCAGAGGTGCTCACTACTTGGGATGGGGTACTGGGTAGCTGAGCACCTATCCTGGGGATGGGAAGAGGTGGAGGGAGGCGAGATGGTGAGTGAACCCAGGAGCATACTCCAGTGACCCATCGAACTTCACTTATAAAACACAAATGCAGAGATGAAATTAATTCGGAAATTCAAGACAGCAAACAACCACGGAGAATTAGACCCCGAGTGTAGGGCCTCCTGTGTGCAAGGCCTGTGTGCTTGCATTGGTTGCACATCCTGAGGCTGGCCGTCAGGCCTCTCTGCAGCTAAACCCTCCCTCCCTGGAGCTGTATGAACCTAGATACCATATGTATATATATATTATATATACATATATGTATATACACACATATATAATATGTATATATATACACACATATATGTATATATAAATATATATAATCATACCATATATATAAATACCATATATATATATAAAGTTATGTATGTTAATGGTAGGTATTAACAAGAAAAATGAAGGCAAAGAAGAGGGATAGAAAGTGTTGGGTGATGCTGATAGAAAATGGGTGCGTTAGGGGCGCCTGGGTAGCGCAGTGCTTAAGCGTCTGCCTTCGGCTCAGGGCGTGATCCCGGCGTTCTGGGATCGAGTCCCACATCGGGCTCCTCCGCTGGGAGCCTGCTTCTTCCTCTCCCACTCCCCCTGCTTGTGCTCCCTCTCTCGCTGGCTGTCTCTGTCTCTGTCGAATAAATAAATAACATCTTTAAAAAAGAAAAAAAGAAAATGGGTGAGTTAAAATTTTAGATGTTGGGGTTTGAGAAAGTGACATGTGAGCAAGAAGGCTGAGGTGAAGGGGACACACCAGGCACCACATCCGTCCTTTGTGTCACCTTCCGTGTCATCGTACCCATGGCTCTATCTGGATTATAAGGACTTGTGAGTAGTGTGCAATGGCACAACCTTTTTGGTTAAAATCTGCCCGCATAAGATTCAATTTCACTTAGAAGTTATTTTAAGCTTTGGAAATGTCACATAAAAACATTCTGGTTAGAATCCCCCTCTTTTTTAAAAAAAAAAAAAACTCTAATGTTTATGAATTCAGTTCTCTTTGAAACAGACACTTCATTTATTGTCATATTTTTAGAAACTTGGGAAAGTTATCTCTGGCATCTTCTGAGAATTAAACATTTTTTGCAATGATCTTTTTTCCCCTTCTTCTTTCCGTTGCTCACTAGGGTTTCTTCCCCAAAAAGAAAAATGGAGGGTTAGATAATAAAAATGTAAAAGCTGCAGGACAATGAACAAGAGCAATTCTTCCACATCGGGAAGTGGACATTCCATCAGGTTATTTGAAAAAGAAAAATCCCCAAATAACAGTGGCTTCAATAAGACAGATGTCTCTTTCCCATGTAAGAGATGTCTGGTAGAAGGCAGACCATGCGTGGGCTGTATTTCTGCTCTACCATCCTCGAAATCACCTCATGTTTCAGGATGGCCACAGGAGCTCCAGCCATCATATCCATACTCCAGGAAGGAAGATAGGGTGAGCTGAATGGGCTGTCTTCTTCCTTTTGAGGGAAATTCCCACCAAATCCCTCACAACGCACACTTGCTCACTATGGGCCAGAACTTAATAACATGGTCACACCTATCTATAATAGAGACTTGGAAATACAGGAAAGGCATTTCACTGAGTAACAATTTTGTTGGAAACCAATGTCCTGTTGCTTGAGAGAGAAAGGAGAACGGATGTTGGAAAGAGTCTCTAACAATTTCTGCCACAATCTCCAATCTCATTTTCTTTTCAAGTTAGGAGGGCTATAAGTCTCAGGAAAATAAATCAATACCTAACTCCTAGGGCCATGAGAAACTATATTTTAAAATGTTCTCATTCTGGCTTTTTAAAATTCAGACGAGAAATTCCAATGGGGAATGTAGATTCTATCATCTTAACTGTTTTTATGTATGTTAAGTAGTCTACCATTTCACCTGCTTTGGCATTATACAGTCAAATGAGAGAGGATTTCCTGTAGTTATACAGAACTTTGTATTTTTTTAGGACAAAATAATTTTTTTAAACATGCTTGTGAGAAAGGAAATCATAATGGGCTGGTTACAATGGTATTAATTAAAGTTCTGGGCCTGAATGAAAGTATTTCCAAATGGACATCTTACCTTTTCTTCTTTTTTTTCCTTCTCTTTTTCCTATTAAAACTAATCTTCAGCAAAGAAAGCTCGTTTCTCTTGTTGACCCAGGCCACAGTCCAGCGTCTGCTCCCGCGAGTTTATACAGTATGTGAGGCTTTCTGATGGACAGTGAATGTATTTTTTTTTAAGCGGTCTATGTCTCAGCTCTTTTTTTTTTTTTTAAAGATCTTATCCATTTTTTTGAGAGAGAGAGAGAGAGAGCATAAGCAGGGGGAGCAGCAGAGGGAGAGGGAGAAGCAGGCTCATAGCGGAGGAGCCTGGGATCATGACAGGAGCTGAAGGCAGACGCTTAACCCTCTGAGCCACCCAGGCATCCCTCTTTTCTTTTTTTTTTTAAAGATTTATTTATTTGACAGAGAGAGACAGCCAGTGAGAGAGGGAACACAAGCAGGGGGAGTGGGAGAGGAAGAAGCAGGCTCCTAGCGGAGGAGCCTGATGTGGGGCTCGATCCCATAACGCCGGGATCACGCCTTGAGCCGAAGGCAGAGGCTTAACGACTGCGCCACCCAGGAGCCCCTCTTTTTTTTTTTTAATCTTTTTTTTCTTTTTTAATTTTTTAAAGGCTTGATTTATTTATTTGAGAGAGAGGGAGCACAGAGGGAGAGTGAGAGGGAGAAGTAGATTCTCCGCTGAGCAGAGAGCCTGTTGTGGGACTTGATCCCAGGACCCTGAGATCATGAACTGAGCCCAAGGCAGACGCTTAACCGACTGAGCCCCCCAGGTGCCCGGTTTCTCAGGTCTTGGGCAAGAGTATGCCTTCCGCTGGAAGATTCATTTTCTTTCTTTCTCACTGTGACAGAGGTTGTCTCTCAACATAGCAACACAAGAAAAACGTCCCGCTTCAGTTAAAATAACCGTGGGCCAGGGGCGCCTGGGTGGCTCAGTCGGTTAAGAGTCTGCCTTCAGTTCAGGTCATGATCTCCAGGTCCTGGGATGGAGCCTCACATCAGGCTCCCTGCTCAGCGGGGAGTCTGTGTCTCCCTCTCTCTCTGTGGCTCCCCCTGCTTGTGCTTGCCCTCTCTCTCTGTCAAATAAATAAAATCTTAAAAAAAACCAAAAACAAAAACAATGACCATGGGCTATTCTGTTATTAGTTATCTGTCGTGCAGGCCAACCTGGTGATTAAAGTGCTAATATTTTCTTCCTGGGGGGGTTTTCCCTTCTGATTAGCGAAGCTTTCAGGAATATTATGTTAACACAAAGCTATATGTCATTTATGAATCTCTCTGCTCTTTTAAAATATAGGTATCTCTGAGTTAGAGCTGGCTTCTTCACATAATTCTTTCCTACGTAATAACATAAAAGATTCTTCATCTCTAATCCTGATTTCAGTGATGGAAATCCTGCAGACAGACTCAAAGCTATACCACAAGACAAAATCATAAAAGGAAAGTCTCGTATATCCACCAGCTGTGGAAATACAGTTTAATTGTTTAACATATGAGGATGACTGGGGGCGCCTGGGTGGCACGGTGGTTAAGCGTCTGCCTTCGGCTCAGGGCGTGATCCCGGCGTTACGGGATCGAGCCCCACATCGGGCTCCTCTGCTGTGAGCCTGCTTCTTCCCCTCCCACTCCCCCTGCTTGTGTTCCCTCTCTCGCTGGCTGTCTCTATCTCTGTCAAATAAATAAATAAAAATCTTAAATAAACAAACAAACAACATATGAGGATGACTGGCATTAAATTCAGCTGAGGCTCCAACAAATCTTACCTCTTGTGATAAATCATTTCAGTCCGAAGAGACGCTGTTAGAGAGAGAAACTTTAAGGACTTAAACTTTTTCCTATCGCTTTAGGAAGCCTTTTTCTGATGAGTCTCCATCATTTCACTGGAATGTGTCTGTACGACCTCTGACATTCATCTTTCCGGAGTTTCAGCTCTAGAATAATGGATTCATGTAATTCTTTTTTATGGCATAAAACCATGCCGATGTAGCAAAGGGAAAATTCAGAGGGTCTCAAAATACATTGTCTTTGGGTGGAAAAAGTCTTTGCTTAGGCAAATGGATGCAAAATAGCGATAGTTGTAGCCTCCAAGTAAAGCTCAGGAAATAGGCGTTTTTTTTTTTTTTTTTTAAGATATTATCTATTTATTTGGGGCGGGGGAAGGGAGCAAGCAGGAGAGAGGGAGAATCCGAAGCAGACTCCGCACTGACGCAGGGCTCAGTCCCACAATCGCTTGTGAGATCATGACCTGAGCTGAAACCAAGTGTCAGATGACTGAGCCACCCAGGCGCCCCAGGAAATACCCATTCTTTTGCATGTGTTCTGCTGTAGTGTCTGTTGGCTGGACAGGTTTTATTTGTCCCTCCAGACCCACTTGCTCTGTGCCGCTGGGCAGACTGGCCTGTGAGGGCTGTGGCCAGTGGGAGGCCTTATCCAGAGACTGGAGGGAAGAGAGAGGCACCAGGATGTTTACTCTGGCTGCTTCCTGCTGGGCCTCAGGTTGACGGTGGCTCTGTTACCCTAGGAAGGCTCCTGCCAGGTGGCCCTCCCTCCGAATGTTCCCTCCCCAGGATTTGGTAGTGGCTCCTGATGACTGTCTGCTCAGGGCTGTTTTGCAATCCTCGTTAGTTTTCTTCAACCTCACCCACACATTTGTAAAGAATTTCAATTTTCCCATTGGAGCGTGCTGTTTCTGCCTGGGACATTGATGTGCAAGTCTTCTAATGACAACCTCTAAGCGTGGGGACAATGGTTATTTTGCCTGTGATTGTTTTGAGAAAACGTTTTCAACATGAATAAGATTTAAAGCAAGGCTCTGGACAATTTAAGTTTTTCCTGCTGTTGTTTCTTTTTTTTTTTTTTTTTAATTTATTTATTTGAGAGAGCACAAGAAGGGGGAGTGGCAGGCAAAGGGAGAGGGAAAGCAGGCTCCCCACAGAGCAGGGGGAGTCCGATGCAGGACTCCATCCCAGAACCCCAGGATCATGACCTGAGCTGAAGGCGGTTGCTTAACTGAGCCACCCAGGCGCCCTGCTGTTTGTTTTTTTTTTTTACCACTAGAGTTGTAAATTGTTTACATTTTCACACAAATGTAAAGAGGAAGGATGTAGTTCTGCAAGGTAGTTGTACAATTCAGTGAGGTCTCAAGGCGGGTTGCTGACATCCTGCTTGAGCTCCCAGACACTGGTACGTGGTGGTCGTACCACTGTGGTCCAGGGCAGACGCATGTAGTAGTGAGAGGGCCCTGAGAGTCTGCACCTTCTTTCCCAGACCCACCTACCCTGCAGGGCACGTGGACTCCAGCTAACTCCCTTATCTTCTTCCTACCCCATTACTCTCCTGCCTGCTCACCCTAACATTTCAAGGGGACTCGAACAGGGCTCCTGAAACAAAGTGCTCTGAAGCTGATGCTAAGCACCCGTCCTAAAAGGCTGGGTGAGAAACTCACTCAGTTTGAGCACATTCTTTTTTCAAGTTCATCACTGAATGAGTTTGGTTTCAGGTTGGGTGCTTATGCTATTTCTCGTTTTTCCCACAACTTAGGGGAAGACTAAGGGGAAGAGGGAAGACTCTTATTTCACAAATACAGTGAGGCCAGTCATCTGTCATCTGTCTGGTAAATTCTATTTGCAAGGACTGCTTCTTGAAAGAAGTAATCTCAAAATTAGAGAAGGCACTGATATTTAGTTTTAATCCACACAGTTTATGAAATCTTTGGTAAGCTATGTGTTTTCTGGGGCCCACCTAGGTCGATGAAAAAGTTTGGGGCAGGGTTCCTGGGTTATAACTTCTGGGGCCTGTGTTCTAATTCCTAAAAAGGGAGTCTCATAACCTCTCTGTTCCTTGGCTTTCCCCTCAGTCACTGGAAATAACAGCTACCTGAGAACACTAGTAAAGATAGAATAAGATAATGGGGGGGCGCCTGGGTAGCGCAGTCGTTAAGCATCTGCCTTTGGCTAAGGGCGTGATCCCGGCGTTCCGGGATCGAGTCCCACATCGGGCTCCTCCGCTGAGAGCCTGCTTCTTCCTCTCCCACTCCTCTGCTGTGTTCCCTCTCTCGCTGGCTGTCCCTCTGTCAAATAAATAAATAAAATCTTAAAAAAAAAAAAAAGAATAAGATAATGGATGGTAAAGTGCTTTGAAAATTTAAATATCCTAAGAGTGCCTGGGTGGCTCAGGTCGTTGAGCGTCCCACTCTTGATTTCAGCTCAGGTCATGATCTCAGGGTCCTGAGATTGAGTCCAGCGTCAGGCCCTTCCCTCAGCAGGGAGCCGGCTGGAGATTCTATCTCTCCCTCTGCCCCTCCCCTCTCTTGTGTGTGCGCTCCCTCTCTCACACGTGTGCGCTCCCTCTCTCTCGCAAATTAATAAATCTTTTTAAAAAGAAAATTTAAATAACCTAAAGATGCAAGTCATTATCATTGCCTGAAAAATTATAAAACATAGCCTAAACCAGTGGTTTTTAACCTTTTTTGGATCATGAATGCCTTTGGAAAATTGCTGAAAGCTATAGGCCCTCCCTCTGGAACTGCATAAACCATTCAGAGGATTTTCTCATGCAATTTCAAGGCATCCATGGATCTTCTGAAGCCCACTACATCCTTGACAAATTTCATAAAAGCTTTTTATTAAAGATTGCAAAATGTAAAAGTGAATGTGTTAGATATAATTTTCATCTGCATTCACTTATAAGGCTTGACATTTAAAATTTTGTACAAGATACTGCATAGATATATAAATTACAAACCAAAAAACAAACAAAAAAAAGAATCAAAAGGAAATACCAAACTATTTTGAGTTCTTGAACGAAACTTCAATGCATTAGGTTTTGGAACTAGAATGATGATGGTTGGAAATATCCTGAAGTATAAAAGCAAGAAAGCGAATTTAATTCATTCAATAAATATTTCTCAAGCACCTATATGTGCCAAGGATCATTGTCAGTATTTAGGATTTAACAGTGACTCAAGCAGTCAAAATATCTATATATACTTATTAAGTAAGCTCTAAGCCCAATGTGGGGCTCAAACTCACGACCCTGAGATCAAGAGTCATGTGCTCCAGCCAGGTGCCCCAAACACTCAAAATATCTCACATACAGAGATGATACTTTCTCTTCATTGTGGAAGCTGTTCAACCTCCAGGTAACTAACCTATGAATACCAGCCAGGGATTCCCTTAGTTAGAGATTCATGTTTTATTCCTCATGTGGAACAACTGAATAATTTTTGTATTGGTCCTAAAACTACATTTCTGTCTGATCAGCCCCTTTTTAACTTGTAGCTTGCGTATTGTAAATTTATAGCTACTATAAACACTCTACATTGAAGATAAGCAGATATTGTGAACTTTGTGTTTTCCTCCTAGCCATGAAGCTACGATACAGATTATTCTCTTTGGTCCACAGTTTGAATTTACATATTGTTTTTGAAGCCAATGACACCATTTGCTTGAATCATCCCTATTCATTTAAGAAATACTTGAATGATACCATGAATGCTTTCAAATATTTTGAAATATTTTTAGACTGTGGTCTCTGAAATGATTGGAAGGAGTGGAATGAAAAATGTGGCATTCCTAACTTTTTAGATAATTTATCACTTTAGTGTTTGGCAAAGTGGCAAAATATTTTCAATTCTATGAGCATTGTATAATAAGACATGTGAGAAAGTATTCGATTCTAGATCAGTATGTTAATTTCTGCTGTGTGTGTGTGTGTGTGTGTGTGTGTGTGTGTGTGTGTGTTAGGGGCGGTGGTGGAAGGGTTAACCTATCAGCATTGAATAGGAAGAGGTTTGCTTGTAAAAGCTATAAACTGGGTGAAAATACTTCAAAAGGGGTTAGAGTTAAAGCACATTTGAGGTTGACCAGATATCAGTCCTACTTGTCACTTTTTCAGAGTTTCCTCAGTGTGACCCATCTTGTCCCTCATCTTCCCCACTATGTCCTGCTTCCTCTTTTCTCCTTTCTGAGCTAATCATATCTACCTGCAAAACACAGCCTTTCCTTTGCATTTGTACTTTCCGAGGGAATGGCATGGCTTGCCTATTCTGTGTCATATATTGGAACATAAGTAATCTGATTATTTTATACGGAGTTAGCCTTTCTGTCCTGCGAAATGAAGAAAATTCAACCTTCCCTAACTAGATGCAGGTCTCAACCTTTTTTAAAAATGTCACGTCCATTTCAGAATAATTTCTTAAATGCATAAAATAAGCGAGATAACTCTATTACAATTTAATTAGTTTCCTTATTGTCAAATGTTAAAAAAAAAGCTGTAATATGAAGCTCTTTTAAAATAACACATTAAATAAGAAGCTAGCGGCAGGTCTAATGGCCACCATGGTTTCACAGTTGTGATGGGAATAAAGTGTATTTTGAGCTATCTGCAATTGTAATGTGTTCTAAGAAATCTGTGATTTCTGTTGGTGCCAAAGCCACAGGTTTGTTAATGTCACTGTGGTTTGTTGACTTACACTGATAATTAATGTAACTTCTTCATTTCAGTTAAACGTTAGTGGAAGTAAAGATGTCTTTTTTCCCTTCTGTAGTCACAGACCCCTACAGGGTATGGGGACCCCAGGTGAAGAACTGCTCCCTGCCGCCCCTGACTGTTAGCCCCTTGGTGCAGAGACCAGCACACAGCATGGTGCCTGACATGGCTTGATTCCTTACTACATGTTATCTGAATTAAGTGAAACACAAAACGGGGAAATCAACATTGTCCAATACTTATGATTGTTGCTAGGACTTTTGGCCTCTAATTTCATTGACTCTCTGATTAACTGCTGGAGCAACCCCGGATTTCTCAGATGAGGGCATGGGGACTCAGGGTAGCTACGCAGCAGAGCTGAATTTAAACTCTGGTCTGTTTGACTCCAAAGTTCACATTCTTTCCACCCTCACATTGTTGCCTCTTACAAAACTTTTCTAGGTCCAGAGAAAAATACAGGGGAAGTCTTTTCGGATATTTGATGTCTCCAGACTTCTTGAAAAGACCCAATAAATCTTCAATTCTCTCATAACTCAGTGAGTCTAACTACAAGGATACCTAGTTGAAGGGTTATGAAAATTTCTTTATCTAGATGTAGGGTGATCTTGTTTCTATGAGCCTAAATTCTTACCCATGGAGACGAGACTATCCCAGCCTGGCCAGGACTTGGTTAAATCAAATGGGCGGTATCCTGTTTGATACCTTACACACGTTTGGCCCTTTCATGAGAGATATTATCCCAGGTAGGTTTGTAGTTGGTGTCCAGGATGGTTACAGGATAATCCTATAACCCTTATTCCACAAAAGTGTCATTTATTGCATAAGAATGGATCAGGCAACACTATTATATTGCATTTTCTGCTGTAAAGAAATTTTTTTTTTTTTTTTACTGAGGAATCATGTTGATCACGTATAGTAAGTGGAAAATACTTTGCAGTTTATGCAACAGACATTTTCTGCAACATGGCTGAGAATTTGTTCTTGTAACAATCGAAATTTCTAGCATTTCTTTTGAGGAAGCTCACCAGTTTAATAAGACCAGCTTCATACTTCACAGAAGCACAGATGCCCAACAGACCCGAAGCAAGCCGGACCTGTTGTCCTTTCCTTCAGCACAGTCCCTTTCATTTTCCATGTTTGGAGATGTCATCCCCCCTAGGTGGCCTCTGAGGTCTGGGCTCCCTGTTCTGGGTCTGACTCTGGGCTTCTCAACCTTGTTGGAGAACGTGGTTCCTTGTTACTCTTCTTGCTCCACTCCTCTTGGTTTGCTTCCTCACCACCTTTGTCCCGACATCCTTCAGTTCTCCAGCTTCCCAGCCCAGCCCTGAGCAGGTGACCTGTGCCTGCTGCCCACAGGAGAAAGGGTATGGAGTCTGCTCTATCACCTGTCTCCGATCAGAATCTCCTTGCACCACTATTTTTTCACGTCTTCCTTTCCTTTTGTTTCTGAGAAAGAAAGGGCCCTTCTGCTTGCCAAAACAAAGCACTGAGTTTTGGGTTACTTCCCTACTGGATTTGAATCACTTTCTTCCTTCTTCACCTTCTCTCCTCTGTTTACAAAAGTACACAGATACGCTCATTCTTTAAAAAAATATGTAAAAGAAAACAAAACCTGGGGCGCCTGGGTGGCTCAGTCGTTAAGCGTCTGCCTTCTGCTCAGGGCGTGATTCCGGCGTTCTGGGATCGAGCCCTGCATCAGGCTCCTCCGCTGGGAGCCTGCTTCTTCCTCTCCCACTCCCCCTGCTTGTGTCCCCTCTCTCGCTGACTGTCTCTGTCAAATAAATAAATAAATAAATAAATAAATAAATAAATTAAATAAATCTTTTAAAAAAAAGAACAAAACCTTTCCCTTATTCTTGTTACTCCCTGTGTCTATTATTACATCTCCTGCCTTCTTTACATTGGCAAACGTCTCAGACCAGTAGCCTATAATCACTGCTTCAATACCCACACATGCCCTCAGCTTTTGAAATCTGGCTTCTTTCTCCACCATCCCACTGCGAATGGTTCTCTAGAACCAGTCGCTAAGCCTTTTGTTTGTCAAACCCGGTGACCTTTTCTCTGTTCTAATTCTGCAGTCTCTAGAATCAGACATTGTTTATTACCATGTTCTTGAGGCTTACTACCACTCTGGCTTTGAGAACACTTTTTTTTTTTTTAATCTCCTGTCTTTCTGACCAGTCTTTGCTCCGCCTTCAGAATTCTTGTTTCCTATTCCTGTGACTTCAGTGGTCACTTCTACATAGATAAGTCCCTGATGTTTATCTCCAGCTCCAGCCTATCACATTTCACACCAGCATTTCCCCTGCTTGCTACACATTTCCTCCTGATCTGGACATACCTGATCTCCTTTTCTCTAGTTCCTCTCCCATGTTTCACACTGTTAAGCATCCCACTATCAGCGAGTGTTCTCAGACTTTTGTTTTGTTTTTGTTTTGTTTTTTTTTTTTGCTCCAGATTCAGACACTGGCAAACCCTGACCCTTCTCCTACGCCTCATTTCATGTCTGTCCCTCTTTTCCATTCCAACAGCTACTTTGGTTTTGGGTTCTTGTCCCTTAATTAGTTTCTCTCTCCCTGTTTCTAGTTCTACCCTAGTTTGTCCCACAGACATTCCAGGTTATATAGCTCCAGTACCGGCACTTTTCCTGCTCAAAACTTTTCCACAGCTTTGAACTAGTAAAGGAATTAAGTACAGATGCATCATTTGGCATTCAAGAACTTCGCAATAAGTAAAATGGAAATTTTGTTTTCTACAGGTTATGCGGGAAACACCCAAAAGCCAAAACAAACTGTCAACCCAACTAGACTGTCCCTACACTTTAGTACAAGAGTTCTAAGAAAAAGAACTTTATTATTTTTTTAAGTAGTGCATGCTTTCTTCCAACTTTAACATAGAATCATTTTTGGATTTGCTCTTCCTCTCAATTACAAGGTAATTTTCATTTGAATTTACTTAGCATTCCACCTCATATTATAATTACGGTTATTTTTGTCTTGCTCTCTTTCCTATGCTGTAGTCCCTCAAACACAGAATGTGTCTTACTCATCTTTGTGTACTTCTTGTTCCCTGGCACCCAGTGCTTACTTTACGTTTGCGAACTTGAGTAGGAGAGTTCATGAGCTTTACCCCCACCAATATCCCCTTAACAAAATCAACTACAACTCAAACTAAACAAAAACACTGAATTCTGCTGTTCTTATTGACTCCTAGGTGAGCTGGTTTGCAGCTGAGGCTCAGGAAGGGGAAGCTGGAAGTACTCAGAAGCTCTTAAAATACTTTCAGAGTGAAATGTTGGTTGAACCATTTGTTCGTACATGGTAATACGGTGTATAATTTAATCGACAGTTGTGTTAATGGTATGTTTGAGAATATGTGTTGTTTTGTAGGCATGCAAATGACTGTTGCAGTCTAAACTCAACTCACTGACAAGTCTTTGTCCAAATAATGGGAAGATGGGGATTATTGAAAAATCTGTCACAGGAATGGCTGTGAGGATAAAATGTACCAACATTATGAAAGGTCGTTGGTGAGGGGTAACTCTACAAGGTATTCTCTCTCTCTCTCTCTTTTTTTTTTTTATAAGATATTATTCTTAAGTGGCCATAGTATGGCTGTACATATCTTTAACTTTTTTGAGAATAACACCATGAATAGTTTTACTAAATGAAGTCTCCCAGTTTCACAAATTAAACTCCATAATCCTTCCCGTTGAAGCTGAGGTGTCCAATACAACTGCTAATGCCCATGGCAGTGCTATAGTTCTTCAACAGATAAAGAGGTCTATACTTTTTAAAGAGTTGCTGCACTTTATGGTTCTCCAAATTCCTGAAATACAATTTTGAAGTATGAAAAACTCAAGGCGAAGTCCTACTAAGAAAAACAAAGCTCTCCAGCTGGAAAAATTTGACACACGGTCTTTTAGCAAAAGGCTAAATGACTTAACTATTTGGCTATATTTAAAGTAAAAGAAGAAATATACAAAATACATCACCATAGAACGTATTCTGTTAAGGCTTAGGCTCTGGGAATTCTCCTGGCAGTACTTTTTCCAGGGGTGTAATTTATCCTCTGCCTTAAATTTACAACTTACAGAAATGGTAATCATCTCCATGCTACAGAAAAGGCAACCGGAAGAGAGCTAGGAGATAGTAGAAGAGAGCGGAAAGCAAAGTCTCCATGGCTTAGATTTTTAAAAATTTTTGAGATAGAATGGGCATAGAACTCTACGGCTTCATCATGCATATTTGTACGTATGTAACATATATATTACAAACGTACACATACACACAAGAAATGGATAGCCTTCCTCGAAGGCAGGGTTTACGTAAAAAATAGACATTGTAAAAAATAGATCTATAAAACCCTAAACATTGATCTTCCCCGATGTCTTATTAACAGTTTGTATTAGAGCGAGGCAGAATCTGTCACTGAGTAACCTGGGGACCTGAGACCCAGGGGTGGGCTTGGAAGTCGGGCGAATCGTTGGCACAGGCAGGTGAATAGGAGCCGGCCGGCCGAAGGGCCGCCCCGGGCGCGCCGCCTGCGTCTCCCTGCCCCGCGTACGTCGCGCCGCCCCGTCGCCTCTTGGCGTACCCTACACGGCGCCCAGGGACCGCAGCTCAGCAGGCCGCAGCCTCACAATCGGGGCCGAGCGCCGGCATGACGTCACCTCTCCGCGGCCCGCCTCCTGCGCCCGGAAAGAGGCGGTGGCCCATTGGCTGCGCCGCTGGCGGCCTCCGGGCCAATGACAGGGCAGCGAGCGGCGGGGTCCGCCTTGACGTTGTGCTGCTCGCCGTGGGGTTTATTTGGCTCCGGGGCCCCTAGCCGACGCCATTAGGAGCCGCAGCGCCCGAGGCCGACCCCCCCACCACTTTCCCCCCTCGCTCCCTCAAGCGCCCCGCGCCTCCGCGCCTGCTCTCCGCCCCTCTGCCCCCTCCCCCCGCCCCCCGTAGCGAGGAGCCGCGCGCGGGCCCGCGGAGACCATGTCCTGACTGAGGGGAGAGGGCGGAGGCGGCAGCAGCGGGACGGGCGGCGGCACTGAGGGAGGCGGAGAGGGGCCGGGCTCGGCTCGTCGCCGCGGTCTGCTCGGGGAGTCGCCGCCGCCGCCGCCGCCGCCGGGCCTTGAGCATCGGACGGGGAGGAGGAGGAGCAGGAGCTGGAGGAGTCGCCGCCGCCAGGTAACCGGGCCTCGGGAGGGCGCCCCACTGCAGGCCTCTCGCGGCCCCCTCTGCGGCCTGCTTTGCCCCTCGCTCCCTGGCGGCGCCGAGGCCGCGGGTCTCCGGGGCCGCCCGCCCGCGCCTCCTGGGGCGGCGTCGCGGGCGAGGGGAGGCGACGCGAGGCGAGGGGGCCCGGTCGGCCGCCGCCGCCGCCGCGCTCCCATCTTGGGCTTTCTTCGTGCGGGGACAGGCCCGGGGCTGTGGGAGGGTGGGTCCGCCGCGCTTGTTTACAGACCGTCGATCAGCCGCGGCTGGACGCGCTGCCTGCCCTGCCACCTCTCTTCCGCCAGATTCCCCCCTCCCGGCCCCCAACTTCTTTTCCTGCTATCTACGGGCGGGTGCGTGGGGCTTCTCTCCTACTCTGCAATAGGCCGTAGTTCTTGGTTCCATCTCCACAAGTTGGTGCTGGTCTCCAAACTTGTATTTCGGCCCTTTGACCGCTTCCTCTCCGCCTCCCAAGGTGGCCTCCGGTTGGTGCCATTTCTACGAAAATAGAGGTGGGGGCGACTGGGCTGGGCTGAGGAGGAGGAGCTGGAACTAGGGGAAGGATTGTCTACCCTTCGCTCGCAGTAACGATTGTTCAGTGCAAGTATCTTGTTATTTTCTCCGCAGTGGTTTGGTATGGGTATTTCACAGACAAAAGGACTGTAATGAATACTTGCGTTAAGCACAAGGGACAGGCAGTTTGGGTTCACCCTGGAAGTTTGAACCGGCCCATTATCTTTGAGATACACTGGTGTTTTGAAACTCTCTAGCTCAGAATTTTGAGTTTCTTTCGATTGAGTCTCCTTTTCCATTAACTGCATAGATTATTAGGTTAAGCGCCATCCTCTCTACTCAGTATTTTCGTTTATTTGCTCACGGTATGATTTATGGTATTGTCAATAAGTTTAACGTAAGAGAATATTGTTTTAGGAATACAGTTGAGAAACCCTTAAGTCTTGGAAACCTTATGTGATGAGTGGTTCTCTCTGTGGTCTCTTTTTTAAGTTGATTTTATCACTTGTGTGACCTCAAGGGTACCCCTGTTTTGATCAAACATGGATGACTCAGTGTACAAATCACATGCCAGGGGAAACCATAAAGAATTTTGATCTTGGTTTGTGCCAAGGGTCTTGGAAAAGTCACATAAACTGTGTGAAAAATAAAGCTGTATCTCATCTCCTAGTTATTATTAATTAAATGAGGTAATTCTAAAGAAGTTTAGAACCTTGCTCCCTCTTGATTTTTGGATCTTAAGATATGCATTCACTTACTTATCCTAAAATTTCATGATATTGGTTTTATTGGGCTATTAGGGAAACTAAGAGGACAGTACTGACACATTTTTATCTTTGAGGAGGATAGTTGAATGTCATGAGGGATTTTTATTTTGATGTTTCAACACCTTTTATTAATGCTTCAGAGCATTTAGACACTCATTTACTCTTGAAATGTGCCTGGGTTAGTGTGATGAACTCATTCTTGGTTGTGTATTTTCAATTTACCGCCTCAGTCCGCTTCTGTACACTGATAAGGGTTAGGGCATATCACATTTAAGGGCTGAGGGTTAACACAGTTCTAGAACTCACGATCCAGTTGTACAGTATTTGAGGTGAATTGCCTCCTATGTGTAATTGATACAGCGAGGGCTGTTCAGTGTGCTTTATACTTATATTGCTTTTATAATAAGTGGAAACTTTAAATGGAAGTTGAAAAAGTAGAGCACTTAGATTTTTATTTAACTTGGTTAAGTTTTGTTATTTGAGCGTTGCTGCTGCCTCCCTTCTCCTCCAGTACTGGGCTTTGAACACATTTTCTCCCAGTGATATGCAGTCTCATTTGGAATATTTGTGCTTGCTTATGCTTTGGGTAAATAATATCTTGAACATTTTAACACTCTCATCCCCTCACATCACAACATAAAAACTTCCAGAACACTCATTACATGCAAAGTAAGGTTTAAGCTTCTTGGTGTGGTGTTCAAGTTTCTTTGTAACCTGGCCCTGATCCACTTCAGTCTTAAGTCTTTCTTATTCCTTCCCTTTGTGGATTCTTAGTTCTAGCCAAACTAACTTGTTTGTTGCTGCTGTGAAGTCTCTCCTCTTGGCCTTTCTCTGTGCCTTTTTTACTGTTTGAAACCCTCTTCCGCTGTATTCATGGATACTCTCTTTAGTTCGGGCCCGGTTGAGTCCTGTCTCTTGAGAAGCCTTTCTGACTACAACCTCAAGGGATCTATTCACTTCTCTTTTTGTGTGGGACTCTCCTTTTTTTTTTCTTAGCATATGGTAGGCTGGATTTCAGTATATCTTTTTTTGTTTTGTTTTGTTTTTTTTTTAGATTTTATTTATTTATTCGACAGAGATAGAGACAGCCAGCGAGAGAGGGAACACAGCAGGGGAGTGGGAGAGGAAGAAGCAGGCTCATAGCGGAGGAGCCTGATGTGGGACTCGATCCCATAACGCCGGGATCACGCCCTGAGCCGAAGGCAGACGCTTAACCGCTGTGCCACCCAGGCGCTCCTCTTTTTTTGTTTTTATTCTGCTTCCCAGTTAGGTTTTAAGACCTCTGAGAAATGGGTATGAATTCTTCTTTCTGTGAAGACCATATATTCAACACTGAAATATGGAAACATGGTCTGAAAGAGTACTTTTGGTTATCCACGTGTTCTAGGGTATGCTGTTTGTAGTCTTCTAAGTAGTGGGGTTTCTGGGATTTTGATGATTTATGAGATAAAATATTTGAAGTTATGTCTGTCTCTTAAATTTTTTTTGTCATTATGTTTATTTCTATTATTAGTGTGGTTTTCTTCCTGTAGAGAGTGCTCAGCGATTTGGTAATGATCATGTATTATTCAAATAAAAATAAGTACTGCAGTTCTGTAGTTTACTTCAGATTTGAGTCTTGTGCCATTACTTTGGTTTGAGTTTGGCACCAGTGACACTAAGGGAGGTCATTCCAAATTTGTATACAGGTAACATTTAGCATCATGAGAAGGAGAAAATAATCTGTAGTCTCAGTTTGCATTCTTAACCTCAGATTTTGGCAGCGTGTGTCATTGATCATGAGGCAGATGAGACACAGGAGAATGTGTGATTCACTGCTACCTGTCAACGCTGTTGGAAGAAAACACAAACAAGCCGGTCCATAGTATTTTTGTATACCAAGGATAACGTGTAATTATATAGTACATGGGTGGGTGCTGATGAAGTCGGAAAATAGGTGTATATGTTTCTGTTGTGTGAGTGAGTAGGAGGCTTGGTATTTTATAGATACACAGTCTCTTAGCAGTAAACAATCATGATTAATCCATTGTATGTATGTGGAAACTTGTCCTCTTCTTCCAGTTAATCAAAATAGTTTTTCCTTGTAATTGATTTTTTTTTAAGAAAGTAGTTTACATAAAAACTGTTCTTTAAGCTTCAGAAACCTTTTTAGCATAACCCAAGGTGAAATTAGTCTGTTAACGAACTTTCCAAACATATTAAGCATTTTTACTTAGGCTATTTGCATTTGTAAAAGGCACTTCCATGGAACTGATACCGGTAATTTTACCACTTGAGAAATCTAGATCAGTAAGCATTCGTTGCTTTCTGGGAGTGTGGTATTTTGTTTAAGATGAAATTTTTGACAAGAGTCATCAGTTTGAATTTTAAAATGGATGTTGGTCAGTAAATTGAATATAAAGTTGATAATTTTTCAGCTGCCTAGTTAATTTAACTTTTCAGTAATGAAAAAACTAATTTATTTTTATAGTTCTTATATTGAGGGCAGGCTGTCTCACTCTCTCCCTAACCAACACAACATAATTTTGGTTTTTCACCATTTGGTAAGTCAGAATTTTATGTGGTCTTGAATTCACATAAATAAACAAATACTTGAATGTATAAAGCTTGTGGGAATCAGTTGCATATCTTTCCATTTTTTTCTTAAAGTAACGGTTTCAATGAAGTTTATTTTATATACCATGAAATTCACTCTTTTTTTTTTTTAAGATTTTATTTATTTGAGAGAGAGAGTGTGTGTGGGGGGGGAGGGGGGAGGGACAGAAGGGGAGAGAGAAGCAGGCGCCCAGCTGAGCAGGGAACCCCACGTGGGGCTTGGTCCCAGGACCCTGGGATCATGACCTGAGCCAAAGGTAGGCACTTAACCAACTGAGTCACCCAGGTGCCCCGAAATTCACCCTTTTAAAGAAATATATAATTCATTGGTTTTTAGTGTATTCACAAAGTTGTGTAGCCATCATCACTATCCAGAACATTTCATCACCCCAAAAACTACCCATCAGCCAGTCATTCCCTCTTTTGCCCCATTTCCTGGGAACTAATCTTTCTGTCTCTATGGGTTTTGCCTATTCTGTACATTTCATATAAGTGGAAGCATACAAGATGACATCTTTTGTGTCTGGCTTCATTCACTTACCATAATGTTTTCAAGGTTTATGTTGTAACTAATGTGTATTGGTACTTTTTATGGCTGAATAATTAATATTGTATGGATATACCACATTTTGTTTATGTTTATCCATTCATTGATGGACATTTAGGTTGTTTCTACTTTTTTGGCTGTTATGAAGTATGCTGCTATGAATAACTGTACAAGTGTTTGGGTGGACATAAGTTTTCATTTCTCTTGGGTATATACCTGGGAATAGAATTGCTGGGTCATATGATAACTCTGTTAAGTTGCTGCAATATACTTTAGTTGGAATTCTGAAGGGAGGTCATCATTTCTGTGATTTTTAAGAAAAACACTTATAGATCCTTTGCTTTTTTTGGTCCAGGTGGGTAATATGTTATAAATTTTTGTTATAAAAACTCGTTTTTTGGTGTTTAGTGAAAAAAAGTTTGTTTTCACACGGGAACTACAGTAATTTGCAGAAAAATTTTTGGCTAATTTTTTTTGGAATGATATCCAAAAAATGCTATCAGTTCAGTAAATACCAGTAGAATATTTCATTGCTTTTTATTGCCTAAATGATGAGTAAGTGACTGTTGCAGAGCAGACACTGTTTATAGAGACACAAAGGTGAATTTTTCACAGGCAATCATTGGAAGCCATAATTCACAAAACTAAGTACTGTGAAGTGGTAAAAACGTGACTGAATTAGCACAGGTTAGGTTTGGGTCAGGAAGGGCTTTACAGAGATGGGAACATTTAAGCTGGTCCTCGCAGAAGTAATAGGTTTCTGAAACTGGATAAGATGGGGGGTGGGAAGGGGCAAGCATCCTGTGCAGAAGCAAACCTGTGTGTGAGGGCATGGAGATGTGAAAATTGCATGTCCTGTTTAAGGACGAGCGGAGGCTTCAGGGTAGCTAAAGCATGTGGATGAGGTTGGAAAGGCACTCCTATCCAGTCCTTGCCTCACTTTTCCCGGAGCTAGTCTTGTGGGTATGGAAGTTAGAAAGGTGGAGTGATCCTCTTCAGTATAGATCACCTTCACAGATAGGAAGAGAGAATTCTGTCTCTCCACTCCATCTGTCTGTCTCTTTTTGTGTGTATGGTAGGATATGTGGGGGATGTTTATTAAGCTGAAAATCCGAAGGCATTGTTTTTATAGAAATGCATCTAGCAGATTAATTTTTGGGCACCTACTGTGTGTTCTCTAGTTGCTTAGGATTTTCAAAAAGTAGATTATATAAAACACTGTTACAAAGGCTACTGAAATTAAAACATTTAGTAACGATCTATTCACTGTTCAAAAAAGCAACTGTACTGGATGTTGAGATACCCAGGTGAACAAGATTTGTATTTACATTCCTGTATGGAGAGGCAATCTAGGAGCAAACAAGGAAAAAAAAACCAGATAGTGATAAGTGCCATGCAGAGAATGCAAGCAGGGTGATGCGGTGGATGTGACTGAGTGGTCAGGGAAAATCTTTCTGTGGAGGTGGTGTTTAAACCTAGATCTCAGTGACGACAGCTGGCCATATGAAAATCTGGGAATAGAGCATTCTAGGCAGAAGAGATTTCAAATACAAAACTCTTAATGTGGGGCGCCTGGGTGGCACAGCGGTTAAGCGTCTGCCTTCGGCTCAGGGCGTGATCCCGGCGTTCTGGGATCGAGCCCCATATCAGGCTCCTCCCCTATGAGCCTGCTTCTTCCTCTCCCACTCCCCCTGCCTGTGTTCCCTCTCTCGCTGGCTGTCTCTATCTCTGTCAAATAAATAAATAAAATCTTAAAAAAAAAAAAACAAAAAAAACAAAACTCTTAATGTGAGATCGAGCTTGCTGGTAAAGGGGAACAGAATGAACTCCATTTTTATGTAGAGATTTTCAAGAAAGGCTGGTAAATTTTAATTTTATTCTGAGTGGATTGGGAAGCCATTAGAGGATTTTAAATCCTTGTGTTGTGATCTCGTTTACATTTCTAAAGAGTCCATCTGGCTTCTATGTCAGGATGGTGGGTAGAGCAGAAAGCAGCAAGAGTAGTGGGGAGGTTTTGCAGTAATCCACGGGAGAGTTGATGGTAGCTGGGACTAGGGGTGTGGCAGGGGGTTCTGGAGGAAAATCAAAATTTTGGGATTTGTTTTGGAGGTAGTGTCAGTGCTTTGTGATAGCTAGAGGCAGTGACTATAGTCAGCCTGTCTTGTCACCTAATATTCATATTTTATTCTAGGGAAATGTTTTTGTAATCCTGGAAGGCTGTGGTACACTAATGAGAAAAAAACGGAGTCAGAATTTGGGGTTTACTTACTAAAGCTTTGTGACCTTGGGCAAGTCATTTTACTTTTCCTGGAGACCTGGATTCCTTTTCATTAAAATGAATATACTTGTACCTCAGGGAGATTCTAGGGTACCTTAGGGGATAATACCTGAGGGTTCTTAAGATTAAGGGAAATAACGTAAGTGTTCTGTGGCCTAAAGCTCCATACATAATTTAAGGTGGTGTTATTTCAAGCTGGCAATTGTTGGTAATATTAATTATGGGTTATGGATCTTGAGGTACTGGTTTTAGTACCTACTTAAAGACAGGTGTGGCGTTATCATCATAATTTTTTTCAATGAAGACCCTTGGGTTTTAATCATTTGGCCAATATCCGAGATTCAGTAAGAGGTGGAGAGGGACTTGAATTTGCCTCTAAGAAGTGCAGTACATTTTTCTGTATATGGGAGAAATGAGTGTAAATATCAAGATCTCCCCATAGTAGATAAAGCAGATTTCACCTTAACACTTTGGTGAAAGGCACTAGTAAATCACTAAAGGAAAATATTGTAGGATATTCTTGAAGTGCATGTGTGTTTGTATTTCTGTGACTGAGCAGATATGTAAAGACCTGTCCAAAAGGGCCTTTGATACCCTGTTCAGGATTTTTAACTTCAGTAGGACGCTCCCGAAAATTTCAGAGCTGCAGAATGGCAGCATCAGATTTTTTCCTTTTCCTTCCTTTTTTTTCTTTTTTTAAGATTTTATTCATTTATTTTAGAGAGAGAGCGAGTGAGCACGCGAGGGAGTGCACGATTGCACAAGCCGGAGGAGAGGCAGAGAGAGAGAGAGAGAGAGAAGCAGGCTCCCCACTGAGCAGGGAGCCCAATGCGGGGTTTCCATCCCAGGACCCCGGGGTCTTGACCTGAGCTGAAGGCAGACGGTTAACTGACTGAGCCACCCAAGCGCCCCTCTTTTCCTTCTTTTGTGACCATTCTGGTAGAGATGTGGAGTAAGAAGGTAGGAAAACCAGTTAGAAAAATAGTTGAGGAAAGAAATGATGAGCTAGGGCTTGGTGATAGGGATGGAAAGAAGGGCTAATTCTTGAGAAAGGCTTTAGGGTATAGGGGGCAGATTTATGCTCTGATAAAAGGACTCTACTATACCTGTTTCATGGTTTTTGGAAAGTATTTTGTAAATGGTAAGATTTATTGTGTGATGTAGATATATATAAATAACAAATATATATTCTCCCCAGAATTGTTTGAAAATCAGTTGCAGACATGATACCCCCTTTTCCTTAAATATTCAGTGTATATTTCTTAAAAGGCAAGGGCTTTCTGCTATATAACCACAAAATAGTGATCAAAATCAGGAAATTAACATCGTATGATATTATTATGTAATTCTTTATAAGAGTCTGTAAATCTTTTTTTTTTAAGATGCAGGTTTTACTATTTATGTATTTTTATTTTTATTTATTTATTTATTTTTAAGATTTTATTTATTTATTCGACAGAGATAGAGACAGCCAGCGAGAGAGGGAACACAAGCAGGGGGAGTGGGAGAGGAAGAAGCAGGCTCATAGTGGAGGAACCTGATGTGGGGCTCGATTCCATAACGCCGGGATCACGCCCTGAGCCGAAGGCAGACGCTTAACCGTTGTGCCACCCAGGCGCCCCTATTTATGTATTTTTAAGTAGTATCTACACCTAACACGGGGCTCTAATTTACAACCCCAAGGTCAAGAGTTGCATGCTCTACCAACTGAGCCAGCCAGGTGCCCCAAGATTCTACAAATCTTACTCAAATTTGGCACTTACTCCATTAATGTTCTTTTTAAAGGCTAAAGAAAATTTTCGTATTATGTGTTGCAGTCTTTTGCCATTTTAAAAAAATTTTATTTATTTGTCAGAGACAGAGGGAGAGCGTGTGCGCACGAGCAGGGGAACTGCAGGCAGAGGGAGAAGTGGGCTCCCTGCTGAGCAAGGGAGCCCAACATGGGGCTCCATCCCAGGACCCTGGGATCATGATCTGAGCTGAAGGCAGATGCTTAACTGACTGAGCCACCCAGGTGCCCTCAAATGGTGATTTTCTAATCCAGTTATTCTTTTTGCATTTATGAGTTGGATTTTTACTGTAAGAAGGAGCTTTCTCTTCTTATTTACTTATTTGTGTGTTTATCAGTGTCTGTTAGACTTACAGATTTTTATTTTAGTCAGTGTTTTAAAATCTTTATTGTCAGGGCTCCTGAGTGGCTCAGTCTGTTGAGCGCCTGACCCTTGGTTTCAGCTCAGGTCATGATCTCAGGGTCCTGGGATCAAGCCCCTCACGTGGTTGGCTCCATGCTCAGCATAGAGTGTGCTTGAGATTCATTCCCCCTCCTTGCCCCTCCTCCTCTGCTCCTCTTCCCCTGCTTTTTCTCTCTTTCTCTCCTCTAAAATAAATAAATAAGTAAAATCTTAAAAAATAAAAAAATCTTTATTGCCATTGTTTATGGTGATGCTCAAGTTGATCCAGATTTGGTCCATGGGAGCTCTTCATACTAATTTCTTGTCTTTTTTTTTTTTTAATTTAAGATTTTAGGTGTGACTGTATTTCAAATTTGATTTTATTTTTTAGAGCAGCTTTAGGTTCAAACCAAAAGTTACTGTGGCCTTTTTAAAACTCTCCATCATTCTTTGAGAGTTGATTTTTTTTTTTAAAGAAAATGTTTCCTGTGTATTGTGACTAAAAAAAAATTAAGATTTTTAAAAATAGACTTTATTTTTAGAGCAGTTTAGGTTCATAGCAAAATTGAGCAGAAAGTATAGCGAGTTCTCCTATATCCCTTGCCCCAGCACATGCATAGCCTCCCCCAATATCAATCACAACAGAGTGGTACATTTGTTACAATTGATGAATCTGCCGTGACAAATCATTATCAACCAGACTCCACAGTTTACATTAAGGTTCACTCTTAGTGTTGTCATTCTGTGTGTGTCAAAATCCATAGAATGTACAGGTATCGACCTTTATAGTGTCATATAGAGTATTTTCACAACCGTAAAAATCCTGTCTGCTCTGCCTGTACATTCTTCTTCCCCACAGTCCCCAACAACCACTGATCTTTTTACTGTCTCCTCAGTTTTGCTTTTTCTAGAATATCGTGTAGTTGGAATCACAGTATTATATAGCCATTTCATATTGGCTTCCTTCACTTAATAGGCATTTAAGGTTCCTCTCTTTTTTTTGGCTTGATCCCTCACTCGTTTTTAGTGCTGGATAGTATTTCATTGTACCACAGTTAATCCATTCACTTCAGATCATGTGTCATACCTACCGAAGGACATCTTGGTTGCTTGCAAGTTTTGGCAATTATGAGTAACATCTGTATGCAGACTTTTGTGTGGACATAAGTTTTCAACTGCTTTGGGTAAATACCAAGGTGCACAATTGCTGGATTGTATGGTAAGAGCATGTATAGTTTTGTAAGAAACTGTCAAACACTCTTCCTAAGTGGCTATACCGTTTTGCATTCCCATCAGTAATGAATGAGAGGTCTTGTTGCCCTCAGTCCTCGCTAGCATTCGGTGTTGTCAGTGTTCTGGATTTGGGCATTCTAATAGGTGTGTAGTGGTATCTAATTGTTATTTTAATTTGCAATTTCCTGTTGACATAGGATGTTGAGCATTTTTTTCATGTGCTTATTGGCCATCTGTAGATCTTCCTTAGTGAGGTTTGTCTGTTTAGGTCTTTTGTCCATGTTTTAATTGGATTGTTTGTTATTGTTGAGTTTCAAGAGTTCTTTGTATATTTTGGATAACAGTCCTGTAGCAGATAGGGCTTTTGCAAATATTTTCTCCTATTTTCTGGCTTATCTTTTCATTCCCTTGACGGTGTGTTTTGCAGAGTGGAAGTTTTTAATTGTAATAAATACTTGAGAACGTATTTCTTCCATGGTATTTTATCTAAAAAGTCATTGCCATAGCTAAGGTCATCTAGATATCCTCTTATTTTGTCTTCTAGGAATTTTATAGTTCTTCATTTTACATTTAGGTCTGTGATCCATTTTGAGTGATTTTTTGTGAAGAATGTGAGGTCTGTGTCTAGAGTAAATTCTTTGCATGTGGATGTCTAGTTGTTCCAGTGCCATTTTTTTTGAAAAGACATCTTTTCTCCATTGCGTTGCCTTTATGCCTTTGTCAGAGATCAGTTGACTATATTTGTAGGGCTGTTTCTGGGCTCTGTTCTCTCCCATTGACTTATTTTTCTGTTCTTTTGCCAATAACATACTGTCTTGATTACTGTAGCTTTCTAATAAGTTTTGAAGTTGGGGAATCCGTTCTCAGACTTTGTTTTTTTTCTTTAGTACTTTGTTAGCTATTCTGGAAATCATGCTTCTCCATATAAACTTATAATTGCTTTGTTGATACCCACAGAATAACTTGCGGGCATTTGGATTGGGATTGCATTGAATCTCTTGATGAAGTTGGGAAGAAGTGAGATTTTGACAGTTTTGAGTTTGCCCTTCCATGATAATGGAATAATCATTTATTTAGTTCCTCTTTGATTTCTTTCATCAGAGTTTTATAGTTTTTCTCATATAGGTCTTGTATATGTTTTGTTAGATTTTTACCCAAGTATTTAAATTTTGGGGGTGCTAATGTAAATGGTGATAATGTTTTTTAATTTCAAATTCTATTTGTTCATTGTGTTATATGGGAATGCAGTTGACTTTTGTATATTAATCTTGTATCCTGCAATCTTGTTGTAGTCATTTATAAGCTCTAGGCGTCATTTTGTTGATTTTTTTGGGTTTTCTACATAGACAGTCCTATCATCTGTCAATAAAGACAATTTTATTTTTCTTCCCGGTTTGTGTACTTTTAATTTTCTCTTACAACATTAGCTAGAATTTCTAGTTTGATGTTAAAAGAAGTGGTGAGAGGGAACATTTTGCCTTATTACTGATCTTAGGAAAGTTTCTAGTTTTTCACCATTAAATATGATGTTAGCTGAAGGTTTTTAGTATATGCTCTTTAACATGTTGAGGAAGTTCCCCTGTATTTCTAGTTTGCTGCGAGTTTAACGCCTGCTTCATGAATGGGTGTTGGATTTTCTTCCTGCCTTTTCTGCATGTATTTGTGTGATCTTGTGGTTTTTCTTTTTTAGTGTGTTGATAGGGAGGATTACATTAATTGATTTTTTGAACATTGAACTAGCCTTACATATCTGGGATAAACCCCACTTGCTTGTGGTGTATAATTCTTTTTTATACATTGTTGGATTTGATTTGCTAATGTTTTGTTGAGGATTTTTGCATCTTTGTTCATGAGAGACATTGAAAAGACAGGCTTTTATCACTTTTTAACTTTTAGTTTCCTGAAGTGTGATATTCACCTGTACAAGTTTAAGATGAAATAAACTTTGGTTCATGTTTTGATAGATTTTCTCTGTTTTACGAACTGTACCTGCAGGTTATAGAAAGAAGCTTTATTTGTTAGTGTTCCAGATGTTTTAACATTGCTTCTCAGACACAAATGTTTTGTTTATTATTAGACTCAACAACCATAAAATTATTCTGTAAAATTGCTAAAGAAATTTGAAAATGCTTACTCTCAACAATTTTTCTACAGACAAGTAAACCGTTTGTAGACTATCACAGGCTCCTGGACCACCTTTTGAGTAGCAGTCTGAATATTATACAGCGTACTGCTTCTTGCTCCTTTCCTTTCCTTTCCTTTCTTTTCTTTTCTTTTTTTTTTTTTAAAGATTTTATTTACTTATTGCAGAGAGAGAGCATGAGCATGAGGGGGGGAGGGACAGAGAGGGACTATTAAGCAGACTCCATGCTGAGCGCAGAGACAGATGGAAGGCAGACCCTGAGATCACAGCCTGAGCTGAAACCCAGAGTCCACTGCTTAACTGACTGTGCCACCCAGGTGCCCCTCCTGCTCTTTTTCTAGTAGTCTGAGCCTTAATTCTTAGTCTTGAACAGCATTTGTTACTTTCCTAATAGATATTAAAGTTTTTCATTATGAAAAGCTTCAAACACATACACACATACATATAGAGAGACTGGGAGAATGAATTCTCGTGTATCTGTCACCCAGATACTAATACATGGCCAGTCTTGTTTCATTTATGTTCCTCTTGCTTTCTTCCAGTGGAGTATTTTAAAGCAAATTCCAGATATTTTACAGCACTGTAAATATTTTCAGTAAGAGAAAAGGACTCTTTTATTAAAGAAAGGGATGAGGGAGGTGAGAAGCAGATGGAGAGACAGAGAACCTTAAGCAGGCTCCATGCCCAGTGCTGAGCCTGATTCAGGGCTCGATCTCACAAACCTGAGATTTTGACCTGATCCAAATTCAAGAGTTGGACAGTTAAACTAACTGAGCCACTCAGGTGCCCTGGAAAGGACTTTTTTTTTTTTTTTTAAAGATTTTATTTATTTATTTGTGAGAGAGTTAGAGAAAGCACGAGAAGGAGGAGGGTCAGAGGGGGAAGCAGAGTGGGGAGCCCAATGTGGGACTCAATCCTGGGACTCCAGGATCGTGACCTGAGCTGAAGGCAGATGGTTAACCAACTGAGCCACCCAGGCATCCTGAAAAGGACTTTTTAAGAGCATAAGTACCATACTATTAATCACACTTTAAAATTTAAATAATTTCTTAATATCAGTTCAGTGTTCAAGTTAATTTTTAACATGTATTTAAGTTTTAATACACACCCCACACACAGGAATTTGCTGATTGCATCTCCATGGAATCAGTTCTGTCTATCCCCTATAATCTGTAAACTGGTAATTAGATCTGAAAGCTTGATCTTATTCATTATTCAGGTTTGATAACTATTATTTGGCATAAGTAATTCATAGGTGGTATGGTATATGAATGTTTGATAGCTTTATTTTAAAAATAAGTTTTTGATATTGGTTACATCTATTAAGTGATCATTAACTTAACTTAATATTAGTATGTATTTTAAGAATTGGGCTTGCCTATCAGAACTTAGAACAAATGGAGCAGGGAGAAGTTAAGAAAATGTTTCATTATCTCTGGAGATAGAGTATTTGCAAAATAAATTCAATAAACAAGATTTTAAAGTGAGTCTGTATATAGAATATTGAGTCTCTTTGATAGTTACAGTTTAGTATATGGGGTGGAGATTCTTGAGATTATCTTTTTTTTTTTTTTAAATTCAGATGAGAGAGTTGAGGCACTAAGATAAAATTGATTTACTTGCTATCTCACAGTCTTTGCTTTCCTTTAAAACAGGGCCATATATAGGTGCTGCAGTTCATACACATCTGTCATTTGGAGAGATTCTCCCTTTTTTGGTTGTCTAATTGAAAATGGAAGCCTTTTCTATAGTTTTAATTGACATACTGTGGTTTCTTTAGTAATCTGGATTAGTGTAGTAGTTTAAGGGAAGTCAGGCTGGTTTTTGTTAAGATTTATTTACTTGAGAGAGAGAGAGAACACTAGTGGGAGGGACAGGGAGAGAGAATTTCAAGCAGACTGTGGGACTTGATCTCATGGCCCTGAGATCATGACCTGAGCCGAAACCAAGAGTCAGACCCTTAACAGACTGTGCCACCAAGATGCCCCCAGGCTGGCTTTAATAATATTTTCTTTTATATTTTCTAATATATTTTATATTTTCTTATAACTTTCTCAGGGATTGCCTCCAAAAAAAAAAAAAAAAAAACCCTTAAGGTATTTTATAGTTGAGAATCATGGTGAGTATTCCCAAGTTATTTTTTTTTTCACTCAATTTTAGATGCTAAATTTAGTATATCTTGTTTTATAAATCTTTTTTTTCCCCCCAGGAGAGGGTGGTGGGAGAGGGGCAGAGGGAGAGAGAGAGAATCCCAAGCGGGGCTCAATCTCACAACCCTGAGATCGTGACCTGAGCTGAAATCAAGAGTCGGACACTTAACTGACTGAGCCACCCACGTGCCCCTTATAAATAATTTTTTAAGGTCTTGCTTATTGCTCAGCTTTTTCAAGATTTTGTAGCAGTTCTCAATCAAGATATGCTGTGGGAATATTCTGTGTAATTTTATTTATTTATTTAAAGATTTTATTTGAGAGAGAGTGAGCGAGAAAGAGCACACAAGCAGGGGCAGAGGGAGAGGGAGAAGCAGACTCCCTGCTGAGCGGGGATCCCAATGTGGGACTGGATCCCAGCACCCTGGGATCATGACCTGAGCCGAAGGCAGTTGCTTAACCGACTGAGCCACCCAGGCGCCCAATTCTGTGTGTTTTTAAAAAGCAAAAATATGAGCAAAATGTGTGTTAAGTTTTTCCAAGCTTTCTCATTTAAATATTATCTGTCATAGTCATCTAGGAAGGGACTGCTTAGTGAGAAACTCATTGCAGTTTATTAATAGCCCAGATTCTGGATAATGGGAATAAGTGACTATGGGCTGCAGTATAAATGTATATTTATTATATAATGTGTATAGTACCAACTTTGGAGCCAGAATCCCTGGCTTTGCCACTTAGTAGCTTTGTAACTTTGGGCAAGTTTCTCAACTTCTCTGTTCCTGTTTCCAGTCTTTTAAAATTGGAGACAGTGGTACCTGTTTCATAGGGTTCTGAGGATTAAAGTAGTTAATGTGTATGCACAGTGTTTAGAATGTGTGTGGCATGCAGTAAATGCTGAAGTTTTAGCTGTTTCTTAGTTGGACAAGGCTGATCCCGACAAAATCGTGAGGTAGACAGAGTTGGCCTTAGGCATTCATCCATCTCTGACGATTGGGTAAGCAGTACCGTCAACCTGCTGCTGTCTTTGACATTCTTTTCCAGGTTGCCCTTTGCTAAACCTTTGCCTACTTGTTCTCCTTGTCCCTGCAATGTAAACCCTGATTACAAAATCCCCATCCTGTTTTCCTATTAGTCATTACACTAGGAATTATGAGAAAAATGATTGAATTGAATGACTTTACACTGTTAAATAACATTTGTGAATAACTTGGGTTTATAAAATAAGTTTTTTTCTTTTTAATTTGTTATTTTTAAGTAATCTCTACACCTACCGTGGGGCTTGAACTCACAACCCTGAGATCAAGAGTTACATGCTCTACTGACTGAGTCAGCCAGGCACCCCATATAAAATAAGTGTTGTAATTAAAATAACTTTAGTGGACTGGAAGTTAGCAAAATAACAAATTCGAGCAAAGTTGAAGTATTGGGAAAATGATATTTTTGGACAAGATGGTAGCTCTGAGTTGGTTTTGCTTTGGAATATTTCATCCATTTGGTTCCCTCTGCTTTTTACATCCCTCCCTCCCACTCTTTCTCTGTCTCTCTCAAAGATTTTATTTATCTGAGAGAGAGAGCACAAGCAGGAGGGAGGGGCAGAGGGAGAGAGAGCAGCATAGGCCCTGCTGAGTAGGGAGCCCCACAGGGGCTTGATCTGGAATCATGACCTGAGCATGACCTGAGCTGAAGGAAGACGCTTAACTGACTGAGCCACCCAGGTGCCCCTGTCTTTTTCTTTCTTTTACATAAGAACTCATTAATTATCTAAAAGTTCCAAGTTTGTACCCCTCTTTTCTCTAACACACAAATAACATCCATAGTGTTTGGTAAAAAGATGTCCTTTAGTTGGGCTTAGGTATAGTAATGACTCTTCGTTACTATGGATACTTTGTTAATTGGGATTGATCTGTTTAGTATGAACAGAGAATAGATAGAATAGTGAAAGAAATCAAATTCTGAATGAGGTAGCATCTTTGTAGTCCTTGCAAATGTTATTTTTTAAATGCTGGGTTTGATAATGCACTCTTGGAGCTAACCCACTTCCATACATGCTTATGAAAACTGTAGTCATGTTTCATCTTATTAGATGCCCTGAGCATTGTAGACCTTTGGTATCTTCCGTAGGTTGTTAAGTTATGTTTGTTTTGTTTGGGATTATAATAGGGGGTGCACGATTGACTTGTGAAGTCTCTGAAACTGTCCAAATGAACCATGCTGAAATGGGTAGTACGGTAGTTCAAGATATATGTATGTATATATATAGTATATATATGTATATGTATGTATATACGTATGTGTATAGGTGTGTGTGTGTATATATATATGTATATTACTCTTTTCTTGTTACGTCTAGGAACTGAAGACTGTAGAGGAACTAGGCAAGATTACAGATAAAGCCCTAGTATATACTTAAAGAGGTAGAATTCCTCTTGAACAGAATAGAGATTATGGGGTGCTTGGGTGGCTTAGTTAAGTGACTGCCTTTGGCTCAGGTTGTGATCTCTGGGTCCTGGGATCAAGCCCTACACCGGGCTCCCTGCTCAGTGGAGAGTCTGCTTCTCCCGTTGCCCCTCCCCCCTGCTCATGCTCGCGTGTGCACACGCGTGCTTGCTCACTCTCTCTCTCAAGTAAATAAATCTTAAAAAATAGGGAGTAAATGAGAAGAAAAATCATTACTATTGTTTTGTGCAAGATTTTTGACAGTGTAAATTTTTGTGTCTATAGATCTGTTCTATTTTTTTTTTTTTTTTAAAGATTTTATTTATTTGACAGAGAGAGACAGCCAGCAAGAGAGGGAACACAGCAGGGGGAGTGGGAGAGGAAGAAACAGGCTCCCAGCAGAGCAGGGAGGCCGATGCTGGGCTTGATCCCAGGACCCGGGATCATGACCTGAGCCGAAGGCAGACACTTAACGACTGAGCCACACAGGTGCTCCTATAGATCTGTCTTTTTTTTTTTTTTTTAAAGATTTTACTTATTTATGTGACAGAGACAGCCAGCGAGAGAGGGAACACAAGCAGGGGGAGTGGGAGAGGGAGAAGCAGGCTCCCAGCGGAGGAGCCCGATGTGGGACTCGATCCCGGAACACCGGGATCATGCCCTGAGCTGAAGGCAGACGCTTAACAACTGTGCTACCTAGGCGTCCCCCTATAGATCTGTTCTAATCAATGGATTGCTAAGTAGTTTGAAAGAAAAACTATTAGAATTGTAGCTTTTATTACAGTTCTTCCTGATTCTGCAGTGTTCACATATTAAGATGTAAACTTTATATTCTTTGTTATATTTCAGGGACTTAGGTTTGGTTGGAATGAAGTTAGATATACTAGCTGTATGGGTAATTGGCTCAGTTAATCAGGCACACTGCTAGTAAGACCGTGGTCACCATGGCAGGTGTTATTTAATTTTGTTATTTTAACTGAATTTACTTTGCCCAGCTTGTCCACAAATTATTGGGAAGGCATCTTAGCAAGTATGTTTAATTTAAATCTATTTCTTAGATACAGATGACATAGGTAACTGTGATTTCTGTATAGGAGGAAGGGCAGCACATTTTTGAGATCTAATTTTTTTTTTAAGAGATTTTATTTATTTGACAGAGCAGAAGCAGGGGGAGCAGCAGAGGGAGAGGGGGAAGGAGGCTACCTACTGACCAGGACCCTGGGACCTGAGCCACACAGGCACCCCTTGAGTTCTGATTCTTGATTACTTTTTAAAAATTTTCATATAGATTTAGTACTTTCAGAGGGTATTTAATGATCTCAAACGTTTTTGTGACCTTTACAGGACACAAAGGACTTGAGTCCTTTACATTGCAGTACTTGAATGGTTAACCAGCTCATGAGTGCTTGAAATTGCTCTAAGCTCCACTCCTGTCTTTTTTTTGGTACACTCGATGTGGTCTGTGGGTTTTACTAAACATAGGGCTGGTCCACATTCCATGCCACTTGATGCCCTGAGCCACAGTTTTGTTTGGTTTGGTTTTTAATTATTTGAGAGAGAGCATGTGCATGCATGCTGAGCAAGCACGGGGATGGGGAGGGGCAGAGGGAGAGAGAGAGACAGTGAGAAAAATTTAAGCAGACTCCATGCTGCTCGTGGAGCCCGATGTGGGGCTTGATCCCACGACCCTTAGATCATGACCTGAGCCAAAACCAAGAGTCTGCCCCTTAATGGACTGTGCTACCTGGGAGCCCCTGAGCCACAGTTTTTGGAAGCTTGATTACCTCATTGAAAACTGAGGGGAGGGAATAATATAGGAAACACACACACACACACACACACACACACACCCCCCCACACAAATCAATATTCTAGAAACTAGCCCCAACAGGAAATACAGTTAGTGCCAAGTGCCAGTAGAAGTGTGGTTGTTTGGAGTGTACTTGAAGTGAAAAAACTCATGAGAGATGAGACTTGAACTGAGCTTTAAAGAAGGAATGGGATTTGCTACAAGTTGAGCATGTGTATCTGTTTCGCTCTGTTTGTAAAGGTAATGCCTTCATGTATCATTTGGGCAGGGTGGGGGTGGTATGTGCATGAGGCTGGGGTATGTGAGGGAGTGAGTCTGTGAGATGGGTTGTATGTGCAACTACCGGAAGGAGTTGGGAGTTCATACTGTTGCGGAATTGTTTTGGAAAGAGTGCCTTGCTATTAGGATTTTTCTGGTAACAGCTGGGTGGATTTAGAAAGGGAAGGCGCTTAGAAGGCTATTAGAGTAGTTCTGACCTGAACTGAGAAGGCTTTTAGGCTTGATGGCAGTGGGAAGTGGGAAGAAAGGAACTGATTGGACAGAAACCACCAGAGAGACTCTGGTGGGTGGAAAGGTGGAATTCAGGAGGATTCTGTGTCTCTGTGCTTGGTGCAGAAGTCCTCATGGTGTCCTTAATGGATACAGGAGAAATCAGGGTTAAGAGTTTGCTGTGAGAGGAAGGGAAGAGGTTTAATGTAGGATGTGATAAGGTATTGGAGCCCTGAAATGAGGTCAGATTTATGGATAGAGGGTTCACTGTATCATCAATCTTCAGGATCTTGCTCAAGGCCAATAGTTTTTTCTGTTGACTGTTGTGAGGAGGGACAGTGATGTAGAATGATTTGGAGGAGAGAAGAGGGGAATGACTGTGGGATTTTTGGCTTAAGAGTTAAGTAGTACTTTTTTTTTTTTTTTTAGATTTTTTATTTATTTATTTGACAGAGATAGAGACAGCCAGCGAGAGAGGGAACACAAGCAGGGGGAGTGGGAGAGGAAGAAGCAGGCTCATAGCGGAGGAGCCTGATGTGTGGCTCGATCCCATAACGCCAGGATCACGCCCTGAGCCGAAGGCAGACGCTCAACCGCTGTGCCACCCAGGCGCCCCAGTAGTACTTTTTATATATCAATATTACAGTTCAGAATTACCATGTGATATTGTAACAGAACCTGAAAATTCAGCATGCTTGGAATAACCTAGTTTTAACTTTCATCTATATTCCCCTAAGATGCTTTCTGAGCATTTATACATTTCCATAGATTTGTT
>NW_024426885.1:7248169-7291119 GCF_017311325.1 Ursus maritimus | reverse complement strand
CATTATTTATATCAACAATTTATATTAATGAGTTAATATTTATATTACTGAATACAGCCTCATATTTAATAAAGCTTAATACAAAACCATAAAGACTACTATTAGTCCTTTGTTTAGATGACTTACCATTTGAAACTAATTGGCCTTCGTTTAGATGACTTACCATTTGAAACTAACCCTAACTCCCTCCTCCCTCCCTCCCTCCCCCTCCCTTCCCTCCCTCCCTCCCTTCCTGAGAGGTTTATACCACCTTTCTCTCTTCGTAATAACAAGTAATATGGATAGGAACTGACTTAGCACTACTAAGTTAATATTAACGATACCATTATTGTACAGACACGCACGTTTAAGGCTTTAGAGAAAAATGTCTTTCCCATATCTGTTTGATCGACCAGCCCAATCAGTTAGCTAATTTTATTGCTAAATAGATTTAATTAAAGAATAAGTAGAATTAAAATAAGGGCTGGATTAAAATAAGGGCTTTTTTTTTTTTTTTAAATAAATACTTCTGGATATAAAGTAGGTTTCAAGTGAAATTCAGTTTTGGTTTCCTTTACAGGACTAGCTATTCACAGTCAGACAGAACCACTTAGCACGCTTTGCCAGTGTCTCCTGAGGAAGTCAGAATCTGAGCCAGCATGAAGACTGAATCTTGTCTTTGGTCTGATTCATAAACCATACTTTTATTCTAACCATGTGCAAGGTGGAGGTTATAGCATGGAAACTAAAACCTTAGTAAGTGTGATTTTTATTTTAGCTAATAAATTATAGCCTTTCTTATAGTGGATTTATCCTCTTAACAGAGTTCACACTATAAATGGGGTGAGGACTTGGCAGACAGAGACACAATAATGCACATACAAAGTGAAAGAGTCAGCTTTTCAGGTCAGGAAAAATCCCTGAGAAAGGGAGGCAAAAGCTTCTGTTACTCTGCCAAGGATTTTTTACTCTTCTGGTTAAAAACAGGTGGCAGGATGATATTTAGTTGAGATGGACTATAAGAAAATGAAGAGTCTGGCTTTAGTGGTAGCCATTAAAAAAAGTAATTATTAAATTTGCTATGGAAGTTACTTCATAAATTAGTTGGCATTAAATCATGAAGTCTTCATTTTAGTGTAGTGTTAGTAATAAGCCCAGTGTAGAATCCTAGGAACCTTTTTAAATATTGAATATTTTGAGTATGAATATTCAAAATTCTATTGGCATGAGTATGTTAGTAGTTATCTTAGGGACATTCCATCGACTTTATTGTCTCAGTAGGTGATGTACAGTTTTTATTTTTTTTGTGCTCCAGACAGAACTAGATTTTGAGGGTGTAGGCTATCAAGGAACTTTATCTATATTTCACAGTGCTACTTTTCTGATTGTAAGGATTACTCTTCAACATTTTTCTTTTCTGCCTATGCTTATTAAGAGCAGTGGATAAGTAGCACTTTTAAGCTGCTTTTTCTTCCTTAGCAAAAATGATAGAATTGACTTTGTTTGATCTTCTGAATTCTTCAGTGAATCAAACATAACGATACTGTGAATTTATGTTTTTCATAATTTGAGAATGGTTAATTTGGTTTGTGTTCTTTCCCTTCTCTTTGAATCTTAACTGCTGGTTACTTTTCTAAATTGATGTGATGACCTGGCTTAAATTAAACATTTCTTTTAGCAGCTTCTCTGTTTTAACTTGCTTCCCTCTTAGAACAAACCTCCCTTTATCTCCTCCTTATCTCTTTTGCATTCTAAAGTACAATTTCATTAAATCCCCGAGGTCTAAGATTTTTCTTTGGGAACTTATCTCTGGTGTCTCTAATGGAAATTGGAAAAAATAAGGATAGTTCATTGCTAAATCTTACAGGCTTCTTTTGAGAGATTTATATAAGTTGAAGGGTACTTTTGGGGCACAGAGGTGGAATTATGTAGTTATTGTTTTAATAACCATGTCTTAATTATTTATAGCGTCCTGCCTGACATAACTCACTTCAAGAAGAGCACAATGTCAGAACGTGGAATTAAGTGGGCTTGTGAATATTGTACCTATGAAAACTGGCCATCTGCGATCAAGTGTACTATGTGTCGCGCCCAGAGACCAAGTGGAACAATTATCACAGAAGATCCATTTAAAAGTGGTTCAAGTGATGTTGGTAGAGATTGGGATCCTTCCAGCACCGAAGGAGGAAGTAGTCCTTTGATATGTCCAGACTCTAGTGCAAGACCCAGGGTTAAGTCTTCGTATAGCATGGAAAATGCAAATAAATGGTCATGCCACATGTGCACCTATTTGAACTGGCCAAGAGCAATCAGATGTACCCAGTGCTTATCCCAACGTAGGACCAGGAGTCCCACAGAATCTCCTCAATCCTCAGGATCTGGTTCAAGACCAGTTGCTTTTTCTGTTGATCCTTGCGAGGAATACAATGATAGAAATAAACCCAACACAAGGACCCAGCATTGGACTTGTTCTGTTTGCACATATGAAAACTGGGCCAAGGCTAAAAAATGTGTTGTTTGCGATCATCCCAGACCTAATAATATTGAAGCAATAGAGTTGGCAGAGACTGAAGAGGCTTCCTCAATAATAAATGAGCAAGACCGAGCTCGGTGGAGGGGAAGCTGCAGCAGTGGGAATAGCCAAAGAAGATCGCCTCCCACTACGAAACGGGACTCTGAAATGAAAATGGATTTTCAGAGGATTGAATTGGCTGGTGCTGTTGGCAGTAAGGAGGAACTTGAAGTGGACTTTAAAAAACTAAAACAAATTAAAAACAGGATGAAAAAGACCGATTGGCTGTTCCTCAATGCTTGTGTGGGTAAGTTTCTGCATTTTTTGAATGGGATGGAAAAAGATATTAAAAATGACATGAAAGATAAAAGCAGGGTCAATATTATTTAGCATTTAGGTCATTCAGCACGGTAGCTGTGCTCCCACTATGCATGCATAAGAATCTCTGTATTTGTGATCTTGTTATAACTTTGTCCTAAATTGCCTCCATTTCATTGTGTGTCTTTCCATCACTAGGGAGAAAAACTTTTTAAGTTAAAGCAAAGTATTTTACAAATCAGTAGAAGAAAAATATACCTGGAGTTTAAAACTGCTACTCTATTTCTTGTAACAAGATGTGACCGAGGAGCACCAGCTGCTGCTTCAGAGTGTTTGTAAACAGTGTGAGCATCTTGTGATGATAGACGCTTTAGTCAGTTGTTAAAAATATCACAAAAATGTGACTCCAAGAAGTTGAACAAACATAATATTGACCTTGAAAATACTGATGTTAGTTTAACATGAATGTCATGTAGTTAATATTTGCAAATTTTATGAAACTGATTTCACGTAGCCAGCTGAATTCCACAGTTCAAATTATGATTTGTGTGTTTTGTGGTTTTAGTGCTTCCTAAAGAAATTCTGGATATTGGTCCCAGTTACTGGTTCAGACTGTCGAAGGGCCAAGACATGTTGTGAGAGCAAGGTTTTCTCTAGTTACCGACCTTGTGAATTAAATATTTGTGATGTGATTCACAAAAGCAGTTATTGGACTCCCTGTGCTTTTTTATTTCTTTTTGAGTAGGTTAGCTTTTTTAAGTTATTTGGATGGGGTGCTTACTTTGACATTGTTTTGTAAAGAAAATTTTTGTAAAGGATTATTTGGAATGACTACTCAAGTTAAATATTGTGTGGAACAATAGTTAAACCTTAAATATAGCTTAGCTGTATGTGTATGTTTTTTTCCCCCAGTATGAATTTCTTTTGTTTATCCTCCTGAATATAGCTCCAAGAACAGAAGACATAACTATATGAACTCATAAGTCCTAAGCGTAGATTTCAAGAAATCTGAGTTTTTTATTTTAGTTTTGTTCTGGCAAAAAGAATGTCCCAGAAGGTGAGTCCTTCTGAAGACCAAAACACAGTAGGCACTTAGTAACTCAGCTCCAGTTTTCTTCTGTCCTGAGGACTAGGGAGGGGTGAGAGCACACGGAACCATTTTAGGCTATCTGTATTTTTCCATTTCATCCCATTGATTTTTTTTTCCCCCTCCAAATTGGGGTACCCTATATGGTATAATTCCCCCCCCCTATTTTTAGGTGATACAAAGGGTTTTATTTCTTTTACTGAGGCCAAAGTCGTCCTGTAACATAAAATTCACCATTTTGAAAGTGAACAAATCAGTGGCATTTAGTGCATTCACAGTGTTGTGCAACCACATCTGTCTGCTGCTAAAGCATTTTCATCACCCCAGAAGGAAACCCTGTACCATTAAGCAGTTATTCCACTCCTCTCATCTCCCAAGTCCCTGGCAATAACATCTGCTTTCTGTCTCTGGACTTACCTATTCTGGATATTCCATATAAATGGAATCTTATGTGACCTTTTGTATCTAGGTGTGATTGTCTTTAAATTACCTGGATGCCCTTTGGAAGCTCTTAAAATCATTTTTGCAGGTGGTAATGCACTATGCATACATTTAGTACAAGGTCATGTTCTGTAGTACACATAGTTTACAGATGGAAATGAAGTATGTTGCGACAATTATTAACCTCTGTTGGGGTCATAGAATCCTTTAGAAATCAGAGTTTGATAGTTTCTTCAAGTTAGTGGATCTTAGGATAAGAACTTCTACTTTGAAATATTTTCTCTTCTTGAAACACAAATTAGAGCAATCAATATAACTCTATGTGGCTATTATTTCTTGCCTTTATGACTATTCTCATTTTGTTGCTGCCTTTTATTTCGTTCCACATATCCTTATTTCTTTTGGGTTAACCATCCTCATACCTCTTCGCATTTTGATGGCTGTGAGTTCATTATAAAGTTGGAACAAAAACTCATGCCATCAGGACCAATATTGTATTTGATCTTGTTTCATTTACCAGTTTCTTTGTCATTAAGTCCCTATTCCCATCCACTCCAGAGTTTCTAGGTTTTAAGGCTAAGTATTAATTGTATTTCGTTCTTAGTAATGCGCATTCTGTTTTCCCTATCAACAAATATTTTTGACTTCACCATACAATATGGTTCTGAACTATTGTACCAAAAATTATGATCATGTCTTTATTGGGTAGTCCTGTCCTGATTTGTAAACATCACTGAAATATGTGTAAAACTTTTTTTTTTGTTTACCTTGTGTTGGGTTAATTAACAGAAGCCCACATGTACTGAACGTTAATCTTTACTTCCCTTTTTCTATGTGCTTTATGTTTTTCAGATTTCATTAGATATGGTATATTATGGCTTGTCCATGTTAGGCATTTAAGATAATACTCTCTGTAGTCCCTTTGGTAGCACATATACTAAAAAAAATTATCTCCGAAGTATATACACTAAGTATAAAATATTTACTGCGTATAAAATTTATACTAAGTATAAAATGTGAGACTTAACCCCTTTGAAATTGGAAAAAGTCAACCTCTGGCCAGCTTTGTGGCTGATCAAAATAGGATCGAGGAGGATTCAGTTGTTCAGAAGGCAGAAGTAAACTGAAGTGCCAACAGTATTGAGTAAGTTTCTTTTTTACATGACTGTTGGGAATAAGTTTCACCTCAGTCATTATTATTATCTTATGTGGTGAGCGGACGTTGGGGACAGCGATGCCAAAACCTGACATCAGTGAAAGTGGAATCTGGGGGTAGGAACGGGGATGGTAAAGGCAGAGGTGTGAATTTAAATGTGCAGTTGTCTCTGGAATGTCTGTAGTTTGGTGCCAAGTGTTTTCTGAGAGGTCGTGTTGGTACTAATCATAGACTGCCTTTCCTGCTGGGTAGGTAATGTCCCTAGAGAATGGGGCAGTACTACCTCACACACCATCTTAGTTCTGCTGTTGTATTGAATCGGCTGACCTTTAGAAGAACATTATAGTTTGTGACCCAGGTTGATCCCTTGAAAAAGATACAGGGTCACATAAGAATCCCAAATTAAATCCATGGTATAACTTTGTGTATTCCTGTACCTTGAACTTGTGTATCCAGTTGTGTACACCACATTTTCCCTTGAATAGCTGATATTTCCAACTTCTTTCCAACTCAGCAAAGCTGAAACTGAACTGGTCTCTCCCTTAAAACCTATTCTTTCTTAGTCCCCTTCACCGTTGATGGCGAGTTTATCATTCCACCGGCTGTGCCCAGAGCCGCAGTCATACTTGATTCTCCTTTTTCTCTTTCTCCTTTTCTACTTCTCAGAAAATCTTACTGGCTCTACCTTTAAAATACATGCAGAATCTGACAACTTCTCACTACCCTGGTCCAAAACATGATCTCCTCCATTGTTCTCCACGTAGGGGCTACTCTTCTAAAACTGCTCAGAACTCTTCAGTGATTGCCTGTGTTACTCGGGATAAAAGCCGGAGTCCCTCAAAGACATTCTAGGCCCCCTCAGCCCCCTGCCCCCCCCACATTCCCCCTCCCACCTGTCTATTGCTCTCAACTTCACTCATTCACTTTAGCCACTCTGGCCACCTTTCTTCTCTACAAATAAGCCTCAAGCCTTTGTACTCACTGTTCCCTCTGCCTGGATTGCTCATTTTCTGGATTGCGGGATTAGCTCATTTAGTTGCTGCTTTTCTCAATTGTTGCCTTCTCAGTGAGGCTTCCCTGACTATTATATCTACAATTTCAGCCCTGTCCTCATCCCCTTCCCCCGGTTTTAATTTTCTTTACAACACTTGTCACTTTCCACTTTATTATTTGTCTCTTTCTTCCTTAGAATTTAAGCTTCTTGAGGGCCAGGAATTTTGTTTCCTTCACAGCTATGCCCTAGTACTTAAAACAGTGTCTGATATATAGCAGGCATTTGTTAAATCATTCAGTGAATAAGCCCTTGTAGAAACTGGGATCTGGGCAAATAGACTTTTATGCCTCTTTTCTGAATTTCTAGATTTTTTACTTTCTTCCTGGCTTTCTGTATTTTTTACCTTACAAACTACCCCTGGGGTTTGACCCAGTGGGAGCCAACTTGAGTTCTCCCTATCAGGAAAAGATAGGATGTAGATACAGCAGAGTCTTCTTAGAAGAGGCAGGCCTCAGTTTATCACTAGGCAGTCTATGGATATGAACAATCTTAAGTCAGATTTCTTTCTTTCTTTCTTTTTTTTTTTTTTTAAAGATTTTATTTATGTATTTGACAGAGAGAGATAGCCAGCGAGAGAGGGAACACAGGCAGGGGGAGTGGGAGAGGAAGAAGCAGGCTCCCAGCAGAGGAGCCCGATGTGGGGCTCGATCCCAGGACTCTGGGATCACGCCCTGAGCCGAAGGCAGACGCTTAACGACTGCGCCACCCAGGCGCCCGTTAAGTCAGATTTACCTTAAATTTCTCTATCTTCCTGCCTTCACTGATGAATATTTGATAGTTTGATGATATATATATAGATATAAAGAAAAAAATGATATATGATATAAAGAAAAAAATCATGTGTTTGCTATACCTGAAGTCTTAAAGCAAATAAAATTTTTATTTGAATACTTTATATTTGATTGTCATTGGATCTTTTGTTGCAGTTTGGCATTTTGTCTCATGTCTTTAACAACAGCTGCATCTTTCTTATGTTTAGTTTGTCCAGTGACCCTGCTAATGAAGATGGGAAGGATTTGAGATCCGGGGTCAGGGTGGTGTTGAAGGTGTAGGGGGGAAAGAATCCTATATAACAAGTACATGTTGAAACTGGATTTTTATGCTGAAAATATTCAGTTGCCCCATGGCAGTGGCAGTTATAGAAAATGTGTGCATCAGTAATATCTCCTCTTGCTCCTAGGCTTTGGGGTGACCTGAAGCACATACTTGTGTACCTTGTTGAGAATCACTGACTTATGGGCTAAATCTGAATCTCCTTATCATGAGGATTGTAGTCTGGGGTATTTCTGAGCAAAATTTTGATGTGTCTAAAAACTTACATGATTCTTTATTTTTTTTTCTTAAGATTTTATTTATTTGAGAGAGAGAAACATAGATAGCAACAGAAAGCATGAACAGGGAGAAGCAGGCTCCCCGCTCAGCAGGGAGCCCGGTGTGGGCCTTGCAGGACCCCAGGATCATGACCTGAGCTAAAGGCAGATGCTTAACTGACTGAGCCACCCAGGCGTACTGTTAACTTACATGATTCTTAAAATATAGAAAATGTTAGAATTGACTTTTTCTTTCAAGTTGTCTGCAAAGATCTGTTTGATTGACTATTTCCCCTTTTCTTGTAACTGTGTTGAAAATCAGTATTTGTGGCTGTTATTTTCTGCCCTGACACTGATTGTATTTTGGCCCCTTTCCTGTGTACCGTGTCCTACATAGCCACTCCAGAGTGTCAGATGCAACTGCAGAAAAACCTATGACATATGGTGCTAAACATGTCATAATGTGTCAGTTTGCTTTCACTAATATTCTTTTTTCATTGTATTTTTTAATTTTTAAACATTTTTTTACTTTTGTCATTTTAACAAAAAGCAAGGTATAGGCTTATTACCTTTAAAAATATTCAGTTTATTTTGGTATCATTATTAAGAATTATGGATATGGACGGTTTTTCTCAAAGAAGTAAACTGATAAGGTTGTGTTAGTGTTTTTCTGGAAAAATGTGTTGCAAAATGTAATGTTCTGTAGTAATTTTTTTTATGGTGACTTTATTATTTAGTTTAGAGATACGGTGTATCTGGTCACCGTATGAGTGTTGTATAATAATCCAAACAAAATTGTATTAACTTAACGGAAGAAAAAGTCCTGTACGATTAGTTTTTGAGAGATGGTAGTACTGTGAACTGGAATAATAAGGTGATGTATGCAAAGAAAGTACCACATCAGAACAAAAGGAAATCCTTGCCATAAGATACAATGGTGATTTTATCTATTTATTAAGATGTCTTTGTGGCTGACTTTTTTTTTTTTTAAGATTTTATTTATTCGACAGAGATAGAGACAGCCAGCGAGAGAGGGAACACAAGCAGGGGGAGTGGGAGAGGAAGAAGCAGGCTCATAGCAGAAGAGCCTGATGTGGGGCTCGATCCCATAACGCCGGGATCACGCCCTGAGCCGAAGGCAGACGCTTAACCGCTGTGCCACCCAGGCGCCCCTGTGGCTGACTTTTTAACCTTAGAAGAAACTCAGGGCATATAAATTATTGTAAGGAAAGAAATGGAAGAGGCTTCTGTTTTCTAGCTTGGTGTTCTTCAGCTTTAAAAATTAATTTGCTGCACAGAGAGATACCTTACTGATGACTTACCTGAAGGCATAAAAACGTGAAGTATCTTGCAAAATATGCTATTAGGGAGAGGAGGTAGTGTCTAAAGTTGTATTTTTTAGTTGCCCACTACTGCTTCCTTTCACCCCCAAGCCTTTTCTGATTTTACATGACTGACTGAAATAGTGTAACAGGCAGAATAATGCCTTCTGACCCCCCAAGACTAAGTTTAAATTCTAATCCCCAGAGTATATGAATATGCTACTTTAAATGGTAAAAAGGATCTTTTAGATGTCGTTGAATTAAGGACCCTCCAATGGAGAGATGACCTCCCGTTATCTGGTTGTGCCCAGCATAATCATAAGGGTCCTTATAAACGAGGGAGACAGGAGAACGTGTGTCACAGAAGGAACTATGACAGTGGAGCAGCAGAGGTCTTAGTGGTGCGGGGCTGTGAGCTGAGGAATGCTGGCAGCCTCTAAGCTGGAGAAGGCAAGGCTCCCTTAGACGCTCCCCAAGGAGCATACTTTGGTTTTGGTCCAGTGAGAGCCATGTGGAACTTCTGGTCTTGCCCAGATTTTAAGATAAAAAATTTGAATGGGTTTAAGCCACTAACTTTGTAGTAATTTGTTAGAGCAACGATAGGAAATTAATACAAACAGCATTTAAAAGAAAAATTACAGGGTCGCCTGGGTAGTACAGCCGTTAAGCGTCTGCCTTCGGCTCAGGGCGTGATCCCGGCGTTCCGGGATCCAGTCCCACATCGGGCTCCTCTGCTGGGAGCCTGCTTCTTCCTCTCCCACTCCCCTGCTGTGTTCCCTCTCTCGCTGGCTGTCTGTCACATAAATAAATAAAATCTTTAAAAAAAAATTACAAATAGCAAATCCAGGGTGTCATGTGTGCTTTTGATCTACTGGTTATAAATCACAGGTTTCCATAATCCTAGCTTGGGTTTAGTTAATTTGGTAGAATTGCTCACAGAACTCAGGAAAACCTTTTATTTACTAGATGACTAGTTGATTATAAAAGGCTAGAACTCAGGAACTAGATGGAAGTGATGCGGAGGGCAAGGGAAGGGGCTTTTTATGTCCTGTTGGCTGTTACTCTCCCAGCACCTCCACATGTTCGGCAGCCTGGAAGCTCTCCAGCTCCCATAGTTCAGGGATTTTTACGGAGAGTTAATTACACAGGTAGGAGAGTTAATTACACAGGTAAGATCGGATCAAATCATTGGCCACAGGCGATTAATTCACCTTCCAGCTCCTCTCCTCTCAAAGGAGGTGGGGGAGTGGGATGGGGCTGAAAGTTCCAACGCTCTAATACCAAGGTCTGTTCCATGGCAACCAGCCCCCATCCTTAGGGGTTTTCCGGAAATCACCTCATTGACATAAACTCAGAAGTGGAGAAAGGGACTTGTTTTATGAATAACAAAAGACATTCGGTTTTCCCTTTATCTCTCTGGAGCTATTTCAGGAACTGGGAACAAAACTAAATACAACAAAAGATGCCCGTAGGGATCTTACTTAGGAAATTACAGGGGTTTCAGCAATTATGTGCCAGGAACAGTAGATGAAGATCAAATATGTATTTTTTTTAAAGATTTTATTTATTTATTCGACAGAGATAGAGACAGCCAGCGAGAGAGGGAACACTCTTCTGCTTTAGAGCCCTTTTTCCCTTAATACTTTTGCTTTTATTCCCTTAATACAGGTAGAACCCGTAAAAAGATCTTGTGTCTTAATAGTCTTTGACACTTAAAACCATCACATTAAAAAAAAAAAGGCATAAAAAAATAAAAATGGTTTGTTAAAATATCCTATTGAAAGCTTTTAATAGAATCCAAAACACACGCGCAGATCTGTGGCGCTGCATCCATAAAAGGAAAGTAGCTGCTCTCGTGCCGGCAATGCCTTGTACGTCCTTGGTTAACTCTCTGTGATACTCTTCTGGGGGCGTGTGTGTAGTTACCAAAATTGAGGTGTGTTTTCACTCCATACACATTCTGGCTTGTGGATCTCCTTCCTATCCAAGGTAGTTAATATTATAGGTAATGGAATTATTTTTAGCACTGTGAATGGAGTATCTCTTCTGATAGCTTTTGTCTTGTTTTTCTTCAAGTTTCTAAGATTTTCCACAAGACTTTTCCACAGGTTTCCACAAGATTTTCTCTTGTGATTGGAACTCTGGATATAAAATAAAATTTTATGTTATGATTTTTAAGAAAATTGCGATAATTCTCAGCCATGTCAAGGATTCTGATCAGTAGGGAACATGCACATGCTTTCTTTACCCTGGCCGGTTCATTCTGGCTTTGAAAGTGCTTCCTGACACCTGGGATGAGAAGTTTCCAGGAATTAATGTGTCTTTTAAGTCAAATGGATGGAAATGGCAGAAATAGAACCCCTGTGGCATACTTCTGGTTGCCTTTGGTCTGAGACGCAATTGCTGTCTTTTAGAAATGATTGAGTACATTGGCCTGCCAACTAATAATGTGCCGCCTTATGCTGAGAAAGGGAGTCCGTCAGGTGATTTTTGCGTCTGTGGTATTGACATTTGAATATGCATCATTGATTTAGGTAAAGGCTTTCATTTTTTAAAAGCATTATTTTAAATGAACACATTGAATTATGAAATCCGAAGGTGTTGCTTAAATATTAAATACAAAAAGATGTGTTTAGACTCCAGCGAACTTTACTACTTACCATAAAATAACTTAATTTAAAACATTTACTAAAGGAAACTATGCACATTAAAAAAATCAAGCAATAGAGAGGGAAGAGTTTATAAAGAAAAGCAATGGTTTTTCTTTTTTTCACCCCCAGTCCTGCTGTGCAGAGACAACTTTTTCCCGCATCAACCTTTTTTATTCTGAGAAATTTCAAAACCTGCAGAAAAGTTGCAAGTATATGCCTTTGACCTAGATTTTCCGGTTGTTAATACTTTGCCACATTTACTCTTGTCTGTTTTTCTTGACCATTTGAGAGAGGTAGTTGCAGATGTCGTGACATTTTGCCCCTAAATAGTTCAGCATGTATGTCTCAAAAACAAAGACATTTCCCTGCATAACTACATAATATGATTATCTAGAAAATTTAATATTCAAAGTCCATATTCATTTTCACTAATTGCTATTGCTCCAATCCCATTCAATCAAGGATTGTACATTTTATCTATTAGTGTTCTCTTGTTAGCCTCCTTGTATCTGAATAGTGCCTCAGGTTTTTGGTTTTCTTTTTTTATTTACTCTTCCATGAGATAAACATTTTCAAAAGAGCCCAGGCAATTTTTTCACAGAATGACATTCAGTTTGGAAATTATTAGATTAAATTAAAATACTTTATCTCTTTTGCGGGGGGGGGGGAATCCTACATAGGTGATATTGTTTGAAGCAGCACTTCTGATATGTCTGAATTGTGTCCTTGTATCATTTTTTCTCTTTTTAAAAAATTTAAGTGTAGTAAAATACATGTAACAAAATTTGCCATCTGAACCATTTTTAAAGAAAGATTTATTTATTTTAGAGAAAGCACAAGCAGGAGGGGCAGGGAGAGGGAGAGAGAATCTCAAGCAGACTCTCCACTAAGCATGGAGCCCAACATGGGGCTCAGTCTCAGGACCGTGAGATCACCACCTGAGCCAAAACCAAGAGTTGACACTTAACTGACTGTGCCACCCAGGTGCCCCGCCATCATAACCATTTTTAAGTGTACAGTTCAGTGGCATTAAGTACATTCATATTGTGCAGCCATCACCACCATCCGTCTCTGGAACTTTTTTCATTTTGCAAAACTAGCTCTGTATCCATGACCAAGCGATTCCATTTCCCCCTCCCCCAGCCCCTGGCAACCACCACTCTAGTTTCTGTCTCTGTGCATTTGGCTGCTTGTGGTCCCTCACATAAGTGGAATCATACGGTGTTTGTCCTTTTGTGACTGGCTTGTGTAATTTAGTGTAATGTCTTTAGAGTTCATTCATGTTGCAGCACATGTCAGAATTTGCTTCCTTTTTAAGGCTGAATAATATTGTATGTATATACCACACTTTGTTCATCTGTGGATGGGCACACCAGTCTTGTTTCATCAAGTGTAGACATTAGGTACCAAGAAGTCATTCTTGGAACAGTATATGAGAGTTTGTTTCATTTTTAAATAACCAAAGCAGAGCATGCTCATTGTAGAATATTTTAGATAAGAAAAGCTACGAAAAAATAATAATGCAAAGCATCCATGTCTAGAGAAAATCTGCCATGTTATTGTGTATTTTCAGTTTTTTTACATTTACTTATGTAATTGAAATTGTACTTTTTTTGTTGAACTTTATATTTTGAAGTAATTGAAATGTTTTCGTCTTTTTTTAAAGAGTGAATGTGTAATAGGACATTAAGTTGCTATACTTTAACTTGCCCCTTACTTAGCCTTTTGGGTCATTTGAACATTTTTTATTCTGGTAATGTTTTGCTGAGCAAAATTGTCAGCATTTCTATTTTCTTAGGTTCCCTGAGGTGGGATTACTTGATCAAATGATATGAACATATGCACGTTGGTAAAGGGCTGCCTGGAAGAACTGTGCAGATTGTATCCCATCAGCGGGGTCAGAATGACGTTGTGGCTGGATCTTTGCTGGGGTTTATTAGTAAGGGAGGTGTACTGTCTTGTTTAGTCATTTGTATTTTTCCCTGTGAATTGTTGGTTTATGTCTTCTGTCCATTTTCCTTTTATTTTTAGCAAGTTATATGAAATCTGAATGTAAATACTTACACTAAAAACTTGTACCAGTCACATTTGCTGCAGATTTTCTTCTCTCCCCCCCCCTTTTTTAAAGTGTGGTAAGAATTGTATTAATGACACTTTATCTTTGTTGTCTCACACAGTCTTTCAGATTGAACTAAGAATTAAAATATTTTTCTAAATTCCATTAGTATGATTTATTAAATAAATTATTTCCCCTTGGATTTGGGTGGTTCTATTATACATAAAATGATTCTACAGCATTTGTTTTGACGCTCTTTATTTTGATGTTTTTTACATCAGTATCATACTTTTGCTTAAATAATTATGGCTTTATTCTGTATTTGAAAATCTGATAAGGCAAATGTTCATCCTGTTCCACCCTCCGGTTGCTTTCCAAAATTGACTTAGTTTTTGCCTTTTCTTTGTTGGTCCATTTATTTTCACACTTAGATATTCATGGAGTGTTTTCCCAAGCATTGTGAAAGAAGTCATGACCCTCAGTGAGCTTGTGCTCTGGTAGAGGAAGATAAAATTCAGTAAGTCAGTATAACGTGATAAGTTTAGTAGAGGAAGGATAAGGCGCTAGAGGAGTGTGTACCCTGATCTCATTTGAAGATCTGGAGAGGGCTTTTGGGAGGTAGTGACGTCTAAGCCAAAACCTTAAAGAGAGGAGGGAAGAATGTTTTGATCTGAGGGAATTGCATGTGTTAAGACCTCAGAGTTAAGAGAACAAACTGATGGGAGTTAGCCTGGTTGATGTGTAGTGTGGGAGCTGCGGGGTAATGCTGTGGGGTGATGTTGTGGGGTAATGCTGGACCTTTCAAGGCCTGTGGACCTGGTTAAGGAGTTTAGCTCTTAACATACGGTAGTCGTAAACATTCGGAAGGAGACTGCCTTAATCAGATTTGTGGTTTAGAAAGATCACTCCAGTCATAGTATGGAGACTGGATTGGAAAGGAACAGCACTAGAGGCAAGCTGACCACTAAAAAGAGAACATTACAGTAATCTTAGTGAGGGAGAGTGCAGGCTTGACCTAGGATAGAGGCAGTGGAGATGGGGTGGGGGATGTATTTGAGAGAGACTTAAAAGTCAGGATTGACAAAACTTGGCAAAATTGATATGGGGGCTGAGGGGAGAGGAGTTAAGAAAGATGCCCAGGGTTTTGGTTTGGACACTTGGGTTGGATCATTTTTCCTAAACATACGAGATGTGAAGTTCAGTTTTAGACAGGACGTAGTGAGGCTGTCTAATGGGTTGTTGGATATATGGGCCTGAAACATTTTTGGAAAATCTGCCACTCTGCTTATATGGACACTTGTGTGGCCATGAGTGTGTACTGAAGCTGTGGAACTTTCTCTTGCAGTGGCAAATCACAGGAACTTTCTTGTTTTGTGCTTCTACCTGGGAACCTTATCAAGATGGACTAAGTAACTTTTTAACATCTCTTCCATTTTGATGATCTGTCTTAATTCTGTCAGTATCTTTGGCTAGAAGAAGAGTTACATGGACATACTATCAACGGTGTAATGTTATATGTCATAAGAGTTTTTCCCTTTAAAAACTCTTCCATGACTTGTAAAAGAGAGTGGGCTCGACTGTTCAGTAGTCCCTCCAGGCCTGCCTAAAATAGTATAATTCTAACAGTCTAAAATTTGGTTTCAGATTCAGCCAGGATAACTTGGTGTTATTGCAGGCAAAATTTTTACTTGCAGTCAGAAAACTTTTGGGACTTGATTTCAGTGGCGAATGTGGTTTTGACATATACTGTTTTATATAACTGGAACTCTAGGTTTTTAAGAACCTAATATCCCCTCACTTGACTCTTTGGGCAATATTTTCAGTGACCTTTGTAATTCAAACTCACGTTCATCTTCTTTAACTGTTAACACTGGCCCTCATCTCTGATCCCCTTCCCAAAGATAACTTTGAGACCTGTTCCTTTAAATCCTTCCGTGGTGCTTTCAGCAGTACTTCTTCCTGCATGGTGAGATCTTTTTTCTGAAGGTATCTATCGATTCAGGTATTTTTTCATGACTTTGGGAATTTATATTTCTACAGCAGTTGGGTTGTTAATAGTCTAATCAGAGATGTAAAGATGTAAGAGCTCCAAAGTATAGATTATATTTGGCATAGTTTGTCATGATTGATAATAGAATAGTTGAAGGCCTTAGTTAGAGATTATTTTGACTTTTCTATCACTGAATCTTTAAAGAGGATGTTTTCATAATGGAGTGAGTTTATTGACTGAATTTGAATAGAAGCTCATCTTGATACAGTATAAAGAATTTATTTCCAGTTTGTGATTTTCATCTCAGTTTTTGAAAAGGCTATTGTTCTATGGCACTATTCTAGGAATAGAAGTGGTACATTTTCACTTGCTGCCATTGGCTATTATGTGAATGATGCCTCTAGGAGGTGGTCTGGGCTGCTCACACTGTTCCTGGGATTGCCGCTGAGCTTTTGCCTACTTGAAGATCTACTTAAAAAATATTGAGGTCATTTTATTTAAAAAGCAGCTCATGTTTGAGTATTGAAGGAGTTAGCTCTGAATATGAATATCTAAGGCAAGTTCATGATCGAACTATAGCTAAATGGTTAGGAATATAAAGAAAAAGTATTACTGGGTGGTATAGGTTTTTTGTTTTTGTTTGTTTTTTTTAATAATGCAAAACCACTTACATGAATTAATCTCTGGGTAGAGGACAGCTATCCAGGCATTGTAGCCAGCGCATCTGCATCTTTCTACTGACCATGGTAAAGCACGTTGTGAACATTACCACTTAAAACTAACTTTTCTCTTTAAGGGCTCCTGAAATTGTGCCAGCTGACTCCAAGTCCACCCTGACCCCACAGCATAAACCATGCTGTGATGTCACAGCTACCATAGAACTCCAGGGTAGTGTTGAGCTGGCCCATGTGGGCTCAGGTAAGTCCTGGCTTTTTTTTTACCATTTGGCATTCTTTTCAAAGTTAGTTACCATTATGATTTTATGTCATAAAAGAAAATAAGGCAAAACTTTGAAAACTGTGCCATATATGGGGGAAAAAAATAAGTCTGTTTTCTAAACATCTATGAGCCAGCTCCATATTCTAACCAACGGAGTTCCATAGTAGCTGTGAAGTCCCCAGTGAGTTGTGACCTGTGGCTTCAAAATATGTTAAATTCCACTCCTGGCCCAGCTTCTAGAACAGTATGAACTTTAAAAAAAAAAACCTTATAGTTTTTAAGATGTAGTAACTTTCATTTACTCTTAGGTCTTAATGTTTTTAAAAGTATATTAACATTGTGCATTATCTGTAATTATGCACCCCTGCTTAGTTGGTTGTGTCTTTATTTCATTCAGTCAGTTTTGAATGTATGATGATACTGTAGGTTAGTTTCATAAAGTTAATCTTCTTAGAGTACCTTCAGCTGTCCTTTTAATTTGCCTCCATAGCACAGAAGAAGAAGGGACAGAACGTGTAATAGACGTTTGTTAAATTTTCAGAAAACAAATTAAAGATGCTTCAGTTACTCTCTTGGAGGCAGTGTGAGAGGTCAGTAACTAGGAAGCATGTATGTATCACATCTCTTCCATTGGAGCTGTTCTGATTTTTCCTGGTCATTGTTACATGAAGTGAGATTTTACCCCTTGTGTTTATTTTGCTGTCTTTTCCTACTTACCAGCTCTTTTCCCCTCTTCCTACTTTCCTTTATCCCCTGATATTAGAGGTGGTAAAAATGTTATGTGAAGAACTCAAAAGACATTTTGTAAGTTGTTTTGTGTATAATCTTATACTTTGTCCCCCTAAGTAGAAAACATTTGGTAGCTAAACCTTTACCTTATCTAAGTGTGGGCCAAATCCTTTTAAGTACCCTGCTTACAGTGAAAACCCATCTGTCATGAAACTGTGCAAACTTTAATCAATAGCTGTCTTTGAACATTGTGTCATAAAGATAGACTGAATATTCGGACAGGTTCAGTAACAGTCTCATGAAATTGGTAATAAATGTACTTGTCTTTGTAGCTGAAAAACTCTCTGCTAACTGAAACTAAGTTCTTAATTATTGTTAATGAAAAGAATGGAATCCTATAGTCCCAAAACATTAGATGATAAAATATTTTTCTTTAAAATATCACTTTGTGCCTATTCTTATGTTTGTGTTTTTCATGTTCTAGAAGATTTGGAGGATTTTATGCCATGAAGAATAGAGCACAAACTCTCTATTCTCTTCATCCTCATTTTCTGCCCTCCTGGCTTTACTCCATGCTGGGGAGTGGCAGCATACCCTGTCTGCAGTTCAATGCAGTTTGGGGTTGAGGGAAGTAATTGTTATGGTATTTTGGATTTAGACAAATAAAAATCCTGTTTTTGTGTATGTGTATCTTCTTTATTGAGATAGAATTCATATATTTTGCAGTTCACCATTTGAAGTTCTATTTATATTAAAAAAAAAGAAGAGGCTTAATTTGAAGGCAGACTGGGTGACATTGTAAGTCATAATTCCAAAGCACAGTCTGTCAACTTCCTTGTGCTATTTGGTCTGTACCCCCTCCTCCCCTTTGATTATGTTAGTTAGTTTTTAATTACAGAAATCCCTCACGAACGTGACAGAGGAAATGAATTCTTAAGCAAGAATTTCTAAGATGAGATTCTTCTAGATCAGCTGTATGGTGAGTTAGCTAAAATAGTGAAGACAGTGATTTAGAAGTTGGTTGGGAGTCATCTTTGTCTTTGGGAAACAAAAGAAGGTGTGTGCCTGCACGCATATGCGCGTGCCTAAATAGGTATACGGATATATATATGTTCTGTGCGGTTCTTCCTCTGTATCTTCTCAGGTTAATTGACCAGTCTTTTTGGTCTTTGGGTCGCTTTTCTTCTGTCATATAAAGAAATTTTATAAATACAGATTTTATAAATATATATTTTACAGCTTAAAAACTGTAAAAGGTGCAGTGATACTGAAGGCACCCAGAAATAGTGACAGCTTTGATAAGACTAACATGAAAAGTACTTGCCTTCTTACGAAAATACATATACACAGGGGCGCCTGGGTGGCACAGCGGTTAAGCGCCTGCCTTTGGCTCAGGGCGTGATCCCGGCGTTCTGGGATCGAGCCCCATATCAGGCTCCTCTGCTGTGAGCCTGCTTCTTCCTCTCCCACTCCCCCTGCTTGTGTTCCCTCTCTCGCTGGCTGTCTCTATCTCTGTCAAATAAATAAATAAAATCTTAAAAAAAAAAAAAAGAAACATATACACAGAAGGAAACAGAGCAGGGCATATTTAGTTCTAGAGAGATGAACACATGAATTATTCATAAGTTACGAGCTTTCTTTGATTATTCTCATCTGTTCATTAAAACAAATTAAGCAGAAATTTGAGAGTTCTTTGTGTACTTGACTCTAACCATAGATTTGTTTTTATTTGTCTATTCTTAAGTCTTACCCTTTTGAGAATATTCCTGCCAACAGTATCACGTTTTAGCCCTGATGATTCTCCAGGGCACTCGGCCTCCTAAGGGTGTTTTAAAGCCCTTTCTGTATTGCGGGTGGGGGTGACAGCTGTACTTAGGCGTTTATATTGAAGAATGTATTTTTTTTTTTTAAAGATTTTATTTATTTATTTGACAGAGATAGAGACAGCCAGTGAGAGAGGGAACACAAGCAGGGGGAGTGGGAGAGGAAGAAGCAGGCTCCTAGCGGAGGAGCCTGATGTGGGACTCGATCCCAGAGCAATGGGATCATGCCCTGAGCCGAAGGCAGACGCTTAACCGCTGTGCCACCCAGGCGCCCCTTTATTGAAGAATGTATTAATTATCCTATGTGGCCATGAAAATAAAAGTTCCTGTAAGAAGGTGTTCTCATTTGATATCATGGATTTCTTCACCTGAAAAATGTCTGTGTCAGTGACAGGATGTCTTTTTTGGGGGAGTGGGTCTAGATTTGCAGAAAGGATCTTTGACCACAGTCTGAAAACTTTTGAGGCTGGTCTTTTGTGGCCCACAGATGTGATGAGAAAGGACTGTCTTGAGTATAGGAATCATGTTTTTACTATCTGTGTTACTCACATTGCCTAGCACAGTGCTTTGCATGTCATGGGCATTCAGTGAACATGGGAATTAAATTATTTTAAAGTTTTGCTATTTTTAATAACTGGAAGAAAGTGTTGCATTGTACCAATCTGTTATACTCCAAGGAGTAGACTTATTTCTCTAATTCCTAATTCAAGATGGCAATAAAAAAATGATTTTTTAAAAAATACACTAAGAATATTTTTAGCTAGTATTAGCGTTTTACCCAACAGATTTTTTTCCTGATGTAACTTAGGACACACTTAAAATTATTTGGTCCTACAGTCTTGGAGTGTGTGTGTGTGTGTGTGTGTGTGCGCGCGCGGCGCGTTTGTAACACTATTTACACTATTTGTGGTTAAATTTGAAGCTTACCTACACCTTTATATTTTGCCAAGGCTGTTTATTCATAGATGTGTGCTGTACTGCCTAGTAAATAGGATTACTGTCTTCACCTAATTTTAATTTGTATTAAGCTTAGTGACGTGGTTTAGTGGGAACAGAAAGTTCTTTATGAATTTGGAAGAAGTGATACTTGTTTTATCTCTCTACCCCCAACTGGTTTGTAATGTTTTCTTTTAGCATATTTTTTGTTCTAACTCATCTGGTTCAAGTTTTACTGTATTAATACTTAATGAGTGCAAGGAAGACTTGGCTTTGGAGGCTCTGAAATAAAAATGTTGCTAACTTTAACTTACATTGAAAATCATTTTACTTGCTCTGAATTGTTTCATAGCTAAACAGCAATATGGAAGGCTCAGCATTTGTTTTGATTCAGCTTAAAACATGCAGTTGTAAAGGGCAAGAGAGCCCAAAGCCAACAGGAAGCACATCCCCGTCTCCTTGGTTTCTGCAAAGTCAGGACCAGAACAGGAGTTTAGTGTCTTTTGTAAAGTCTAGTTTCTCAAACTAGGATTACTGATCTTTGATCCAATTAATATATTTTAATGATTCCTCTAAGCCTCAAGTATGGAGCCAGTGCTGATGTGAAGGTAAGTATCTAAAGGTAGTTCTAGTTCTGGAGAGAAATTAAAGGAAGAGGAATATACCAGTTTTCTTTAATATTCTTTAGGACATTTAAATGTTGTCCCAGGGTCCAGAAATCCTAGAGAAACACTTAAAAGGGTTTAGAGTGAATGCAACAGGTTTATGCTTTTTGAAGAATAGAAATAATCTCTTGTCTGTCCTGCTGCTTGTTCTAGGGGTTGTAGAAGGTGACTTAGCTGCCGTAGAGGCGTACAAGTCCTCAGGAGGGGACATCGCACGCCAGCTCTCTGCAGACGAAGTGCGCTTGCTGAACCGCCCTTCTGCCTTTGATGTTGGCTACACTCTCGTACATCTGGCTATACGTTTTCAGAGGCAGGATATGCTAGCAATACTGCTTACAGAGGTGAGTAGGGCATTTTGGTTAAATGTTTTATATGAAGGAAATGGGTTCATTAGTTTTCGTATTTGATGTAATGTTTTTCTGAACCGTTATTATATGTTTTAGATTTCTTTTACTTCCTTTATAGATTCACACTAAACTTGAGGCTTCAACAGTATATAATTCCTAAGGGTATACTGCTTTTAAAATAGGACATTTTGCCAAATATTTGAATAATCTGTTTGATTAAAAAAAACACTAGGATGTATCTTTCATTCATTCGTTCAACTAATATTTATTGAGTACCTACTGTGTGCTAGGTATGGTGCTAAAAAGGGATGTAATTGTGAAGACACTGGCTCTTCCTTCAGTGAGTATCCAGAAAAGTAGAGAAATAGGTAATTCTGTACAGTGTGTGTTCTCATAGATGTGAATGCCAGGTGCTGTGGGAGTACTTTGAAAAGTGTTTTGGCATACCTTACCTTATTATGCAGAGCAGGTAACATTGTAGTGGAGATCTGAAGAAGTAGGAGTTAGCCTCATAAGTGGGTGGAGGAGAGAAGGGAGTTGAGGAAACCATTTATTCAGAGGCCCTGGTGGTAGTGTTTGTGGTGAGTTCAGGAGCTTGCAGCTACTCAGCGTGACTGTGATGGTGATTGGGAACTGGTAAGGGAAGCGTTGTGAAGGATCTTCTAGGGCAGGGAACTGGAAGATTGTTCCTAGGGCAGTGAACAGCTGTGCAGAGTGTTAAGGAGAGGGGCAGGGGAGTGACCAGATCAGAGGTTCTTTGGGCTTCTGTGGATAGGAGAGGGGGAAGCTTCGGTATGATAGCACCGCGTGATGCTGGCAAGCGCTCTGCCCTGCCAGTACAGGGTGGCAATGGCAATGGAAGGAAGTGGGCCGGTTTGAGAGAGCTGGTGGGGATGGAGTCAAGATTAAGTGAATCGGCTGGCTATGGGGAGTCATGGAGAGAGAGGGATCAAGTTGGTTCTGAGCTCTCCAGCTTAGATAACTACACAGATGTCACAAAGGATGGCAGGTGAACGATTCAGGATGTGACCATATTATCCAGGTAATTCTTTTAATGATAAGAGAAATAGAGTAAAAGTGCAGGGAGTCAGATCAGTTGTAGATTCAAATTTTGTCAGTATACGTCTTCTGTGGTATGCATATTCAAATTTGCCAATATTGGGAACTATTATGTACAAAGCACTGGGAGGGATTAAGGAATATGAAGGTTACCTGAAAACATGATTGAAATGGCTAGGCATTGTTCGGTTTGGTAAGAGTCCAGTGATGCCAGAGCACCAAAAAGAGGAAGGGAAGGGCTTGAGTGATAGTCATGGTGAAAACAAAGGTGGGCTTACTGTGGGAAAAAGGGACTGTTTGAAAAGCAGCAGTGTGACTAGAAGAACCAGAGTTCTAGAACAGGGGATGGAACCAGTTAGAGGTAGTTTCTGTAGTATTTGAGGTCTGGCTCTATTTGCGTTGTGTATTGGTAGGGCCAGCGTGTGGAGCTGTAGTTGCTGGTGGTGGCGGGAGACAGGATAGAGATGGCAGCTGTGAATCAAGGTTCAAGTCCTTTGAGGGGTTCTTGAACTGCCCTCAGTCTGGTAGAGGGCTGTGAGAAAGTCGGAGGGACTGTCATAAGTCATTGACCTCCTAAGAACATCTGGGGACTAACAGTGGGAAGGCAGTAGAACCCCAGGGTACTTACTATTTACTGCCTAACGGATCACCTCCACTTAGCTTTAGACAACAAACAGTTGTTACCTTCATGCGGTTTCTGAGTGTAGGGAATGTAGGAGCTGGTCTGCTGAATGATTTTGGCCCAAGGCCCCAGGAGCTTACAGTCACATTTTCAGAGCTGCAGTGGTCAAAAGGCTTGACTGGGGTGAGAGGATCTGGTTCCAAGCACACTTGAATGACTGGTGGCAGGAGGCTTCAAATCCTGGTCACGTGGGTCCCTCCAGAGGGCAGGTTTCACCAGACCGAGTGATCCGAGAGACAAAGGGCACAAGAGACTGACTCAAATGGAAGCTTCAGGGTCTTCTAGATGGAACCTAATTTAATTTAGGAAGCGACATCACATCATTTTTCCGTATCCTCTGGAACACATAGACCAACCATGGTATATTGTGGGACAGGTGGGAGCAGGGTGGATTTCCAGGGAAAGAACAAAATTGGTTGTGGAATGTCATCTCAGTGGAGTGGACACTCCAGAGGACAGAATTGAAGGGGCCAGTAGGGAGATTGGACTAAGGGATGTGCCTGCAGAGAGAGCACAGAGCCAAGTACTTTGGGATGAGACCAGGAGAACGTTATATTTTGGGGGATGTGTATATCTGGGGCAGGGTTTTTAACTGGATTTTAGGTCATGGACTCTGTTGGTAGTCTGGTGGAACCTTATGGACTCCTTTTCATAATACTGTTTTTTACATGCCTAAAATAAAAGTAAGATTGCAGTGGAAATCAGTTATATTGAAATGATGATTTTTTCAGAATATTAGATTTGTGATATATAAGAGAATGCATTTTAAATACAGACAGGAGGTTAGTGAAAATGAAGTATTTAAATTTCTTTTTAAAAGATTTTATTTATTCATTTGAGACAGATACAGAGAGAGAGAGAGAGCATGGGCAGGGGGAGAGGGAGAAGCAGACTCCCTCCTGAGCTGGGAGCCCAACTTGGGGCTCCATCCCAGAGACTCGGAGATCATGACCTGAGCTGAAGGCAGACGTTTAACTATATGAGCCACCCAAGCGCCCCTGAAGGATTTAAATTTAATGAAAATTCCCATTCAGGTTCACAGGTCCTTCCCAAGTTCATGTGCCCTAAGTTAAGAATTACTAGGCTAAGGAGATGGTTGGGAGACATAAGGTTGAAGAGGCTAGAGACGAAGGGTAGGAAAGGCTGTTCAGGTTCGCGGCTGCGGTCTGTCATGACAGCAGAGAACAGAGCTGACTGCTTCACTCCAGCTTCACACCAGACTCATTTCCTCTCCTGCAGATACTCACCTTTCATTTCAGAATTCTTCCTATGCAGATATTTTGGGCTCCACAAAGGGAATATAACTTAAATGTAAAATAATAATTTTGCACCATTTGATGCTATCCAACATTAAAGAGAAAAGAAAAGTTTTAGCCATGCCCTTGCTTAGAAGTTCTCTGTCATAGCGCTCACGAGCTCCGTCACTGCTCACATTTCATTCCTGACAGGCTGGCTGTACTTCGAAGGTTCGTTGTCTGTTCTACACTTGGAGAAGCCAATGCTTTTTTTAAATATTGAGTTATAACAAATGGGGAGGGATTTGAAGTCAGTGGAAACTAACCCTTTAAAAATATCATGCTTTCTTTATTCCATGTCAGGGTACTCGAAGTATTCTTCACCCAGCAGGAGAAGAGTGTGTGTACTTTCCTCTTTCTCCCGGGAGCTGGAATTCCCTGTTTTTTAAGAATGCTTTTATTGCGGGCATGATGCTTAGTCTTACTTAGGTGGTTTTCGTTCCTCCCTCCCTGTCCTAGGATGAACCTTGTGAACAGCACCATTTTACATAAGTTTTTATCTAAATCTTTATATATTTCCTTGGGATAAATTCCTAAGAAGTGAATTTCCTGAGTCAGAAGGTAAAGCATTTTTATGGCTATTTTCCTGGAAAGTTGTACTGAAACATACTTCCACTAGTGAGGAAATAATCCCTAATCTGTTTTAAAACTGAGTTACTGGGAAGGTTTGGTAATTTCTCTTAAATACTGTTGTTTTCTGCTTTTGTTAATGATAAATGAGATGCAGAGGAAAGTTTCTTTTGTATTTAAGGTGTCTCAACAAGCAGCAAAGTGTATTCCAGCAATGGTGTGTCCTGAACTGACAGAGCAGATCCGGCGAGAGATAGCTGCCTCTCTTCATCAGAGAAAGGGGGATTTTGCTTGCTATTTTCTAACTGACCTTGTAACATTTACGTTGCCAGCAGGTAACTCCAAATTTCAATGTGAAAAGAAATTTTCACTTTATTATATATATATTTTTAAATGTGTGAGTGAAATTGTTTCTGTTAGAAAGCAGATAACTTAGCTACAGTATGTGCATTTTAAATTATTTGACTACCCTATTTATTCTGGAAGTGACCAGTACAAGGGCTCCTCTTAAACCTATGCTTTGGCTCTGGTAAGATAACAGCTGATAATAACTGACTTCCGTGTGGGCCTTAGATGTTTTTAAAAAAATGTTTTACCCATTTATTTTTCTCTTCAGGTTTAGTTTATGATATTATCAGTGTACTTTTTTTTTTTCTTTTTCATACCTATTTTAAAATTACGTAGGTATTGTTTATTGGTATTAGGAGATAGGATTAGAACTCTGGCTTTTGATGGGTGGAGTCAGATTATTTGAATCAAAGATACTGGCATTCTTTTGCAAGTGTCATTATGTTCTTCACTCATTTATATTAATTTCTATTATGTTTGTGAAGCAGCTTTTCATTTTTCAATTCAGTGACGATTAGAAATGTCTTCCAGGATGCTTTTTGTCACTTGGCACTGAGTAAACGCACCAAACACCAGAAGTTTCTAAAATAAAGCTTCCATCTTGGTTCTAAGTGTCTTGAGCTTTTATATTGACATGAACAGGGACATTTACAAATGGTAGGGAGATAATAAGTAAGCCTTTTTTTTTTTTTTTTTAAGATTTAATTCTATTTTAGAGAGAGTGAGCGAGCACGAGCGGGGTGGGGTGGGGGAGCAGAGGGAGAGGGCCAAGCAGACCCCAGGCTGAGCTCTGAGCCCAACATGGGGCTTGATTTCATGGCCCTGAGCCACAATTAAGAGTTGGATGCTTAACCGAATGAGCTATCAGGTACCCCAATAACTAAGCCTTTTAAAATCAGACAAAATTCACTTGAAATGCACTCTCTGTACACTTAGCTTACTCTGGTGATGTTTAGATTTTTATTTTGACTTCAAAATAGCCTTTTTTTTTTTTTTAATTTTAAGGGTAATGCTTTTTCCTGTAGACTGCTCCTTTAGTAAACTGAACAAAGCATGGAGAATTTGAGGAAGATGACAAAAACAGGGATCTGTGTACAATAATTAATGGTTCATTAACTTTTATAAGAAGATTCTAAAGTCTGAAAACAATAGGCCTGAGCGGAGGTTGAGAGTGTGGGGAGATAAGGGCAGATATATATTTGTATGTTGTTACTGTTTCATCAACTTGAGTATCAGATAGCGCTGTTTGGGTTTTCCTTTTATTTCTGTTTTACTGAGGGATAATTGTCCTGTAAAATTGTCAAATATTTCAAGTATCCATTTTGATTTCATATATGCATATATTATGAAAGGGTTTTCCTCATCTAGTTAATTAACATACCCATCGTCTCACATGTTTGGTTTATTTATCTGTTTTGGTGAGAACATGTAAGTTCTACCCTCCTAGCAAATTTCGGTTATATAATACAGTGTTATAAAATACAGTTACCATGGTTTTGACATTAGGTATTCAGCCTTTTTCATTTTATAGCTTGGAAGTTTTTGTACCCTTTTACCAATCTCTCTTTTCCTCACTTCCCCCAGCGCTTGGCAACCTCTTTCCTACCCTGTTTTTATGAGTCTGACTTTTTTTTCTCTAAGAGTCCACATGGAAGTGGTACCATGCAGTATTTGATTTGTCTTTGTCTGGCTAATTCCGTTTAGCCTAATGCCCTTGAGGTTTACCCATGTTGTTGCAAATGGCAGGATTTCTTTATTTCACCTGGCCGAATAACATTCCATTTTACATCCCCCCAATCTTTATTCATTCATCCATTGTTTATATCTTGGCTATTGTGGGAGTTCAGTACCTCTTCATTGTCCTATTTTCATCTCCTTTGGAGATATATGCAGATGTCGGATTGCTGGATCATGATGATACTTCTAACTTTTTGAGGAAACTCCATACTGTTCTCCATGGTGGCTCTACCAGTTTACATTCTACTGACTGTGCGCATCCTTGCCAACATTATTATCTCTTATCTTTTTGATAATAGTTGTATGTAATTATTGGTCCAAATATTCTTTTTATTACTTTTAGATAACAGTTTTGCTAATGAAGTATAGAAAGGGAATTATGTTACATTTACACACATCATGCATGTTTTTGTTTTTGTTTTTTTACAAGAAGCCACTTGACAGCCTTCAGTGTCAAGGGAGTTTTTGGTTGCTTTTTTTTTTTTAAGATTTTTTTTTTATTAGAGAAGTGCAAGTGAGTGAGCACAAGTAGGAGAAGGTGGAAGAGGGGAGAATCTCAAGCAGACTCTGTGCTGAGCGCCCAGTGAGGAGCTTGATCTCACAGCCCTGGGGTCATGACCTGAGCCAAAGCCAAGAGTTGGACACTTAACCGACTGAGCCACCCAGGTGCCCTGGCAAGGGCATTATTTTAGAGGAAATCACTATTCGATGCTCGTATCAAATTTATTAAGTTATGAGACCTAAGAAAATCTCTTAAGTCTGTTTTTTGCTTTGTAGATATTGAAGACTTGCCTCCAACAGTCCAAGAAAAATTGTTTGATGAGGTGCTTGATAGAGATGTTCAGAAAGGTAAGTGGAATTAATGAATGTGATTTAATTCAATTTCCGTAAATTCTGCTTTGTAAGGCTTGGAGCAGTTCAGTGTATGGTTGACTTGTTTGATTTTTACTTTAATTGGAAATGTAAAGTCCTTAAGAGCAGTGTCACATTGTGCTGTTAAAAATGTTCATTCTGTTAATTATATCTCGATAAAACTGGAAAAAAAATTTAAGAATGCTTATTCACAGGTATTAACTGTGATGGAATAAAGGTATAAAAGTTTTTAAGCCTTGTGGTTTTCTGCTTCCTGTTCTAGAATGAGTATATTTCCATGTTAAACATTCATTGCAAATAGTAAAGAATTTAAAAGTTGAGAAAATTATTCTAGAGCCACAGATGTTTCAACTACCCAGAAAGTTTGTATTTCAATTGATCAGATTTATTTAGGTGTTTAGTAGTAAATGACACATAAACTTACCAACATCTAGAGAATGGATTCTTTCCTCCAATGAATAGTCTTAAATTGCATGAAAATGAACATGTTACTTAAATTCCTTACGTAGAGTTAGAAGAAGAATCTCCAATTATAAACTGGTCTTTGGAATTGGCTACGCGTTTGGACAGTCGACTGTATGCGCTTTGGAACCGGACTGCGGGAGACTGCTTACTTGATTCAGTGCTACAAGCTACCTGGGGCATTTATGACAAGGACTCGGTGCTTCGGAAAGCCCTGCATGACAGCCTGCATGACTGTTCACATTGGTGAGCTGGCATCCTTCCCTGTGTAAAGCCTGTGTGCTCTTGCTGAATCATTTCCTTAGAGTGTTGGGATACTTTTCGCCTGTTACTTTTTCTGTGGAAGTTAGGGGGGAAGCTTTGGTTTTGCACATTGAGACACTTTGAACATTTTGATGGGTTTTATACCTTTTTGCTTTTAAATAGAAACATTTGAAGTTAAATATTGATAAGGTCTTTGCTCATATTTTTAAGTGTTCTGATTTCGTATTTTTGTTGAAATTTGAAAGATTATGTATTACGAGATTTTTTTTCTTCCTGAGACACATAGTCTTCAGACCACATTTTATTTTGCAAATTTTGAAATCCACAGTAAAGTCAAAAAAATACATATATCAATGCCCCAGACCCCAGTGTTTCCTTCCTTGGATTGCTGCCCAGCTGTTAACCTTTACCAACACACACTTCGTCTACATATGTAAGCACCTCCCTTTGCCAGTTCCCCCCCGGCCGGTCAATATCTCATCGTGCATCTTTGAAGAACGAGGATATCCTCTTACCTGAGTCCTCATTACCACATCTAAGAAAATCAGCAAGGACTCTGTTATTCAGTATACAGTCCATATCACATCTTCCAGCTCAGAAATGTCCTTTCTGTAGACAGGTTTCCCTGTTATCTGAAAGTAGAGCATTCCTGGGAAACCTTTTGTCAGCTGAAATGGCATAAAGCAAAGATGTAGTTACCATCTCGTAGAAGTGAAAATCCTCTTCAGATTTCTTTTTGGCTAGCAAAAACAGGTGCTAGTATAGGTCTTTCCTAAAGGTGAAGGGGTACGAAGCAAACTTTCAGATAGCAGGGAATATGGTATTTTTTTGGTTTTGTATATACATTATCTCAGTTATCATAAATGAGAAAAATTGAGGCTGAAAGAAGCTAAATTAATTAAAACGTGTTTTTTTTCCTCTTACACCTAATTGAATGCTCACACAATAATGATAATGGCCTTACTCTAAAAAACTTTACTCCCCTAGTGCCTCTTTGTAATTTTTGAGCACTTGTGAATTTTGTTGTTAGTATTTAGATGTGAATTCCATTAGAATGTAAACTCCGTGAGAACAGAGGGTTTGTGTGGAAGATCTAGCGCCTCCCGTAGTCTGACACATGGCACAGAGTAAACGTTATTAAATGAAAGTACTCTCTAGAATTTGAAGGTGAAAGCAATTTAATCACTTTTTTGAGAGCTAAATTGTAGATCAAAGCATAATGCAAGAGAGGAAGAATTTGGAGGTCACTGAAAAAAATGAAAAAGCTCTCTAGAGGGCTGGCAAGCCTTGATGGTAACTTGACTGGATGTATGATACAGGCACACCGCGGAGATATTGTGGGTTCGGTTCCAGACCACTGGAATAAAGTAAATACTGTACTGAAGTGAGTCAAAGGAAACTTTGGTTTCTCAGTGCATATAAAAGTTTAGTCCGTAGTCAAGTGTGCAATAGTATTAGGTCTTAAAAAAAACATATATACCTTAATGTTAAAAATACTTCATTGCTGAGAGACCCTAACCATCATGTGAACTTTCAGTGAGTCGTAGTCTTTTTGCTGGTGGAGGGTCTTGCCTCAGCGTCAGTGGCTGCTGGGTGAGCGGGGGATGGTGGTGGTTTTAAAATAAGAGGACAGCAAAGTGAGCTGCACCGATGGCTCCGCACAAGTGACTCCTCTGTAGCATGCGATGCTGTCTGATGGCGTCCTACCCACAGTTAGAATTCCTTTCAGCTTTGGAGTCTGTCCTCCCAAACCCTACTGCTGCTTGTCAGCTAAGTTTATGCGATAGGCTCAATCCTTTGTTGTCATTTCAGCAGTCTTCACAGCATCTTCACCAGGATTAGATACCATTCCAAAAAACCACTCTCTGCTTGTCCATCCCAAGCAAGCCCTCATCTGTTCAAGTTGTGTCATGAGATCGCAGCGCTTCAGTCCCATCCTCATGCTCTGCTTCTCATTCTGGCTCTTGTTACTCCCACCGCAGCTGCGGTGACTTCCTCCACTCAGGTCTTGAATCCCTCCGGGTTGTCCATGAGGGTTGGAAACAACTTCTTCCAAACGCCTGTAAATGTTCTTTTGACCTCTTTCCATGGATTAGGATTGTTCGTAGTTGCATCGAGAATGGTGAATCCTTTCCTTTGCCCACACTCATCTGAGGAATCAATGTGTTTGGCAGCTGTAGGCTTGCTTGTTGAAATTACTCCTTGGTCATGGACTGCAGCATGGATATTGTGTTAGCAGGCATGAAACACTGGTTGTCCATCTCCGTCAGAACTCTGGGTGATGATCAGGTGCATTGTCGGTGAGCAGTCATAATTTGAAAGGAGTTTTTTACCTGAGGGGTAGGCATCAACAGTGGGTTTAAAATATTTAGCAAATTATACTAAAAATGGATACGTGGTCATCCAGGCTTTGTTATTCTTTTATGGAGCAGAGTATATTTAGCATAATTTTTAAGGGTCCTAGGATTTTTGGAATGGTCAGTGAGCATTGGCTTCAACTTAAAGTCACCAGCTGCATGAGCCCCTTAGCAAGAGAGTCAGCCTGTCCTTTGAAGCCAGGCACTGACTTCTCCTCTCTGTGGACAGTCCCAGATGGCAGCATCTTCCAGTAGAAGACTGTTCCATCTACACTGAAGATTGGTTGTTTGGTGTGGCCACCTGCATTCATGATCTTAGCTAGATCTTCTGGAGAACTTGTTGTGGCTTTTGTGTCACTTGCCGATTCACCTTGCACTGTGATGTCTGGAGACAGCTTCTTTCCTTAAACCTCATAGGCCAACCTCTGCTAGCTTCACACTTCTTTTTGATAGTTTCCCATCTCTCTGAGCCTTCATAGAATTGAAGAGATTAGGGCCTTGCTCTGGAAGTGGTTCTGATACTCTTGTGAACACATGGGCTGTTTCTAGTCTGTTGTTTCTACAGTGACCAAATAGTGAATACTATACAGTAATGTAGAAATGTAGTGTCTTTGATTGTACCCAGCATCTCAGATGATTTTGAGTGTTTTTTTGGTTTTTAAACTTGTAAACCAATAGTAGACAATTGAAATTGATTGTTCTCATCACTAGTGTTTAAAGTTTTGGTGAAAACTTGCTGGGTGGTAAATGAAATTTTGTGCGAGAATGTGTTAAATGGTGTCTGCTAGCAGAAGGTATATAAATATAATGGAAATATAATGGAAATTGGGTAAAATTAATAAAATTGATCTCACATGAATTGCTTAAAGACTACATGAAGTAGATGATTGGAACCCTTACAGAGGCTTATTTTTACTCTCTTGCCTTTTCAGGTTTTATACACGTTGGAAAGATTGGGAATCATGGTATTCTCAGAGCTTCGGTTTACATTTTTCCTTGAGAGAAGAACAGTGGCAAGAAGACTGGGCCTTTATACTCTCTCTTGCTAGTCAGGTAAGAGTGCTTCGAGGCATGGTGCTTCTGTGAGAAAAGTAGGCTACGTGCTCTAAGTCCCTGGATTTACATCCGTAAACTATGTTGGAGGCATTGTGGCGTACGTGAGAGAGTGCTTGATTCGGCATCGGGTGACAGGTTCTGGCCGGGACTGCTGTCTGTCAGCTACAGGACCAGAGGCAAGTCCGCACCGCAGGACAGAGGCAGTAACATGTCTCTTATAAGTGATTAGAAATCGTCCCGATGAAAGTCGTACTGCGATGGTCCCACACGCTCACGTACTTGTTTCGTATTGCTCCTCATTTACATTGTCCACCTGCTGGTCAGCTCCTGTGCTGGGTCTGAGGGGCCCTGAGCCAAGATCACTGAGCTGGTGGGGGGCACTCCTGTGCTGGTGTGCCGCCGTCAGGCCCGGAGGGTGAAGCGGTGATCTTCGCGCGAGGCTCTGTCCATGTGATGTATGCCGCGGGGAAGGGGCCGTGGCCGACAGGTGGAAGGATTCCTTTAAAATTAGGCTGGGAATGAACTTTTAGAAAAATGAATCATGTAGAGTTGTTCCTCTTAGACTCTACCTTTCATATTAGTTTTATTCCATGAAGCACGTTCAGTAGACTGAACTGTAACGTTCAGATATACACACAACAAACCATTCCTTTTCTTTGCAGAAAACACCATTGTTTGTTTGAACCCTGTGAATGAAGTACCTCCGTCACAGTGGCTGTTTACACCTGCGACGTGTACTTCCTGAAAATGGGTTGTTGGAATCCTTATAGAGGGGTGGTAGACCTGTTCAGTATTCTTGCCATTTACGTTTGTATGAAATAACAGCTCATCTTTTTACTTGGGGAGGACCTCGTTGTAGGGTCGTACTCACAGTGATCTGACAAGGAGGCCGTGGGATGACTCCAGCAGCGCTTGCTATCGGAAGCTCTTGTTCCTGGGGTCACTGTTTAACTAAAGCCGTTGGGGTCTTGAGATTGGGTAGTGAAGGATACTTGTTTACGTAGACTTTGCAGATTTCTTTTATTATTTCATTGGATTTTGCCGTTTGAAGAATTTTATGTTTCTTTAGCCTGACTGTATTATTAATAAAATTTTTTTAAAAAAGCGTCGGTCTAGTGTATTGAAGGGCAGCATTGTGTTTTGCACAGTTTTCCAGGGTTACAATAAATGTTTTAAAGAGAAATTGCTTTCTTCCTTTTATTCCGTACAGCCTGGAGCAAGTTTGGAACAGACACACATTTTTGTACTTGCACATATTCTTAGACGACCAATTATAGTTTATGGAGTAAAATATTATAAAAGTTTCCGGGGAGAAACTTTAGGATATACTCGGTTTCAAGGTAAGTCATTATTCAAGAGTATTTTAGAAGTCTCTTGTTACCATGCAGCTTGCAGCCATATCCTGATGACCTCATGGGGATTTTCTTTCCTCCCTCCAGGTGTTTATTTGCCTTTGTTGTGGGAACAGAGTTTTTGTTGGAAAAGTCCCATCGCTCTGGGCTATACAAGGGGCCACTTCTCTGCTTTGGTTGCCATGGAGAACGACGGCTACGGCAACCGAGGTGCTGGTGCTAACCTGAACACCGATGACGACGTCACCATCACGTTTCTGCCTCTGGTTGACAGCGAGAGGAAGTTACTCCACGTGCACTTTCTTTCTGCTCAGGAGGTAAGAGGCACGGTGCTCCCGTGAACCACCTGAAATGGTAATGCTGCCTGGAACCCGGCCCGGGACGCCTTGCTGACGCGGCGTTCTCTGCCTCGCCAGCCACGCTGCTGCGTCTGGCCCCGGCACTCGTCTCTTCCTGTAGATATGCGTCTGCCAGGCCATGACACGTCCCTTTCCTGAGCTGCTCCTTAGGTCGTGGGGTGCAGATGGAGCAGTAACGGTCAGATGACAGTCCCTGCCCTGAGGCAGGGAGGGGTGCTGAGGAGAAAACCAGAAAGATGGGGGGGAGGGGGGCCCGGGGCTCATGATTGCAATCAGGCTGTGAGGGAAGGCGTCTGAGGTGATGATGCCTGAAACAAGCCCTGCAAGAGGAGGGAGTCTTGCAGAATATGGGGGAAGAGAGCTATAGGCAGAGGGTACCGCAGGGCCCCGGTGTGGTTTGTGGGGAAGGGGGTTGAGGCTCAGGGATGGCAAGGGGCGCAGCCTTTTAAATAAAGCCTTGGCTTTGACTCCGGGCAAGCAAGGAAGCCCGCGGCCAGTTTGTCCAGTAGAGGAACCCTGGCTGCTCCATGCGGAGACCAGAGACTAGGTGCCTGGAGCAGTGGCGGGAGCAGAAGGGCCATCCGGAGACCGTCCAGATGTAGGGGCGAGGGAGGTGTAGCCCAGGCAGGGCTGGTGAGGCTGTGCAGAAAGAACACTCAGAAAACCCATGTTCTTACAAAACGATTGGTCTTTTATTTAATATACGAGTAATCATTATAAAACTTTTATAATCAGGGCATTAATTAGTAGAACATAATTTTTATAACTTCATTCTATAAATACTTCACTGAATAAACTTACCTTGTCGCGTGTTTGAAGCTGAGACTTTGTTTTTCTAGCCTTTTCTTTGCTAAGATCAGTTTATTAGGTAACATTTGTTTTTTCCTGTTCTTTCAAACAAATAACTCATTGGTAGGTGGTCCCCCCCGCCATGAGATTTTTCTGTGAATTGTCCCCTTGATGTTTTTCTGTTTAACCATAGGAATCTGGGTTTTATGCTAAAATTGATGAGAGGCTGAAACCACGTGAAAAGTTTGTTGCTTTGACCTTTTCATTAGTAATCTTGCCAGCTGTGTTTTCATTAAATTTTTTCTAGCAGGTCTCTGATCTGTGGTATTATTTCCCCTTTTCTTCACATTCCTCTAAAAGCTAGGTAATGAGGAACAGCAAGAGAAACTGCTCAGGGAGTGGCTGGACTGCTGTGTGACCGAAGGGGGGGTGCTGGTGGCCATGCAGAAAAGTTCTCGGCGGCGGAACCACCCCCTGGTCACACAGATGGTAGAGAAATGGCTTGACCGCTACCGACAGATCCGGCCTTGCACGTCCCTGTCGGATGGAGAGGAAGACGATGATGATGAAGATGAATGAAAAAACTCAAAAAGCAGAAGACCAGGGTATCAGCTCTGTGGCGACCCCAAAGCTAGTGTGGTGCATGCTGCAAGCAGAGCGCAAGGCATGGAAGGAACCTGATCTGGCAGGATCTGCCCGGAAGGGCTTTTCTAATCCACACCCGACGGAGATGATGTATCTGCTGTGTGAGGAGACCGAGAACTTTGTTTGGACTACAGTTTGTAAAAAAAGAAAAAAAACCCCTAATTTTATTAAGACAGAACTTTTTTCCTTTCGAATTGTAAATCTGTCTATAAATGTAACGCATGTGGTTGTGTAAGAAGTTGTGTAATAGGACAAGTACCAGCATCTTCATATTATTGAGAAGTTTTTTCCAGCACGGGCACCTCCAAAAGCACATGGCAGATGACTTTGTTCCTTTGAGATACTCTTTTTGAAGTAGAACCTGGCATTCTACTTCTATCTTAAAAGATCCACTTTACGTTGAGTCTCAGTAGAGCTCATTAGAGATTTGGAAACTTTTTGTACAGATTATCCACAGCAAAACATAAAAATAAAAACAAGCTTTTATTTTATTAATAATTTAGTTCCTGTCGTGCCCAATAAAATGAAGTCAAATCTTTAAGGAACAAACTGCAAGGAAAGTAAGAGTGAATTGCTTGAGTGAACTTCATACAGACGTCATTCCCTTGTTTTGGAAAGGGTTTTGGTTTCTATTACTTCGTCTTTTTTAAGCTTCTGATATGCCCCTTTTCAGTATTTAGCTATTTATTTGTTTGGTAAGAGTGCCCTTAAAATGAGGGTTCTTCTACCAGAGTCTGGGTGGCAGTCTCTTTGTGAGTCGTCATTCCCTGCATATAAGTTAGGAAAGAGCCTGGGGAACAGGCCCACTTGTAACTAAATGAATTGTGTGAAATTTGCGCACTTGATTCAGTTGACAATGTTATACTCCCAGATTGCCGCGCAGAGGGACTTTGGATTCTTCCTTTTATCATCAACTCTGCTTTAAGCAAATCGTGTTAGAAAGGCATGCCTTTGCTTGGGCTAATTGGGAATCAGTTAAGTATAGAACAAAGATTTAAAAACGCAGTAAGGTGGAAATGCATTGTATAATGAATTTCTCAGAGTACTCGTCTGAGAACTTTTGCATGTTGGTTAATTGTGGCCATTCTTATTTAAAAGTTAAAACTATAATCTTAGATAGAAGTCTTTTTATAAAAAGTATTATTTGACCACTTCAGGTATATGTTCAATACTGGGTAAAAATTTCAGACCTATCTCAGGAACACATGAAAGACTTAGTGTCCTGATAAGCACTTTGTAGACTATCGACGTGGCAAGCAATTTGGAACGCACCCCCTTACATACACACACACACACGCATGCACGCACACTGTTCCTTTGATGAAAAGGCTGTGAAAAACCTTTAAATACTTGCTTCTTGTTTTCTTCTAAGTTCTGTTTAGATGGTGTTTGAAATGTGCACAACCTCTGATTTGATGCTGGAATACTAAAAATAGAAAAACACCCGTGAGATGTCAGTTCCTTCTCCACTCTCGGAACAGTGCAGAGATAGTCCCAGGATGAAAGGATCACTTGTGCCGTATGCTAACACTTGCAGGAATCGTTTGCAATCTGGTTCCATATAAATGAATTTTGGTGTAGTAATGGTAAATGTTCCTGTTCTAAGTGGCTAGGTTTCCCTACAAATTGACTCTTTGGCTGGCTTTCATTTTAGTCCCTGATTAAGTTTTTAGAAGGCTGTTGTTCGGAGGACTAAGCATAGCATCTCTATAAAAACTTTTCTCCATACATAGGAAGAATTCTTTAGTGGGCACAGATCCTATTCTAGTTGCTGTTCAGCAGAACTACCTACCCTCCCATTTGATGAAGCCAAAGAAACGTTTGAGAGAAGCATCTAGTCACTATGGTCACGCTGCAGTCAATGCTGTCCAGAAATCATAGGCTCAGTAGTTAGCCTGTGTGTGGTGGTCTGCTGAGTGTTGTTTCCCCGGAGGTGCCTCTTTATTTATTTATGATCAGTGATCCTGACCACACCTAGTTTAACGGGTACAGCATTCTTCCCTGTGGGAAAGGTAGAGCATTGCATTTCCTAAGCTCCAGACAGGGATGGGGCTTTAAATTTAAATGGTTTTCATAGCAGATTGGCTGCTAATGGCCAAAATGTTGGTGAATCAATCAATGCTATGTTAAGCTCTTGAACTATTAAACAGCCATAATTGTTGTCCCAAGATGATGGAGTACGCAGTCCTTTCTCAAAGAGGAGGTCTTGGTTGACTCTGGACAGTAATACCTTATCTGTATGGACTTGGTTCTTTTTTTAGGGAGACTACAGTGTGGTATTTTCTGTTCTAATTAAACAAAACCACGGATTTGAACTGGCCTTTTTGTTTTTGACTCTAGGCTCACCGTGTCCCAGCCTTCATCTGTGTTATGGGAACACTGCTTTCATTAGGCAGTTGTCATGCCCTCATTGACTGACAACATCCTGGTTATGACAAGGATGTTCAGTTCCCATTCCGTTTCCTGGAGTGATGGGTCAGTCAGTAACCATGGGCTCCATCTCTATCCATAGGAGGTTGTTTTTAATGTAATTTTTCTGGGAGAGTTGGGATGGGACCACCACCTTCAAATGGGTGAGGAAGGTGATGTTCGAAGACCCCATCACAGCCCCTCTCCCCCTTTTCTTCATGGGAAGGGGAGGAGAAAGGAGTGACAGGGAGTTGGGTACCTGGAATTGGACCTGATGGATGGATTTTGATACTTGCGGATATCACTAGTACTAAGGGGTTTAATGCTATTCAAGAAAGGAAAATCCTTTAAATCAACTTAAAGTTCTTAACATATGGAAATGGCTGTTAATTATTTTGCAACATTTCTTTGTAAATATCATTTAAAAGAATTTTGAGATTCATTTCCCTTGCATTAATGCTTGAGCCAGGTTATTTTGCTTTTGGGTAAATTAAAATCAAAACTCTCTAACTTGACCAATTTTGTTTCTTGAATCGACTTAGTTCCAACCGTTTCATCTTGAGGATGTCATGATTTGATAACGATGGACTTAATGGGCGGCTTTCTGATTCTCAGTGAAGCTATTACAGGTAATCGCCTTTATTTCTGAATCTGGTTATAGAATGGGCAGATGGAAAAGTGTTCATCTTTGAACCTGGGAGGAACACGAGTTGAAAACTGAGAATGTAGTTGCCTTAAAACATCTCAAGTAGAGAACTTTTACCTGGGTGAGATGTATTTGAATTTCAGAACTTAACAAATTTTTATTACTTTTTATTGAAAACTGCACTGAACGCTAAATGTCCACCTTTACAATAAACAGACACAGTAGCGGTAACTCACACTAAAACAAAACACTTCCGATAGCCATTATTTTTCTGTTTGGGACAGTTTTAAAGGATTTTTTTTTGTCACAAAAACAGGAATGTACCTATACAAAGGCTCCAAATAGGCCATCTTTTAAACAAAAAGGCGATGATTCACAAAAGACTATGAATATAACATGTAACTAGTTGATACAAATCTAATAGGATTTGTTAAAATCAGTCACATCTAGTAACACCTGAAGTGTTCTTGTATAAAATATCACGTGAAGAAAAGAAGATTTATCAATGTCTAAAAAAGTGGGTTTGTTCATAGACAATCTGACAAGTTACCATAAAAAGTGTTTCCTGAGACATAAGGAAATGCAACATTATTTTTCTTGAACTCTTTTAGCTCAAGACTTTCCACTCAATAAAATAGCTGAGGATCTGAAACTGAGAAAATATATTTGAGTACAAACAGCTTGTGAAACTTAATACTTTTTCTTTTTTTTTTTCTTTTTTCTTTTTTTCCTTTTTTTGCATCATCAAGAGGGTATTACTGAATTCACAACCAACTTGCCCGCTCAGTACGCAGTTCAGGTGGGAGACTTCCGCACAGGAGCCCGTACGCTGCGGTGGTCGGTCACACACGGGCACAGTTTTCTCCCCCTTCTCTGTAGTAGTTTAATCTTCCTATCAGCAAAAGAGGTCACCAGCCCCCATGGACCGAAGTGACTAGAGTCACAGGAGGGGGATTTTCCTCTTAGTATTTTTTATTTGACGTTTGGAACTCCTGATGCAACATTCTAGAGCAAGGTGTTCAGGACCTGCTGTGCCCGAGGGGCTGATAAAGGAAAAGGATCTATTTACTCTTTGTGATGGGGTGCACAGATGAAGAACGTAACACACACAACAGAAGTTGGTCGTTAACAAATCGCGTCCTAGTCTTTGAGCGCTTCCGCAACCAGACGACAGCTTCAGCCTTCCCACGCCTCGGCTTCTCGCTCTCTTAACACTGCAACGTCAATGATGCATATGTCCGGAATCGGTTAAAAAGACGGTCAAAGTCCTTTTCTTAGTTCATCTGTTTTTCACTGTCTCTTGGTCCCAGGTTTATCTGAATGATGACCGTTCGTCATTCTCTGCTATTGCTCATTGGGGTGCTCTCTATTGTCCCCATGTTTTGTAGGCTGGTTGGGAGAGGGAGCTTGGGAAGGGTGTGCCACTGTGGGGAGGTTGTGAGTCACCGGGATGCCTCCGGGGATGATCCCTTCCATGGCTGCAGGAAGTCCGCCCGGAGCCACCCCCACAATGCCTGGCGGGTATCTGAGGAGCAGAGAGAGAAAGGGCCAGTAAGTCAGGAGCAGGGAGAAGCCGAGCTCTTGGCTCCTACTTCAGGCTGTTGTTTTAATACGTTTGTCACTGTGCCTCCAAAGCAAGGAGAAATCTACATGAAAAACTATTTAGTCCAGTCAAAACACTGTGCCACACTGGAGCTTTCACACAATAGGAACAGCCTGCATTACATCCACGGACACTGTACCACATTTGAGAAACATTTTGTACAAAAGAAGACTCCCCAAGTTGTCCGGTTGCCTTAGAATTCATTAGTTTAATGAATTAATTTAGTTTAAAAGCACTGATGCTTTTAATGATTAACCAACAGTGATACTAACTGTGGCTTCCTAGGCGAGCTAGCTATGCACTCTCGTGGCCTGAGATGGGACGCAGCAGCAGGGGAAGAGGTGAGCCGGTGAAGACTCCCCTTCCATCACAGGCTCACAAGCTGCTGTGTGTGCAAGGACACGTGGCATTAAGCCCCCCACAGACCATGCGGTTCTTACGCAGATGCAAGTCGGTGTATTGGAACATCCCCAGGATGAAGCAGCTTTAGGAGGCAGGTGCTTTATGATGAAAATACTCATTCTCGACATTCTCAAACCCTTGACCCATAGCTCCCCAACCTGCAGCCTGTCGCAACTATTCACTGGTTGGTCAGAAATGAAGGACTCTGGGACTTGGGTGAGCTACAGCCCCTCAAGCATAAGCTGTATTCCAAGGGGCCAGGGAGTCTTGGTCTGTCAAAGGGAAGAATTAAGATGTGGCCTTTAAAGGACGGGCTGCCAACAATAAGGAATAGGAACCTGGGGCAGAGACCGTTTCGAGTAATGATACTGAAATACTATTAGGTAAAAACGGGGGGACATTAATAGAACACGGCAAACCGAAACGTAAATAAAGCCACAAGACCCAGGAAGAAAACCGCCTAACTTGGTCGAGTCTGAGCCTTCACCTGTGGGTCTTACTACACTAACCATAGTTAAACAACGCCTCCCCCCGGCGGTGGCTCACCGCGGTGGCTCATCACGGGACGGCCAGCTGCAGCTAGAACCATTTTCGGTTATTACAGTTGGGAGCGCTGCTGGAGGCCAGGCCACCGTGATGCTTCCCACAGCGCACAGGCTAGGGCCCAGGGGAGAATGATTTGGCCCCGGAAGTGCATACTGCCAGGGATTGTTACAGTAAGCAAGACAAAGGAATTAAAGGCTGCAGCTTTATAAAGCAGGACATTGATTTCCCTGTGAGCCCAGCCAGGGGAAGAGAACCCTGGGAAACTCACCAGTGAAACCCTGCTCCCTTCCAGGGCCTATGAAGGCTCTGGGCCAGAAGATTCCAATTAGAGAACAAATTCACCAACAAGCCCTTTACCCTGAAAATCTTCCCGGTACCTTCTCAGCCAGAAGCCCTCTGCTTTTGAAGCGGCTTGGAATGCAGGGTGATTCCTCAGTGTTCAGACCTTCGGGGAATGCACTCCCAGTTCCCACTCCTTTTATAAATAGGAACCCCAATTCTAGGCTGTATCGCGAGAGTTGTGTTTGCTCCACAAAAACGGCATCAGAAAAAGTGCGAGGACTGCACAGACTTGGCGCAGGGAGCGCTCTGGGGTGGTTTACGCCTCTCTCCTTCCCTCTCCCCCTCTCTGGGGGGGGGGGCAGCGCTCCAGCCTAGGCCGGTGCCATTCCGCTCCTCACCTGTATGTGGCGCCGTTGAGCTCCGGATGGATTGCTTGCTGATCTATTACTGACCAGGGAGCTGTTGTGACAAAGAATTCCTTGTTCACACAGTTTCTTAAGCTTTCGGGGATGCGACCTGGAGTATGAGGATTAAAATTAATCAGATGTATTTTTAAGGTCACAGTGAGTTAGCACCAGTAGCTGCTGCTGGGGGAACCCCCTAGTGCTCGAACTATGGAAATCTGAGTGTAAAGGCTCTTAGCTTAGAATGAGAGGGCTGGCCCTTTCATTTTCAGAAAAGGTGCAATTTTGCAGGGCCCGTGGTCTGAGCTCTTCACTCCGCCCCCCCCGACCCCAGCTCCCTCCGCAGTTTGAACGCTTAACGCTGGCTGATGAAAAGGATTCCGTTTCTTCTGAAATTGAGTTCAAGGCTTGGATGAACTGGGTCCAGCTCCTTCCGGTTTTAATCAACTTGATCCCTAACAACTCTGCTCTCAGTACCAGTCCCAGGGGCAGCTGAGCCGCGGGTCTCCGGCCGCCCTTCCCGCCGGCGGTGGCGGGAAGCGCTGCAGAGGGAGGGCTCACCTGTGATGGCCCGGCGGATCTCGGTGGCGGCTGCCTCCCTCATCTCTAGTGAGGCTTGCTCACTATACCAAGCTGTGTGGGGCGTACAAATGAGATTCGGTGCATCTTTCAAAGGACCCTGAGCAAAGCTAGATAAATGCACAAAAACACAGCAAATGAGAAGAGCTGAGGATCGCTCCCTACCCTACTCACCAAGAGAGCTCGTGGCCAGTTTATGTGTGCAGAGGAACAGTGTCGGAGGTTTCCCAAAGGCTGGGGATTTAAGAACATACTGATCAAAACTTCTAATGTGAGCGTCAGGAGGGATCAGGGACTGGGAAGGAAGGAGGAAGGCTCTCCGGAGGACGGGCAGGGCTTTCGTCTAGGCAGAACCCGCAGTCCAGCGGACAGAGGAAGCCTGCTCCTCCCCAGACCAACACACCATTCTCCTTCCTTTCCGACGCTTTCGGACTTCCCTCGTGGGCCCCTGGCCCTTTTACGCTCCAAGTACAGCACAGCCCTTAGAACAGAGGCTGTAAGGTGGTCTCTCGTTTCCTCCCCAGAAGCCGCTTTCCTGGGACAGCGCCCCACGGTCACAGTGTGGGGGCGGTCAGGTGGAGAAGCAGCCCCGGCCCCGCGAGTTCCAGGTGCGAGGCCGGGAGCCCGGGTACCAGCCATGTCAGCAGCCCCACAGACCCACCTGAAAGGCTCCGATTCGTGCACGTCGAGGGCTGCCCCTCGTATCCTGCCTTCCTTGAGGGCTTGGGCTAAGGCTTTCTCATCCACCAGCCCGCCGCGGGCCGCGTTCACTAGGAATGCCCCTTGCCTCATCTGCGGGAGGAAGAAGAGCCGTCAGATACTGCCACACTGGACGGCGCCAGCCACGGACCGAGGAGTTCGGCCGGTCCGGCTGTTGACGACATGCGTGTATGGCAGGTCGGGGGGGGGGGGGGGG
>NW_024426885.1:7133781-7248158 GCF_017311325.1 Ursus maritimus | reverse complement strand
GGGGGGGGGGGTGGTGGCAGCGACAGCTGGTGGCAGCTGGGTCGGTTTCTGCAGATCCTGAGAGAGGGCCATAAGGCGGGCAGGCCGGAGTTGGGACCTGTCACCTGCCTGTTGCTTCTCGGAGGCCAAACCTGATTAAGACAGGTCCCTGCTGGGTCCTGGGCCAGCCTGTCTGCCCCAGCTTGACGTGGCCCATCCCGTGCTGGGGCCTCACCTGGCCCCTCACTGATGTCCTGGGGGACGGTCTTCCCTTTCGTGTGCGTGTCCACGGACCACTTCCCGTCCCTCCCTTTTGTTTGGATGCAAGTTTCCAGGCAGGGGCTGAGAGTTATCTGTGTCCAGTTACCTGCTTTATAGTAAAGTCATTGATGAGGTGGTGGTTATGCTCGTTGAGATTACAGTGCAAGGAGACACAGTCGCTCTGATACAGTAAGTCCTGCAGGGTGTAGACCCTCTGCACGCCGAGGGACCGTTCGATCCCATCCTGCAAGTAGGGGTCATAAAATATGACGCTGAATCCAAAGGCCTTGGCTCGGACAGCAGCCGCCTGCCCCGTGCGACCTGTGCGGAGAGAGAGCGTCCAGGTGAGCGGGCTCGGCGCCCCAGACGCCACACCTTGTGTGGGCCCTCGCTGTCCCCGCCGGCAGTGGGACCAACAGGAGGCTGCCGGAGGCGCCGCGTGCCCAAGCTTGGTGATGCTCTTGGCCAGCACGTCTCCTTAGCTTCCTGGGGCTGAAGTGCGGCCAAGCTTCCTGGGGGAGGAGTGCGGGGCCTTGTCTGCATTGTGGGGTATGGGGTGTGGGTGTGTGTGTATGTGTCAAAGTTCTTACGATGGACATTTTGAAACAACATAGCTAGAAAGAATACCATGTGCTCCTCCCCCAGTTCCAGCCATCACCATAGCCTCCCATTCATATTTCTCTCTCCCCTAGGTTTCTGGGTACACAACAGGCTTCTTAACCCCAGCTTCCTCTCTTGAGACAGCGAGGGCAGTAAGAGAATGTTTTCTTGCCAATTAGCACGGGGTTTGCTCATGGAAGGGGCACAGGGATCAAAACGGACCCTGCCGAGCGGCCTGAGCACAGACTGGTACGGAGGACTCACTTTGATGGGGCGGTGGAGCCATGGATGGGTCAGGCTAATTCTCGGGTGTGCAGGCTGGTCCTGACCTGGGGGAGTCCCAGGCCCCTCTCTAGCGGCTTAGTCACCCATACCACCCAACAGGACACGAAGGCCTCCCTGACTCCCAAATGGTGGTCATTTGGACAAACCCACGGAACCCCATGGCCTGTGCCTCCTGCTTCCCAGAGCTGTTTTCGGCTTGAAAACAGTGGTGTGCGTGACGCTGGAATGGGCTCCCCTGGGAAGCGTGCAGAATCCCTGTCTATCTGAAAACACTGCCCCGCGGTGCAGGGGAAGGAGCGGGAAACCGGGAAGGTGTCTCTTCCCAAACAGGAAGCGCACAGGAGGGCAACTGGAGGTGGACTGCTCCCGCTGCTGCTGGGCTTCAGTCTATGGGCTTCAGTCTCGGGAGGCTAGCTGTCCCTCCTGGCCTCCCTCCCCAGTGTCATCACTTGGAGGCAGTGAACCAGGAACTGTAGCCACACCCCCCCCCCAGCGGACAGGCAGGCATGACAAAGGTGACAAGGTGGAGGGAACAGTGCCAGCGGCCTGCAACACCCCTCTGCCATCCCTGCAGTATGGGACACGCCCCCATGCTCACAGCCCACACAGTAACGCCCCCTCTCGACTTCTGCTTCCTAACACACTTTGCCTCGAGACAGGGCTTCCCGGCCTGTGATTTTCCAGTGTCTGCTTTTCATATGTCCCCTAACCCTCGTCTCTGGCTTCTCCGTTAGCCGTGAGGTTTTCCTAAGTTTCTACAAGACCTAATGACTTAATTCTGTGACTGATTGGATCAAAAAAAAACAAAAACAAAAAAACAAAAAAACAAAAAAACCACCCACTGCTGCCTTTGGCTGGCTTTCCCTTCCAATGTTCATACATGGTCCCAACTTGGTGGCTGTCCCCGAGCACCATCCCACCAGCAACCCGGGCTGGGGCCACGCTCAGGGCCGGGCCGCCCCGCACTCCAGGTGCTGCAGCTGCTTGTAGCGGAGCCTCAGGCAAGTGAATGTTTTCCGGAGGCACTGGGCAGCCTCCGACTACGCCTCTGCCCGTCGGAGCCCTGTCTCCACTTCTGGAAGGCTACACACAGACCTGAAAGGCAGCAAGGCGACCTTGCAATCAGAGAGCACGGGGAGCGGGGGCTGAGACGGTGCTGGCTTAGTCTCGAGTAAACGGGGCTCAAACCACAGGACTGGCCTCGGTAAACTGAAAGCATCTTCAAAGGATGGCAAAGGGCTCAGCCACTGCGGGGTGGAGAACGCGAACGACATTCTAAGAACCATCTCAAGGACGACGGACTGTGCGGAGCAAAAGGAGGCCCAGCGGGCGCCAGCAGAGGGCGCTGTGGTGCTCACATAGGCACCCCCGTCCCTGTTGGCATTTGCGGCGGACACTCAAGAAAAAAAAGAAGGGCTCCTTTGTAAACAGAAGAATGCTTTCATGAGTGTGATCACCCCTAAACGTGGGTTCTTAAACTCACCCTGGGGAGTTAGAAAGATGTGCACTCCTCAAAGAAACCCAGCTCCCTCTACCTTGTTCAAGCTGGCACCCAGAGGCCACCCCAGGGGTCCTGACCCTTGGTTTTCTGGAAACAGAGCTCTGAACTAAGGGCTGAATGACAGCTTGGAGAGCCCTCTGGAAGCCAGGCCCAGCACTTACTACCCACCCCACATGCTTCTCGTGCCTTCTTTGAATCCTAAGAGGCAGCCATGTGTAGCATGCCCTTCCCAATGTATAGACTGGGACACCGAGGCTGAGAGGTCAGGGAATTTCTTCCAGGTCATGGAATGGCCAAGTGGTGGGGCTGAGATTCAGCAGTAAAAGCCCCCTGTGTGCAGCGTGGGGCCCACCTGAGCCCCTGTGTTGTCAGCACTACGTCATCGGGCTGCATCCCGGCACAGCTCCCTGCCCTTGGTAACCCGCCCAAGACACTCACAGGGCCACCAGCCGACTCCAGGAGGACCTTTCCCTGCCTCCACCCCCAGTGAGCTTTCTAAGCTGATGACCTGACCGTGCTACCTTCCTGCCTGAAATCCTTCAGGGACTCCCTGCTGCCACCCTGGCCTGGCATTGGAGGGTTTCCAGGGGCTGGGCCTGGCCCACGGCCCAGGTCTCCGCTTAGCCACCAGCCCCCATTTGAGCCCCAAACCCGCTGGCGTCTCCGCAAGGCACCCCCAGCAGCCCCTGCCGGGGGCAGTTAGCAGGCACACAGCCCCCTTGCTGCCGTGTGCTCCCTACCCAGCCCTGCAGACCCACCTCCAAGGGGGAATTCCCTCATCGGCCTCGCCCCCCACCCTGCCCCCTGGCTCTTCCTGGGGGGGGGGAAGGGAGGGGTCCCTGCGCCAGCACTGGCGGGTGGGGGACGGGCTGGGCAGCTGCACGTACCGAAGCCGATGAGGCCCAACGTCTCCCCGCGGATGCGGGCTGCTCCCGAGGCCACCTCCCGGATCTGCTCGACGCTCTGGACCCGCGTGCCTTCCCGCAGCGCCTGGTACAGCCACGTGTTCCGCCGGTACAGGTTGAGGATGTGGCAGATGGTGGAGTCGGCCGTCTCTTCCACGGCCGCGGACGGGATGTTGCACACGGCGATGCCTGGAGAGGACAGGGCCAGGCCCCGGGTGAGGACCCCCGACTCTGCAGGGGGAGCTCCGGGGCTCCCTGGCAGAGCTGGCCCTTCAGCCACGGACAGGGCGTGTGGCCCCGGGTAGGTCAGGCTCTCTGAGGCCTGCGTGTCACCTGGGGGACACTCAGCCTCAGCCCCCACATCCATCCCAGGCTTGCCGCACCTCCCCCCCAGGCTCCCACGGACCCCACGTCCTGCCCACCCTTTGCTTCTAGACCCCGTGTTTCTGGGAAGCAAGCTGTGGGCAGCTGGACGGGGTGAGCAGCCAAGAGCTGGAAACCTGCCCGTGTCCACCGTGGAACAGCAGGAAACCAGTGTGCAGAGCCCCTCCTGACCGGGTCGACCGGACTCCTTACCGTGCACCCTCCGGAGCTTCCTCCTGGGGCGGAGCTGGGGTCAAGAGACTGGCCTTTTGTTAACTGTATTTTAAGTCTCTTGTGATGAGCATGTTACTACTTGTTTTGAAAAAGGGCAAGATGGAAGAATTAGGAACCCACCCCCTCAACACGGGCCCGGGCGGGGCCGGGACGGAGCTGAAGCCTGAATTCAGCCCCATGCCTGTTCGGTGGGCCCTGCCCACAATCCTGCTCGGGCAGAAAGAACACGGCAGACGGCGGGCCTGCCCTGCTCTCAGAAAGAGCGTTTAGGGCTGGGGGCAGCTGGTGAGGGCGGGTCCGCAGGCTCTGCGGCCGAGGGGCTGCTCGAAGAACCACCCCACGTCCCAGGCAGGCACAGCTAGGCACTGGCCTTCCCTGGTAGGAGGGTGTCTGGGGGAAGAATGCGAATGTCTGCCAGACATGGGAGGAGGGGCGCAGGAACAGAGGGCCAGGGTGGGATGTGGCAGGGAACACGGACGCCTCACCAGGCATGGGGCCTGCGGAGGGGGCTTGGGAGCCAGGCTGGGGTCTGTCAGGCAAGCAGCTTTCTGAGGGACACAGATATCCAAGCAGCTTGTCAGACCAGCTCAGAAAACCACTTTTTAATCCCAGGTTGGGACCCAAGGAACACGGGGGCAGGGTCACCAAGAAGGCAGCCCTGCCCTCCTCGACCTTCTCAAGCCCGGCAGTGGGGACAAGAGCACCAGAGCCGCTGTGGCTCCACTGGATGGAAAACAGGACCACAGGACCCTCCGTGCTGAGCACCCCCTTTCTAGTAGCTGCGTGACCACCCCACGAGGGCTGCCCTGAGGTCCAGGGTCTCAGGGACCCCCTCAGGAGGATAGATAGCTCAGAGAGTAAAAGCCCCCATGAGCACATCACCCCCCCCTGGTCCTAGCCACCTGCCAGGGGACCAAGGGTCTGACTGAGATCGAGGCTGCCGAACTTTCCACGTGCTGGAGGTCAGTTCTGCAGAACAGCCATAATGACTCCATGTGAAACAAGCAGGCCTGGAGTGTGGGCTGAGCGAGAAGCCAGGGCTTTTCACAGTCTGGACAGACGGAGGCAGAAGCCAGGGTTCAAGGAAATCGCTGGGCATTTGTGATGCTTTCATTCCTCTGAGGAACCTGATGTGTGCTGGCCAGAGCCCAGCAAGAGGGGCCGGCAGGGGAAGAGCGGAGTGTGGACCCCCTGCCACCGCCCAGCCAACCGCCTGGGCCCCGGGGCCAGCTGTGCCCTGGGAGCTGAGACTGGAGGGGACACGGGAGGAGGGGGTCCCCACGCGGGTCCGTGTGACACACAGCACTGCATCCACCCAACCCGGGGGGGCGCGGGGGCACACGTTCAGCCTGCAGCCCTGAATGGAGGGGCTGCTGGCAGCACCGGGGACCGTCCTGCCCCAAGGGCAACGGCACCTTCCCCATAAAACCCCACAGCCTTGACTACTCTCCTGAGGTGGGACTCTTTCTAAACCATTCTTCTGGTCATGCCTGCATCAGCGCGATCCTCCAGAGGCCAAGATGAGAAGCTTCTAGCACCCATCTCACCCCAAGGCCCGAGCCCAGTGGCTGAGCTGCTGCTTCTGTCAATGGCTTCACTCTTTGCTGTCAACCTTTCTGAACTGGAAACCGGACAGAGGAGCTTGCTAGAAAGGCCCACGGGTGAGAGGCCTCCAGCAACCTCCCACCTCCGCCAGCTTCCTCCCGGCTCCCTGGTTCCTGGGGCGACAGTGCAGAGGCCGAACCCCTCTAAGGGCTCCAGAAGGGTGTCAGCGGTTTCCTGAGCCTCGCCCTGCTCTCCACTCCCAGCATCGACTCCAGCCCTCTGTCTCAGGGTCCCCACCGGCATCGTGCAAAGGCTCCCGTGAGCACTGGGAAAGGAGCATCCTCCCAGGAAGGCCACACTTCAGGCCCGGACACGAGCGCTACCTACAGCCATGTCCTCGTTTGCACGAGGTCTGGGCACAGAATGATCTGCGGAGTGCAATTTGGAGACAGGACAGAGGCCCATTTTCCTTCTCCAAATCCCACACGCGCCAGGATCAATGCAAACGCCACGGTTGACATCCTTTTCCGTTCCTCAAATTGGCAGCTGCCTGGCAAGGGCAGCCGTGCGGCTGGGGAAACGAGGTCCCCCTCCTGGCCCGGGCCAGCTGTGTGGGGGCATCTGCAAATGGAGGGATGGCGAGTTTCGCGTGGGAGACCTTCCCATCTCTGCCTGAAAAGAAGTGGCTGGTTCCCGTCAAGGAAACTCAACAGGAACACCTCACCGGAGCCCGGGGCTCCTGGGCTGCAAGGGGCGGACACACAGCAGAGATGGGAAGGCGGGTGCAGGGAAGCACATTTGAGGACCCTCCGCCCCGCCCGTGGGCTAAACTATATTCTCCGTCGCTGTTTGAACTTGGGATTTCAGCTCTACCAAGAGCACAAAGAACATTTGTTTTCAAACAAAAATATTCTTGTTGGTGCCCGAGAAAGATGGAACATTTGAGGTAACGCTAGACATGCTTCTGAGGACTCCTATCCACCCAAGTTTCTTTGTGGCAACCGAGGCAGGCTCAGGAGGACCCCGAGGCCAGAAGCGAGTGCTTGGGGCAGACACAGGAAGCCATTGCTTCCTCCAGACCCCGTAACAAGTCTGGATTCTGATGCCACCCACGCCTTTTCCTCTTGTACAGGGTCGATCTTCCAAGCCACGTGCCACACAGTCCCCCACTTCCAGGATGGGGAAGGGGAAAAAGGCAGCTGTTGGGGAATGACCACCTCCTGCCTCCTCCTCTGGGGTTTACCTGTGGGGCGACCCACCTGCCATATCAGAGCGCCCTGGCGCTACCCTGAATCACCAGACTCAGCACCAGCCCCGCCACAGCCAGGCTCCCTCTGGCCGGCGCCTGCCCCCAGTTCAAGTGAGGGAGCTAAGCACTCGAAGAAACCGTGGACCTTCACTCCACCCTCCAGGCTAGGACCTTGGAGGAGGAAGCGGAGGCCAGAAGTGCCCGATGCTGCGGCACGTGTGCTGTAGGGAGGACGCCAGCTCAGCTCACCGCGCGAGGCCGCGCACGCATGCAGCCCGCGGGGTCCTGGGGGGTGGGGAGGGAGATGGACCACTGGCCCACCAGGGCCTCAGCATGCCCGAAGGTTGGGGACTGCAGAGGCTGGGGTTCCTAGGTACCTGCGAGCAGCCCTGGGGCTTCGGGGCGCCCCGTACCCAGCAGGCGGAGCACAGGCCCGCGCGCCCAGGAGCAGGTCTGGCACATCGCAAACCTGGACCGAAGACAGGGGGGCTTATTTAGAAGGATCTCGGGCCCTCATGAAGCAAGCAGGCCAGCCGAGGGTCGCTTGCTCTCGGTGCTCTGCGAACACTCCTCACACGTGGAGTCTAAGACAGGGGCTGGGGTGGGGGTGGGGGTCACAGAGCCATGTTCCTGCCTTTGGGTGTCCGTCTGCTGCCCCCTCCGACAAGGGCCGCAGTCCACGGTGTCAGTGCTGACCCGGGCAGGTTTCTGGGTGGGCAGCGGCCCTCGGGGGGAGGCTCCATGCCAGGACTGGAGGCCACTCCCCGAGCCCGGAGCTGTGCACCCAGCACCTGTGTTTCCAGGTGACGGGTCCTGACTGGTCAACACTGACCTGTGGCCTCTCACGGGTCCCCTCTGCAGGGACGGGCCCCTGGCTTCAGGTCCTTCCCCAGGGAGACAGCCTGGCTGGGGCCTCGGGGTGCAGCAGGCACAGTCCTCTGTGTATCTGGGGGGGCGCCCGGCAGAGGCACAGTCCTCTGTGTATCTGGCGCTCCGAACGGCCGCACTCACCGAGCTCGCCGGCAGCCTTGATGTCCACGTTGTCGTAGCCGCTGCCTATCCGCACGATCACTCTCAGGGCCTTGAACTTCTCCAGGTCCTCCCTGGTGAGGGTGATGGTGTGGTACATCATGGCGCCCACGGCTTCGTTTAGAACCTGGGACGGGGTGAGCACAGCAAGGCTGGAGCCCTCGCCCCCGTCACCCTCGCACCCGCCACAGAGGACGCGGCGTGGGCGCGATCGCTCCCCAGGCGAGTGGCCTGTGCTTGTGCTTCGGGCTCTGCTGGTGACTCTGGGTGACAGCGCAGGGGAGGGCACACAGGAGGTGGCATCCGGAGGGGCGGGGCGGGGTGTGAGAGGGCCCAGCCCGGGGAGGCCTGAGGGTGGAGACAGGAAGGAGCCCTCGCTGAACGGCAGCTGCTGCCACCTGACCTGGGCGACCCCGGCCTGGGGGTGGGGCCCACCTTCTCGTGGATCTCCTGAGTGGACTGTGCGTCACAGAAGGCCACGGTGGCCAGGTCCTTCAGGATGGGCATCTCCACGGTGCAGTCTCTGCCGTCAAGCAGCGCCACCAGGGGGCGGGGGTGCAGGGGGCCGTTCATGATCTGGGGGCGGATACCTGCGAGGACGGGAGGAGGATATGGTAGGTGGGCACGGTGGTCTGTCCCACCCTGGGGGACAGTGCCCCCCTTACCCACATCCATCAGGTCTGCGGGACCCCAGAGCTCCCTCCCTACTCCCTGGGTGGGCCGCGAACCCACAAAGCCACTGGGGCTCCCCTGGGCTCAAAGACCACAGGCTCCTTTGGAGTCGCTGGGGAAGATTCTGGGACAAGCCAAGGAGACCCAGGGGAACATCCGTCTGCTGGGTCTGTCTGGGTGGAAGGGTGAGGGAGACCTGGGTCTCGTGAGCAAACTCAAGCGTAGCAAACGCGAAGCACCGTGGGGCTAACTCCATTGCCATGTGGAACTCGGGCCCAGGAATCTGTTCAAGACACACCTTCCTCGGGCACCTGCTGCCGGTACTGGCCAGGCCCACAGGGGGGCCCCTCCCCCGCCCCCTCCTGTGCCTCCTGCCCGACCCTGGCACCACTGCCCTTCCAAACAAACGGGAAGGTACAAAATGAAACCAGGGGGACAGGTCATGGCTCCCACACCCCATGGGAGCGTCCTGGAGAAACAGGCATCCTGGGCTCAGCTCAGGACCCTCTTCACCTGGCGCGTGTGTGTGTGTGTGTGTGTCCGTCCATCCATCCATCCGTCCCAGCAGCTCGCTGGGGACTTGGGAGAGCAAATAATCTCTCACAGGACCGCACAGCGAGCTCACTCCTCAGGTCCCAGGACCAGTCAGAGCGGTCCTGGGTCCTGACGCTGCCCAAGAGAGACAGGACACTTGCCCCTACAGTTTGGGAGGGGGTGAAGGGAGCACAGGGCAAGGGAGTCCTCCCTCCACGCTGCCCAAGCGTTCCATGCGGACCAGTGCAGCTGCTTACGGAGGCTCGAGCCTCCAACAAACCGTTCCCTTCAAACGCATATGCTGGCAAGTCTTGGTGGCTCCAGAGGGACTGTGGCACCAAGATGGCCAGGGTGGGACAACTCCCATTTTCTCGACCAATCTGATGCGTAGTGTCCCAGGCTGCGAGTAGAAGCGAGAGGGCTGTCTGTGCACCTTATGCTCAGAGGTCAAGACGAACTCCGACAGTGGTCACACCAAGGCCGGGCTCAGTCGGTTTTGCTTCCTTCTTCCCGCACAGAATCTACTTGTCTTTGCCTCTGGTGGCCGCCTGGCTCACTGGGCATGACTGGGCTCCTGGAGCCCCTGCCAGCAGCATGGGACATTCTGGCCCAGCTGACCTTTGTGTGACCACAAGGCATCGGGTACAGGCTCCAGCCGACAACAGCAGGACCCATCTGCCCAGGCTGCACTCAGCCACGTGGCCTCCCGAAGGGCCGCCGGGGTGCCGGTGGGAGGCTCCCCACACGTGAGGCCCCTACGTGACCACCAGGGCTGGTCACACAGGGACGCGCTCGTGGAAGACGCTGAAAGAGAAATCCCCACCTGGAGCGATGTCTGGGTTCCCACTAGCACTGGACGTGGAGGCAGGGAGGGTGTCCCCGTGGTGCCCACACGGCCTCTGCCCCGGGATGGCCCTCCCACGCCACCGTTCCCCAGCTCGGGACAATCTTCTCTTTGAACGAGAAGCAGAGAAAAGGCTTTTTGTCCTGGTCTCAGAATGGGCCAGGGTGCAGGTCTCCTCTCGGCAGCTCTCCCTCCAGCCTGAGCTGGGACTCACGAGGGACCCGTCCCTCCCAGCCTGTGAGTGACAACAAAACCATTACTGAACCCAGAGCCTCGATCCCCAAAGCAGGGCAGCTAAATGAAGCCGAGCCTGCAACGTCTTCTGTACCAGGTGGGAAACCAGGGGCTCCCCCACCCCACGGCTGTTTGTTGGGGGGCTGGTGAGCCCTCTGCCAGTATTCTTCTTGGCCTATTGGCAGGTAGGCTCCACAGGAGGTCAAGGTGGGTGGATGCTAATGGAGGGGATTCCCCAAACACCAAGGGTGCCATCTTGAGTCAGGACCCCTGGAGACCACCTTTGCCCCCTGACTCTGCAGGGGGAAGTGAGGGACAGTAATTCACATGGTGGCCTACAGCCTCTCATTTCATCTGCATCCCCTTTCACAGGGGAGGACCCCGAGGCCCAGAGTGGGAAGAGACCCCCGGAGTAAGCAGCTGAAAGGGGGGCAGCCCGCAGCTCGTGCCAGCCTGATGTGCACACAGGAAAGTTCCCACCTCTGCCCTTCCTTTCGGCCAAGGAAACGGTGAGACTTTGACCAAATCCCGAAGGGCCCGTCTTCTTCCACCAGATTCTGGTGCTGCTGTCCACCCTGCTGCCCAGCCCACGTCGGACTCTCAGGGGACCGATGGTCTCGGATTGCGGGAGCAGACTGACCCACCTGCCCCAGGCTACCCCTCCGACAGGGCGCAGAACATCCTGACCTGAGTCCAACGGTGCTGGGGAGAGTGTTAATCAGACAGTGTTCGCAGAGTTCATGATCATGGTGGGAAATCCAAGTTGTTAATTAAAAAGCAACCACAGAGGAAAATGACGGGCAGGCACAAGGCAGGCATCTAGAGCCATCCAAGACATCGGGAGAGGCTGAGGGGCCTCATCACAAGATGTCCATCCACAGCATCAGTGCAGGGATCCCGTTACCTGGGCAACAAGCTCCAGGTTGCCTAGTGATCGCCCCCCTCCCTGGCTTGGGTCGCCTCCTCTTTGGCGAAACCCACCCTTTGCCCTCGCTGAGGCTGCGCCTGCAGACTGCAGCTGAGGCTCGTCTGCGAGAGCCGGGGACTCCCAGATGACGCCCCGGGCTCAGATACGGGCTGCAAGGCCTATACGGGAAAGCAGGAAAGGGAGAGGTACAGGGGTTGTGCTGAGCGGGGACAGCTGCGTGGGTGGTGGGAGCGGGTGAGGTTCCCGTGTGTCCTGCACAAAGTATGGGGGGCCGCACGCACCCCAGTACGGAGGATGACTGAAAGCTCAGCCAAGGCGTCGCCAAGGTTCGCTTCTATTGACAAAGGGACCGTGCCATGCGTGCTCCCTCAGTCCCAGCAGGCTCTCGTCTACCTGCACACCAGAGAATCCGGCGGAATTCAAGCCACACCCCACCCAGCACCTGCTGTCCCTACAGCCTTACAGAAGTTGGGGCAGAGGTTCCCACAAGACCCCAGGAAACGCCAGCGAGGTGAAGTTGTAAACAGACTTTCCATCTTGCCTCACCTCAACCGACGCACCTCTCAGTGCTTCCGACAATTTGAGTAATTTTTAGTAGATTAGGATGCAGCTGACGTGCTACTGTAAAGAGCCTTTTAAGGGACTCTGGGAAATGGGTTACCCTGGCCGGGGCCGGCCCCAAGGCCTGGAGGGAGTGCCCCATTTCCTCTGCAGCCAGGAGAACTGGGGGGAGAAAGCCAGGTACGATGAATCTGTAACGAGAATGGACTAAAAACTGAAGTCTGTGACCAAAAGCTAGGGCAGCAATCACTAGACGCTGCTCAAACCCCAAGACTGACATTCAGAAGCCCACTGTGTTACTCTTATTTCCAGTTTATAGCCAGGGAGACAGAGCCAAGGGTGACCACAGACCGTACCAAAGAACAACAGGGAACGATGACAGCCTCCTCGTACAGTCCCAGGGACCCAACAAAGCCCAAGGAAACACCTGCTGATGAGGAGGGGCCGAGGTCCTGGTGGCCCCCTAGTCAAAACGACTGCTCCCTTTCTGCAATCTTGCCTTCTATTTCAGAACAATTCCAGCTGCCGTTGGACACAGCACACACACACACACACACACACACACACACACACACACACACTCACACAAATCAGCATATTCCTTTTTAACAACTTGTCCAGCATTAACTCTGCAGGGCAACGCTGGCTCCCCTGGTGTCAATTACTTGCTGGTTTCAGGCTCGCCTCAGCACAAGCAGGGACGTGCTCATGATCAGGGACGCAGTGCCTCAGCTCGAGGCCGGCTCCGATGGCCCTCCTTGGGCCTGGTATTACTTACGGCTGGAGCTGCACGTAAGAAATTGTGCAATGAGACATTCAGTGGAAAACGAAGAGGACACCAGGCCGCGTTGCTGGAGTTCTGCTATGAGTGGCCGATGGTCCAGGGGAAGACAAGTCCATAGGCCCCATGGACTCAGAGAGAGGAAAGGGAGGTCCCCAGGGAGGACACCGGCAGCTCTCTGGTCAACCGGCCTCAATGTCACCTTCTCCAAATAGCACCAGATTTCTCAGGAGTGGCTTCTTCCCCGGGCGACACAGGCTGACAGGGCTCCAGCTGGCCTAACGGGATAGGCTTCCCTAAGCAGAGTGACCGAGGGGGAAACGGGCTGATCCCATCACACGACGCGGCCCCGTGGTGTTTGAGAGACCCATTTTCTGGCTTTCCCGGACACCGTGTGAGGTTCAGCTGACAGGCTTCTTACAGAACTCTGCCTCGTTTTTGCAGATCTGAGTTGGTTTCTATTGCTTGTTAAGAACCAAACTGCCGGAGGCTTTCTTGATTTGGCTGTTTCAAGATTTCAGAAACGAAGCAGTTCTACCCCAAAGTAAAGTGGCCACAATAAACATGTTCGACCAGCAGGAGAGGCCTGTCCTGACAACTGACCAGATTCTGCCAAAGCATCCCTACACCGCAGCCCTTAAACACCTGTGCTGGGCTGGCCAGGATCACGGATGACAGTCACCAGCGACCACTCCATCTGCTCAGGTCACCCCCTGCTCACCTAGCAGGGACTAGCCAAGTGTGCTGGGATGACCGAGGGGGGAAAGGGCCTGCCAAGCAGCACGGATTCGCACCAAGATCTTCACTGCTGCTCCAGGCCTCGCAGGTGGAACCCAGCTGGGAGCCTCTGGGGCCTGAAGGCCGTTGCTGGGATTCTCTGGGCGAGCACCAGCTGTCCCGGCAGCTGACGCTGGAATAAGCACCTGGAAAGAACCGGGAGATCCAACGTAGGCCTTAGAAATCCGAGACAAAATGCACTGCCCTGCACGCTTAGCCAGAGGCCCCAGAGCCCATCGAATGGGGTCATCAGCTCCCAGAACTTGCAAGGTGGTCTGGAAGGCAGAAGGTAGCACATGGGGCTCCCAGCCTCACGGGCAGGTGTTTGAGGTGGGAGAGGACACACAGCCACAAAGTCCCAGAGGTCCGGAATGGCTGGGAAAGGACACTCAGGTCTGTTCTTGGGGCAGGGGGTGGGCGACATGGTCAGACCCTCCTGAAGTGGTCGCGGCTGGAGAGGCTGTAAGTGCAGACCTGAGTCTGGCCTTCCAGACCTACCTTCTGAACAAGCTCCAGCCAACCGCATGACAGTTGTTGTGGTCGAAACCCCGTAGCTGACAGTGTAGGACGGTTTTCACTACGTGGATAAAACCGTGTTTACAAGCATGGGAGACCTGTCTCTTCGACACAAGCTCCCCCAGGTGCGGTTCTGGAAATCCGTGCACTGGGGTAGATGCTGGCCGAGTCTCGGATACAGTTTCATTTATGACCCGAGGTCAGCATCCGGTCCCCAGTTTGGCCCCAGTCATGAGTTTCGGCTCTAGATTGTGGAAATGCAAGCCTATGATTAGTCCCCTTATCAGACCCTAGATCTGATTCTGTGTCTGGGCTTCTAGAAATCGGGACCGCTAAGCCCAGCCAATATGGGCTGGTTTGTGCAGGGTTGCAGGAAGTGACTTTTTAATTGGGGGGCACCTGCATTTAAGAGGTAGGTCTGGAAAGCCAGCAAAGGCATGGTGACTGTCCCTGTGTCCGGAGGCCCGGGGACAGCATCCACGCCCACGGCAGCTACCCTTGCCTTTCACGAGAAGGAACATGGGAGACGACGAGGGTGAGCGGCTTCAAGGCCGCAACCGCAATAAAATGTGTGTTGCTAAGTGTGGCGCTATTTCCAGGTTTAAAAAACACGGTTACTGTTAGAAACCTCATCTTTGTGTCCATGTCACTGCCTGCCTTTTTGTCAGGCAAACGTGTGTTTCTCAGTGTCCCCATCCTGCACAGGCCGTGGGATGATTTTGAGAACACGGCGATGTGCAGATACGTGGCCCCCACCGCAAACAGAACCCGATCTTTTTTTTTTCAGATTGTCTCTTTTCGAGTCTCATCTTATCCCCGGACAGTTCTGCCAGGGGAGGCCTGCTTGGCTGGAAGGACGGTGGTGGCGGAGGAACGAACACTCATGATCTGAGGGCCGAAGACCAAGAGCAGTGTCTGGCTTCACATCCGCACGCAGCACGCGTCCTAGCTGACGCCTAAGTCAAGTCGGTTCCAGGGAACCAACAGCAGCTCCCAGCTCCCAGCCCACGTGGCGGCTTTCGTGGGCGGAGGCGACTCTCCGACGTGGACCCCCCAGAGCAGGGTCTGGCCTCACTTCTTTCCAAGTGCATACCTTCGACAGGCTCTGGCATGCAGGCCTGGTGCCGTTCTCGGGGCCCGCAGAGGAACGAGACGCCGCCGCTCCCCCCGGGAGCTCCAAAGGCACAGGGAGTCTGCCTAATGGAAGAAACAGCTTTTCCTCGGGCTGCTTCACGATCAGAACACAAAGTGAGCTTTAATCAGGGCCAACTGTGGAAGACAACTTTTCTAGCATAGAAGTTAAATCAACACATCTCACAGTTCAGCTCAGGCTAGAATGGAGTCGCCGTTACGCGCCTTGGCGAGTCAGCACCAGAAGGAGAAAGTACAGCTGCCCGGCCCCAGGGATTCGCACACACGCACACTCTTCCCTTCCCACACTCACGGCAGACATCACTAATGGATCTCAGCACTTTCAGCTTCCGAGTCCCGGTTGATCACGAGCCCCCGGCAAGGCTGGTTGGTATCTGCCTGCCACACTTGAGCGAGCCCAATCCCCTCTAGAAGCCGGAAAGGAAGGCGAAGGTCAGAAGGGAGATGGGAGACATAGGGAGGCCCCAGGGGAGGGAAGAAAAGGCCCACAACCCAGAATTAGATCTCAGTGTGCAGCTGGACCTCCCATGCCACCCCCTCCAGGCCCGTGACCAGGGGTCCCACGACCTCCTCCGTCACTCTAGGGCTGCTCTGCGGGGCTCCGTGGCGGGTGCCTTGGTTTGCGCCCACCTCCTTCACTGTGGAGGGCCTCAGCTGCGCCCGGCACTGTTCCGTGACCGCCCAGGGCCCCCTCCTAACATGACCTTTGTGCCCCCACAAGGTGGAGGGCACTTCCCCAGCCCCGGAAATGGGCTGGCTTCGGACTTTGCTCAGAGCCACATCATGTGGCAGAACCGATGCAACGTCGCTCCCACGGTGAGGCCATCGGGCTGTCCACGCTTGCGCTGGAGCCTCTGTGCACTCCGGTGTGAGGCACCTGGGAGGAAGGACCCCTGAGCAAAGCCCCTGGCGGCCCAGCTGATGGGGGTGGGGTGGGGGCCGCTGCAGACTGTCCTGCCGCGGCCGAGCTCAGAACTGTGAGCCAGAGGCCCCGGAGTCATCTGCTGTGCGGTGCAAGCAGACTGTTGTGCTCAGGAGGGCAAGGCCGGGTGTGAGTGTGTGTGTATATGTGTGTAAGTGTGGGTGCCTGCGACCCGACAAAGACAGCAGCACGGACGTGACCCACGCGGATGGTGCAGAAACTTGGAAGCTTGGCCCTAGGCCTTCCCAGGATGGAACAAGTCTGTTTTTTTAAGACCCAGACGACTTGTGCGGGGTCAGCGCCCCAAGCAGGGCTGAGCTGTGGGCATGTCAGTCACAGGATTCATAATCACAGGCACCCCTGTGTGAAGACCAAGACACCTTTCTCCTCCCCCAGGGAAGGGCCAGGCCACCGGGCGTGGAGACCCTGGTGTGGCCTCTTGAAACAGCATTCCTATCTTCTCACTTTCTGGTGAGCCCCCAGCTCTTGGACTTCTCCCTCGGCACACCCCAGAACCCCCACCTGATGCTAAGCCTTATGGTCGGGGCCCTAGGAGCCTTGCGTCAGGTCGCTGCCCCTGCCTGGAAGGAAGCTGTTCAACCTTTCACTCCACGGGCACCGGGACCCTGGAGGGTGACAGGGTCCAGGCAGCACCTGGCGGGCGAGCAGTGGCCTGCAGGCGGAGCATGGGCCCTGCTGCCCTGAGCGCCAGTGTCACGGCGCCAAGGCCATGGAGGACCCTGCCAGGCAGAAAATTATTTAACTCAACCCTGAGCAAGGGTGAGCCCCAGGCCAGGTGCTGGAAAAACAGGAGTCAAGAACAAAAGAGAAGAACCTGGCTTAAAAATGGTACCAGGGAATAAAAAGGAGTGAAGTACTTTCTAAGATAAGAATGTGGCAATGGCCGTGCCATCCCGTGCGGAACCCCAGCCACTCCAGGCACCAGCCCAAGTCTCTCTAGGGATGAGTAGCACGGCCGGGAAGGAGGGGAGCTCAGCGCAGACCCGGTGCCCTGGGAGCACCAGCACCTCGGAAGCAGTCGGGTCCCTCGAGGCCGTGGTCTGCCACCGAGCTGTGAACACACGTAACCACTGCATCGCACATGTTAGCGGGTTGACTGGCACGGGCCTGGGTTCTCTCTCAATAAAGTGAGTGTGGGAAGACCCGGCCTCACCAGGCCCTCTGAGCACACTGGTGACCGCCGCTAAGGGGACTCCTCACAGGGCTGGCTGTGTCCCACGGAGGGGCCGGGGTTTAAGCCACTCCTCGCCTCTGATTTTAGTGTCTCTGAGTGAGTCGGCGGTTCAGTTGAGAGATGGCCCCAGGATAAGGAAATTCGCTTCTTAAATAAAACATGGGTCTTAACGAGTCATGGCGCTCGCAGTGGGGTGCCTTCAGGCCACCTCCTCTGTGGCTCAGGTAACAGCTGGACGGAAAGCCGGCCAAGCAGGAGGCTCCCAGGCTCCTGGGCCATTGCCCCCTCCCCCCGCCAGGCTTGCCGGGGGATCGCCGTCAGCCCAGGGCACATGCGTGAGCTGACTTCCGGAACACAAGCAGGTGTCTACAAAGAAAAGGAGAACTCTGTACCTCCAGAAAGACAAGCATTGTGGCTGGTTTAACTGGTTCCTTAGAGCAACCCAGGGAAACTGGCCCAGCAGCCTGAACTATATAGTGTCCACACCACACCGGGGACAGAAACATAGAAAAGGGACAGAAAATTCTCCTTTTTCCAGCAGAGCTTCAAAACACAACCAAGAACCGTTGATCACTTGCTTGAAATCATTCCCGTGGACACTCACGTGCAGCCCCGGGCGGGGGGAGGGAGCTGTTCGGTAGCACAGATACCGCACTCAACGCACCCTCTCCAGAGCGGCTCCTGGCTTTGACGGTTTGTGCCCGTCACCCTACCAGTCCCCAGGGAGCCTCGTGCTTCCGACGAATCCCTTTGCCCTGAAGAAGCTCCCGAAACAGGTGCTTTCCACTGGGGGTGGGCTGAACACCATCCACTTAGCGCCTCCTGACCGACGGGGCCGAAAGAAGCAGGAAGGAGGAGGAAGCGCTTCCCCCCAGGTCTCGGGGGAGGGATGGGCTCAGGGGACCGAGGTTCAACCTGCTCAGGGGCACAGGGACAAAACAGAAGACCAAGCAGGCCACTGCGGGACACATTTCCACAGCGAAGCAGCCAAGGATGCCAGGTTCTACTTCTGTTTGTGGTAAGACCGGACTCCTGTTCCGGGTTTCTCCGAAGGCCAGTCTCACGTGGGTGGTCCTGGAGCGCGGAGGGAGGGAGGATGGGATGGAGGGATGTGGTCTGCGCAGACACTAGGCTTGGGAACAGCCGACCCCCAGGTTCAAGGACCCACTGGCTCCCCATCTGGGTGAGGTCACAATTCACCCCCTAACCATCCCAGCATGCCTTGGGCACTGGACAGAGCCACAGATCCTGGCCCCGGCCGCATCTAGTCTGATGACAGACAGGTGATCCCAGCTTAGGAGATGGGCAGGCCTTTAAGATCCCCCCTCCACCGCAACACTGGCCATTTGTCAATTACACGTGGTCCCCAAATCAAGAATCCTCATCTGGGACACAGCAGGGATGGACCCTTCCCTTTGGGGTCACTCTGGATTTTGTGGCCCCAGAGAGGCATGTCAGGGTGGTAAGTGTCATCCAACATGATCTTGTGGCACCAAAGGAAGAATAACCCCCTCCCCCTCTTCGGTACCTTCCAAGCTGCGACCTCACCAGGGTCCGTTCAAGTCCCTCTTTCTGCTGGTTGCCCCTCGAGCCTGAGAACCACGGAGACTAAAAGCAAGCATCCAAACAAGTCAGAACACCAGAGAACGGTGAGCAAGCTGCGAGTGCCTGGTCCCCATTCCTCAAGCCACTCTTGGGGACACGAGGTCATTCCACAAAGTGCCCTAAGACCCAACATACACCTGTGGGCCTGGCTGATAAGAAACCTGGTCCAGCTTGGCTCTTGACCTCTGCCCCTAAAAGCATCACCCTCTGGACTCCCCCGACACAGGCTTTCCGAGACCATCGTGACAGGAAGCAACCTATGTGTGACCTCCGGTACAGGTCACAGCCACTCTGCACCCTGAGCCCACAGGCCTCTGGTGTCACGGACGTGCAGGCCTGGAAGGAGGGAGGAGCCCAGAGTGTGCTTCGGCCAGCTCAGGGCCACAGGGACAAGACCAAGGGCCAGGCCTGGCCAACACGGCTGTTCAGTGTGGTGGATCTCTCACAGCTGGTCACCACCAGCTGTGGACAGATGGGGGGGCAGGGGGGACAGACATGACACCGTAGTGTCCCTTCTAAACAGTAACTGGAGAGATGGTCAGGACAACAGGCCTCATCGATAGAGGACGGAGGAGAGAACAGTGAGGATTCTCCGCCCAGAGCTCCCTACCAACTATTTTTCCTAGAAAATACTCTGAGTGTGTAGGGTGTTTACCAGTTACCATATGTCTGTTTCCTTGGGCTTTCAATTAGCCTGGGGGGGGAGTGTGTTCCACATCCTTTGGCAGAAGCTCTGGGCAACCTAGGCGAGCCTGGAATAGCTTTCCAGAGCGGCCCCTCCGAACACCTCCTTGCTCACCTCCTGTTCCTGCGCTGAGGTTCATTTATCATTCAGCTCATTCGTGGTGTGGACAACACGCCGGCAACGTGCGAAACCATCCTTGCAAGTGGCGTGACCGACACGGAACGGTGAACGACCCGTGCGGCACTCTCAAGGCCACTGCTGCTCTCTAGGACGTGGGCTTTGCCACCACGAGAGCCACGTCCCAGACGGGAGAGCAGCTGCTGGGGTTCGTGTGCGTGCAAACACCAGCAGTCGCCCCAAAGGCTACAAGCCAGACGCACAGAGTCCGTTCTCCACAACACGGCCTTTTTCCGAGCGGTCGGACATTGGAAACTGTGCCCTCTCTGCCCGAAGGACCCGGCCACCGGGATGTGGGGCTTGTGACACGGGCCTGGCTCCTGGGCTTTCTCTGTGCGTCCTGGGCCAGCCCTGGGGAGGGGCGAGGAGGGCAGGGGCGGCGCAGACCCTCCAGGACTCCCGGAAAAGGCCCTACCTGCCCGTGGCGTGGGGGGGTTTCCATGTGAGTACTTCTCAAGTTCTAAAAATGTGCCCATGGCAACAACAGAAGGGGATGTTTGAGACAAATAAAATGAAATAAAGATGAGAAAAGAAGGGATGGTTGCCAGAAGAGTCTGGCGGAGGCAAGCTTTGCACGCCCACTTGCCGGCCTGTGTGCCGTCAGCGTGTGTTCCTGGCTCACGTAGGGCCGACAGGACTCTGCAGGAACCCCAGCAGGCTGCAGTCAAGCCACCAACAGCGGGGCTCTCCTACCCCAACCGCTTCCCCCGGGAGCACTTACGGGGCCTCGCGCCCAGCAGGGGGCTGTGGCGCTGTCTAGGGGACTGAGGGCAAGAACAGTCTGGGATGCGGCAGGTCAGGGACAGGGATACAACAGGGCCAGGGAAGCCCTTGGAGAGGCGGGTCCCTGACCAGGCTGAGGACACCCCGCACTCTTTTTTGGTGCCTGGAAGGGCCTTCCCACCCGAAGGACAGGAAGCAGCAAGGCAGATAGATGCCCAAGTGACCCGTGAACGCACGACAGCCGTGAACAACGCTGCCCTGCGCACCGCGCGCCCCGGTGTTTCCTGCTTATGGACCCGGGGGCTGACTCCTCCCCGGACTCCTTCGGCGCCCCCTGAGGGGCAGACACCATCCTTCCTCCTGAAAGGCCCCGGAAAGAGCCTGGCAGACCCAGGCTCCTTCTTCTGACCATGCTGCCTGGGCCCCGTGCCCATAAAAACAAAATAGTGCCCTGTTTCTTAGGTACGACAGCCACCAAAGCTGGGATGGGAGAGGGAAGCAGCCCAAGGCTTTCAGCTAACTCCGTTTCTCATGTGGCCCTAAAACCAAAAAGAAAAGTGATTCTAAAGACCCTTTAACAGGCTTGCTATCCGGCAGGCCAGCGGCCAAGCGTGCTGCCCTCGGGCCCCAGAGTGGCCGGGAAGTGATTTTCCCAAGCACGACAGCTGGTGGGATAGCCCCTCCCCGTTCTTCTCCTCTCTAACTTTTTTTCTTAAAACGTAATGACTTCTAAAGTGTTCCAGGCTCAAAGCCCAGTTCACAGGGAAACACTAGAACCCATCACAAAGTCATATTTATTCCATCAAATAAAAAGCATCTAATAGAAAAATCCCCAGTGGGGAAGTTGGTTAGGTTGAGAGGTCAGCTTTGAGCACCGTACGTGGAGGGAGAGCGGCCAGGCCCACGCTGTGCGGCTGGCGACAGTGTCCACCTCTCCAGGCACGGCCCCCTTCAACTGAGGAGAATCGCCACTTCCCCTTGGACTTGGCAATGCCTGCCGTGGGGCCGGCCCGGGGAAGAGGCAGACAGCCTGGAGAGGAAATCAGAGGTCAGCCTCAGGAACAGCAGCACCCCCACCCGCCGCTGGCCCCAAACCCGCACACGCGAGCTTAGCAACTGCAACCGGGTGAGGCCCACTGAAAATTTTAAACTAACGTTTTATAAAAATTAGAAGACGACGCAGAGGAAGCAGTCATGAGTCACGGAGCTCCTGAATGGAGAGGGGCAGGCTGGGCCCCAGGGAAGGTGACACAAGAGCGCACACCACACACGCAGAGCCAGGTGGGCAAGGACAGCAGCAACACCTCGCAGCCACACGGGCTCCTCGGCCCCGTCGTGGGCACAGTGTGAATTAAGTGATCTCATTTCCCTCTTTACTTGGGTTGCTAGGAAGCCTGGGGAGACATGCCCACCTCCTTGGGCACAAGACTGCAGGGAAAGCTCTGTGTTCTGGCCTCCCACCCAGCTTCCTCTTTCCTCATATGCTTGTTTCCCCCTCTACTCAACGCTGTCCTTGTGCGTTAGAGCCATTCCCCAGAGCGAGGCTTAATCCTCTTAGGACCAAAGAACATTTATACTCTATCTCAGCACGCAGAAAAACTCATTTCCTTGGCTCTCCTGAAAGGCAGCAGGGTAGGAGGCAAGGGGCTTGGCTCTGCAGCAGAGCACCGGGCAGGGCACCGAGGCTGGCCGGGAGCAAAACCTGGGCCAGTGCATGGTGTGACAGGATCCTCAGGCCTCTGGAGACGAGTGGAGCCCAACACCCCAATGCCACTCTTGGGAAAGTGAGCCTTAGAGCACCACTCCTCTGGGACTCCTCTGGAATCACCCACTTTACCCCTTTCTTGCTGACACAGACCTCAGCTTCCAACTTGGGCTGCTTTCCCCTTCCCAGCTGGACACCACTGCTGATTTTCCCATGTGACCCTGAAGCCCTGTGCTCGGTGGTTCATCATGGTTGGTGGTTCAGCACAGTGACCCATCACAGGCTTGGAGTCCTGACAGTCTGGCTTCAAGTCCCAGCCCTGCTGTGTGACCTGGGGAAGAGTACTAACCTCTCTGAGCCTCAAGAGTGTTCATCTTAATAGGGAATTACCCAGAGCCTTCTCAGGAATTCATATGCTCCAGAATGGTGACAATCACGTGACTATTTACTGGGCTGATTCGGTCCTGGATTCTCTCAACGCTGGTGAACACCGCCCACCCTCCCCCCTCGCCCCGCCATCCTGTGGAAGTGATGTTTTCATATCATCAGTCCTGGGAGCACTCGCTCCCCCGGGCCCCACCAGCCCTTCAGGTGCCTGCCTTTGGGACCCAGAAGTCAGAGTTCCCGTCCTGAGCCGTCATTTCTTCGCACAAACTCCGCATACCAGGATCCTTCCTCCCACACCAATCTTGTTTAAACAACAAGTTGTTCCATTCACATTTGGCAAACCCTTCCTGGGATCAATTCTCAACTGCTCTCAGGAGAACATGTCCCCAGAGCCGCCCACCTTCCCAGTGGGGACGGGCGTTTACAGGTTTGATTTTATGCTCTCCTAACAATTTGGCAAAAAAGTTGTTTTATTCATACACTGCGTACCGCTATTTGGCTAAATTTAACTGCAGTGTACCTTCCTGTTCCTTGAGCAGTGGAGGGAGCAAGAAAAAGTGAACAGACTGTTTTTTTCCTTTACATGAAAAACAACTAGAAAGTTCTTTGTGTGAGCCAGCCTCAGAATGGGGAGAACCCCCAAGAGCATGTTTGTTTACACTAAGGTGCTATACTGCTAACGTGGGCTCATCGATTATGGACTATAAGCATGATTTCTGTTCCATAAATCTAAGAAACAAAAAACCCCCAAACTCCTAGGTACCAGCAAGGCTCCTCCTGTGAAACAGCTTTAGAATTCTTGCTTCATATAACCTTGGGGATAAGAAATTAGCTCCAAATGCCTGAAAATCATCTTTATATATATATATATATATATATATCTCCGCCCCCCAAATGTCTACCTTCTTTGGATAATTAGCTGCCAGATGCACTACATATAATACGTGGCTCCCCCACAGCCCTAGCCTGGGCCCCTCACCTAGCTCACTCCCCTAAAAGCAAAAGCACACAGGTGCTGGAGCCACCGGATATCCACATGCAGGAGAATGTAGCTAGACCCCTACCTCACACCCACGCGCAAATTGGACTCAAAATGGTTCAAACACCTAAATGTAAGAGCAAACATGGTCAAACTCTTCAGAAAGAAAACACAGGCATACATCTTCATGACCTTGGATTATGATACCAAAGTGCAAAGCAAGCAAAGGAAACAAGTACGTAAACTGAACTTCATCAAAATTAAAACTTGTGTTTCAAGGGCAATATCAAGAACGTGAGAAGACAGCCACAAAATGAAGAAAATATTTGCAAAGCACATATCTGATACCAAAAGCCAATGAAGACTTCTTGTCTGCTTCCTGGGCTCCACGGGTCCATGGAAGACCCAGGTCAAGCACTGAGGTCAGGGAAGCCAAATGGGAAGCTGGAGAACCACAGTGTAGGGCAAAGATCATGGAGGAGAGCAAAATGGCTGAGAAACACGTGAGATGATGTTCGACATCACTACTCATCAGGGAAATGCACACCAACATCACCACGAGACATCAGCTCACAGCTGCCAGAACAGCTGTCCTCAAGAAGACAGGTGACAGCAGGTGCTGGCGAGGATGTGGTAAAAAGGAAACCATGTTTACTGTTAATGGGAATGCCAATTGGTCCAATGACTGTGGAAAACAGTTCTGGACGTTCTTGAGAAAAACAAAATAGATCTATCACAGGTCCAGCCCTTCCACTTCCGGGGATATATTCGAAGGAAATGAAAACAGGATCTCAACAGATATGTGCGCTCTCGTGTTCATCAAAGCATTATTCCCAACAGCCAAGATATGGGAACAACCCAAATGCCCATCAACAGATGACTGGATAAAAAAGGAGAAGTACACACACAATACAATATTATTCAGCCACAAGGAAGGAAGATATTCTCCCATTTGCAACAACACGGGTGGGGCCCTGAACACATCACGCTATGCCAGAGAGGTCAGTCAGAGAAAGACAAGAACGCACGATATCACTTGTATGTGGAATGTAAAAAGGGTAAACCTGTAAAAACCAGAGTGAACTGGTTGTTACCAAGGAATGACACGGGGGGGGGGGGGGGGGGGATGCACAAGTGTGACAGTCTCACGATGCAAAGTCGCAGCAAGTGTAACGCAGAGACCCAACGTACAACGAATACAGACAAGGATGTTGTATGATTACGTGACACACTAAACGCCGCTACGCCCGTGACCGTGCTGCCATACGTACATCTAGCAAAGTCACGTGCTGTACGCCGCCACGCCCGTGACCGTGCTGCCATACGTACATCTAGCAAAGTCACGTGCTGTACGCCGCTACGCCCGTGACCGTACATCTAGCAAAGTCACGAATACAGACAAGGATGTTGTATGATTACGTGACACACTAAACGCCGCTACGCCCGTGACCGTGCTGCCATACGTACATCTAGCAAAGTCACGTGCTGTACGCCTTAAACTTACACAACGTTACACGTCAAATATCACGCAGTTAAAGAGCAAAGGTCAGGTGGGAAAGGAGCGTGGTGAAGGGCTCAATCGGCTTCCCTTTTTCTTGGGCAGATAATCCTGCCCATACTCACCCACACTGTGGAGTCAGCTCGGCCCCCTGTGCCCCTAACTCTGTACATCTTCCAGAAAAATCTGGCCCACGCTGTGTGGTCAGGACTGCTGCCTCTTTCAAAGATTTTGGAGAGGCAGTCATCCCTGGAGGAGACTAAGGGTGGGAGGAGATACAAAATCACAAACTGTTCTTTGGAAGCCAAAGCTGAGCCTGCCAGGTCACTCCTTGAAGGCAGGGGCTGTGCGAGTGGGCGAGGCCCCGCTCTTTCTAAAGCAGGAAGACAGAATGCCCGTCTAGAGAGAGGGCACAACCAACCTGTTCCGGGAAACTTCGGGCCTGCTCAGGCCACACAAAAGAGGGTCTGGAGACAGGAGCTTGGGCAGAGGCGGCCGGTCCCAGAGTAGAATAGGCTCCACTCTCTCCCAGGAGAACATGAATCGATTGCTTTAAACTAACTCCGCAGGAAAGCACAGCCAGGACGAGCCTCCTTAGCCACCCTCTCTGTGTCCCGCGTGTTAGGCAGAAACCCCGTGTGACCCTGCAGCGGCCCCCCAAGAGGGCCGAGAGCCCACTTCAACCAAGGGGTGGGGGCTTCCTGGCCCGGGTAGCAGAGGGCTGGAGTTCAAACCCACGTTCCCAGACCATGCTCCTTGGACAATCACAGACACATACACCCCTGCAGAGGGGGTCTGAGCCATCGATGCAGGGGTGGAGGGTGCACTGTACAAGAAGTTGACAGAAATTCCCAGATACCCAGTTTTGTGAAAGGCCCGTTAAGCTTTAATCGGACTCAGGCCCGGCAGAGCGCCCCTCGCCCCCCAACACAGGCAGCAGCAGGCTCTTCCCCAGTCCGCCCGACCACAGCCCAGCCGGACGCTGTCCTCCACGGACAGAAGCACCAAGTGCACACCCAAAAGATCACAGGAGGCTACTCTGAGAGGCAGAGAGCTGGGGGACGGGCCTGGCCTCTGAGCTCTGCAGTGCCCCCCAACCCAGAGCACTGCATCCGGCCGCAGAAGTGACCAGGAGATGATGACGATGCGTAAAGCACCATTTCCGAAGCAGGCCCAGGCTCTGGCCAAGGCCACGCAGGTTTAATGACCTCAACACTCAAGTGACTTCTTCCTATGCTTGCTGCATCTGCACACGCCCACGAGGCAGGGTCAATTCCTACCTTCCTTTGACAGACATGGAAGTGGAAACAGAGAAGCCAACACGGTCCCCAAAAGATACACAGCGTCCATTCAACTACCTTATGCTGGCGAAGTCCTACTCCCTGGTGTGCAGTTTTCCAGAAGCCCAGTGAGAACGGAGAAATTCAGACTCTGCCCAGTAAAAACAGCTACAAGAGCAAAGGGTGATACCAAGTTCAGGCTCTGCACTCAGTCTGGTAAGGAGGAAATGACCAAGGTTCAAATTCTCCTGGGCACTGACAGGTAGAAGGGGATCGCTCCCACTCTGGGAAAACAGCAGTCACCAGCGAAGGCCAGGAACGACAGGTCAGTCCAGTGACCTCCAACAGAGGGTGGGAATCATGGGGGCCCTACGAGGGTGGGGAACGGCTCCACCTGGGGCCTTGAATGCAGAGGGCAGGAGCAGGTGACCGCTGAGGGGCCACCCTGAATTTGGAAAAAAATGAACCAGAGCCACATCTGACTCCAAACACGTGCACAGGGGCCAGCCTGAAAGACGGATCAAGTGCTTGCCAGTTTTAAGGGCGCGGAACACACGGCAGGGGTTCTACTGGCTTGGAAAGGCTGAGCCGTCAGCACCTCTGAAGTGCACGGCTGCTCCCCAAGCTGGACGTGTCCGGGAGGCGACTGTGGGGAAGAGGGTCCTGGCCAGAGAGAAGAGTTTTGGCTGAGTGGCCTCAGACAAGTCCCCTTCCTGCTCCATGGGGCTGGAAATTTCTTGGCCATGGAGGTAAAAAAAAAAAAAATCACTCTGCAGGGAAAAAAAAAAAAAAAGCCTGGGAGATGCCCAGGGAGTCACAAAGTGGCAGCCAGGATGGTAAGAGCTCTTGTAGGCCGGGCCTCGCGCACACAGGTCTTTGCTCCCCTGTGCCACCTGGGGCCATGTCCTTGCTCTTGGCCTGTCCACGATGTCTGCAGTCTGATGGCTGCTCCAGAGTTGGTGCTCAGCCCTCAGCTCTTCCCTCCAGTGCACACCATGTCCTTAGAAGACAGGCATTCCCAACAGCACCAGGCTCCCCAAAGGCCCCCGTGTGTGTCCCCTGTGAAACAGGGCACCACCCCCACCCCTGACACTACCCCAGGCTGCAGAGCACCCAAAGACCAGGCCTGGGTCTTACACACTTGTGAGCGTCAAACGTCTGACCTGGGGCCCGGCACACGGCTGAATAATCAACGAGCCAGAGCCAAGCTCCCAGGCGGCCTTACTCGGTCCATGCTCTGTGTTCAGGAGCGTAGGGGATGCCCTACTTGCCCTCCACCTCTCTTCAGTCAAACAGCAAGATCTTGCCAAAGTAAGGCTCTCTAGCCGAAGGGCTGATGTCATCACCCTGCTGCCCTGCAGGACCAGCTCAGGGTCACGGTCCCCAGATCCCCATCCCACCCCTCCCAGGCTGGCTCTACTTCCGGGTAGGGGATGGGTGTGATCGGCTGGCTCTGGGTGCCTCTGGGGCTTGGTGGTGGCCTCCCTCCCGCCTGACAGTTTGAGAGTCCTTACCCTCAAGCCCGTGCATCGCCCCTCCGTCTTCCTCCCAGCACTGGCCTCACATGCAGAGGGTCCCTCCAAGAAAGCCAAGGACAAGGAAGAAATCCCCAGGTGTGCACGCACCCAATCCTCCATTCTGATTCCGAGACTGGAGTTTTCTCCCGCGGGGCCTTCCTACCCAGGAGGCCAGGCACCCACACTGTGTGTTGGCACCGCATCAAACGCTGACACACGCATGACCAGCTCTGATGACCGGGAACACGGTGCCAACCACCCGTCTCCCCACAGCCCCAGCGCCAACGGACCTTGGATGCGTCCTGAAAGGTCCTCAGGCAGCGGCCCAGCTACTGGATGGGGGTCACAACACTTAATAAATCCGAATGCATCCAGAAAAATGCCTGGAAGGAAACAGACCCCCGGACAGAGCAGACCAGACTGCAGCTCTCATTTGAAACTGTGAGCGCGGGTGCGCTCTCGGCGAGCCCTCTGCGGGCGGTGCGCTCTGCTGTCTTAGGGGAAGATGCAAACACGACCGTGGCTGCAGAGCTGCTGTTCACAGGACGCGCCCCGCTGCACGGTCACAGACAGGCTCCATCCACGTGACGTGCGGGAGGGGGCGACGCTGGGTTGCAGCCACAGCTGGAAGGTTCTGCAGCTTGTGCCACGGTCAACCAGGTCAGTGTGTAAGCGACAGCAGATCCACCAGATGCCAACTCTCACCCAGGTCTGATCAGGTCTGATGTGCAGCTAATCCCCCGTCACGTGGGGCTGGCGGGCTGCACGCGTGGCCCTCGTCTGGCCACCCTGAACTGCCTGGTCCATGGACTGGCACACAGCCTACTTTTGCACCCACAAAGCCAACCAAGGGGAAGCAGGTAGTTCATGGAGTAAGAAAAGCACACAGGTGTTAGAACAGCCAAAGAATGTCAAAGTAAAACCACGCACTTAACACCAAACACACAACCCGCTGGAAACCTACAGACTGCCTCTCCAAAGAGAGAGAAGAGAGCTGCCTTCCCTGACCCTCCAGAGCAGAGGGAAACCTGAGTCAGGTGAAGACCAAAACGAAGATTTAGTCACCCTGGCTGTGCCACCAATGACCGCGGTGGCCAGAGCTGGGTTTGAAGACGGCCATCCCCTGGCTCAGCCTGGCAGCACAGGCTAGCTGCGGCTGCCCCGTGGGAGCTTTGGGTTTCCAGACTTCAGGGCTGGGGTGCTTCCCTTAAGCATAAATGCTACCCTCTCGGGGGCAAAGCGACTGCCCGGAGCTTGGTGCTAGGAGCCAACAGATCCAAATCTGGCTGTGGATGCTACGAAGGCTGCCCCCCAAAATGCCAGTCCTACAGGCTGGAAGCTCCGGGGGAAGCCAAATTCCTACCCCCAGGTCCCTGACACACCGCTTTCGGGGGAGGGTCATAATGACACACTGAATGTAGCAGAAGGATCGAGGAAGAGAACGACCACTACGGGACAGATCATCCGACAGAGAAATTTATTTGCTGGCAGACTTCCGACTGCAGGCTTCCTTGGCACTGGCTGGCTGCCATGCAAATGAAACAAAAATCAATATCCTTTGGTCTACAAAACAGTGTGTTAACAATCATACTCCAAGCAACTTAAATAATATCCCTCAACCCCGTACCCAAATACCGGGGAATGTTTCTGCTAGAAGGCCGTGCAAGATAAACAGAGGAAAGCAGAAAATAACGCAATTTTACAGGTCCTCCTTCAGCAAAACCTTTCCAGGACTTCAATGAGGAGATAATCTTTCTGTGATTATGACCAAACCCTCCCGTTGCTTAGCAACACATAATTAAGGAATATGTTTTCAGATCCGCTTTGCAAGCCCGGCCATTATCAGATGAAATTACTGGAGCAACAAATGTCATCGCCATGCAAATTAGTTGGTTGCAAAGAAGGAATGTTTGCGAGGGAGAAGGTGCACACGCTCTCCGCGTGCCCATCTGAATTTCTCCCGCCGCACACTGATGAGCGGGAGAAGGAAAACAAAAGTCAAAGACATTGTATGATCAAACTTAAAAAAAGCCACACTAGCCATTTCAGCCTGCTGGTAGCCACGAGGTCACTAGCCCCACAAACGTGATAGAAGAACTAATACAGCCCCTCAGGGTTTTAAGCTCAGGCTCCCCCAGCTGACAAGGGGGTATTTTCAAAAAGGTACGTCTTATTTCTCACGCCAGTCCCTCCACCCGAGAATTCGATTGATTCAGAAAAAAATTTCATTTGAAAGGGATTCAGTTTTCTAAATTGGGGCGGCAAGAAGGAATAGAGGAAAAAAAAACACTGACGAACAGCTTGAATTGTCAGTAAAGATTCTACAGTGAAAACACAAAGTAAGTTTTGTTCAGAGAACGTCCACCTGGAATTTCACCCACAATACCCAAGGAAACACACGTAATAAATTATACTTGTCTACTGTTCTGAAGCGAACCACCTAGGACGGTTCTCTCTTTCTCCAACTTGAAAATGGATCGTTCCCTACAAGGAAACAGAATTCCCACCTGTATTTCCCAAAATGAGACTACGTCTGCCTTTGAAACCAGGAGTTCTAAGGGATTTCGTCATCCTGCTTTGTTTAACACACAAGCCTGGAAGCACACCCGGATTTAGCCCTACGGTGGCCCCCTCCTCGGATACTGGGCACAGACCCTTCAGAAGTGCGTTTCCATGCTACGACACACTTCTAATGGCAAGCGAGTGATGCACAATTTGTGGGGGGGCACTGGAAAAATACCCCCACCTTCTCCAGAGCCACCAAAGGTGAACTGGAGAAAACAAGACCCTCAGTGAGCTGACGGTTTCATTCTGTTCTGAATGATTTCTGGGTTTCCCCCAGAAACACATTTGTGTTGCATAAAGGGAGAGTCACTTATCAGCTGGAGCCGAACCAGAGAAAGGGAAGGCCATGCTGCTGTCCCAGCAGGTCAGCCTGAACGGCGAATCTGTCTCCCCCAGGAGAACCCGTATCAGTTGGCTAGCTGGCCGCGTGGGAGCGCGTGCACGCATCAGGGCGTGGGTCTGGGCTCTCCAGGCACGGCAAGAGAGCAACGAAAGTGTGAAGACCCACTGTCCTGTGCTCAAAGCTCTGCCCGCACCGTCCCCTCAATGTCCCAAGCGAGGAAGGGCAGGGAAGGGTCATTACTTGTTTCTGGAGCAAGCATGGTGGACACGATGATGGGGGCCCCCGTCCGCCGGGCCACCTTCTGGTAGGGCAGTTGAGGCGTGTGGAGGCTCTGGCTGGCCGGCGGCAGTGTGGACGGCTCCGCGGGGACACTGGGCTTCCGCAAGAGCTGCGGGCTGCCGTGGGGACTGGGCAAGGGCGACGCGGCCACGCTGCGCTCCCGCTTCAGCAGCTCCATGGGCACTGTGTATGCTGTGGAGTAGGCCGTTCTGGGGCCCGGGTGAAGGGGGGTGGTGGGGCCCGGGTGAGTTAAGGCCACCCCGGCCTGTGGGGGGTACGTGGGGCCCAGCCGTGCTGTCAGGGCGCAGGGGGTGGGAGAGCTGTACCCAGAATTGGAGGGGAAGTGGGGGGCTTGGGCGCCCACCCCAGGGGCAGAGTAGGTGGCCGCCGTCTCTAGGAGGTGCTGGGATGGTGCGCTGGAGGGGCGGCGAGCCAGGTCTCCCGCGTGGAGGGATGCCGCCTGCAGGGGCCCCACGGGCTGGGGCTGCAAGGCCGAGGCACCCAGTGAAGACAAGTCACCGTGGAGCTCGCTGCGATGGCTGAAGCTGCTGGAGCGCACCCGGGGCGAGGGGCCCCCCCGGCCCTGCCTGCGCAGCTGCATCTCAGTCCTGCAGGTGCCAGCCAGGCGGCTCAGCACGCGGGCCTGGCCCAGGTTGGGCGCGACGCACTTGATGTCTGCATCTTCCATGGTGGCCAGGACGGCTGGAGAGTCGAAGCCCTGCTGCAGTAGGGCCACCAGCGTGGCCTCCGCCACCCCCTCAGCCCGCAGGAGGGCCAGGAACTCAGGCAGCGTGCTCCTCCTGCCCCCGAGCCCCTGGAAAGAGGACAGGTCCGCCTCGTAATTCTCATCAGCCATCCTAGAGGAGACACTGCCCCGGGCAGGCCCGTAGCCGCGGTTCAAGGCTCCAGGGGCCACCCCCGTGCCGCCGTCAGAGACGCTGGCTGCGGTGGGGTCCACCACCAGGCAGGTGGGGGCTGCCGGCCTGGCAGGGGCAGAATCCACGGGCCTCTCACCCACGTCGTTGTAGAGCTGGCTGGCAGGGTAGGCGGGGGCCTCAGTGGCGTACCTGCCCTCGGCCAGCTCCCCTGCGCACCGCATGGGTGATGGGGCCCGGCTCTGCGTCCGCTGCCCCTGAGCCATCCCTTTAGCTGCGGGATCCCGGTACAGGTGCCCGGTCTCCTGCAGCGCAGGGACCCGGCCTGGCACCTGATCCCACGACATCCTGCTGCCCGGCACGCCGTAACCAGGCAGCGAGCGGCCGAGTCCCGGGTCGCGGGGGTGGCGGGCCTCCTTGGGCGCCCCAGCGGCTCCCGCCGCGTCCCCGTAGTAATCCCGCGGCAGCAGGCCACCTCGGCCAGACATCAGCGCCTGTCTGCTGTCGTAAAAGGTGAAGTCGGCGAGCGGGCTCTTCCTTCCAGCCACAGAGTTGAAGAAGGCCTCCCGGTAGAGGTAGGGCTCGGCGGCGCCCTGCGGCTCGTACCACAGTCCCGGGGCGCCACCGTCCGCCACGGAGCTGCTCCTCGCGGGAGCCTCGGCCACCTCCCAGGGGCCCTCGTACCAGCCGGCCGCATCCCAGCTCTGGGAACGGCCGATATGGACCGGGCGGCTGGGGACCGGCATCGGGCAGGAGGCACGGCGGCCGAGTCCAGGGAGGACGCCGGTCTCTATAAATCTTCAGTTACACACATCACAACAGACCCGCTGCGTTCTAGACGGCAGGAAAGACCAACAGGGGGTTTTCTATTTCAAAGGATGGCCTGAATTATTAATCCTCCGAAACATTAGTAGACAAAACACAACACTCACGGTCACTTCGCCTCACTCCCCAACAGCCGCACCAGTCCCAGAAAGGAGGCTGTGCCAGGCTTGCCGGCCCCCCTTCCTCCTGGGGGGTGAGCTCACATGGACCTCGGCTCTCTCAGCGTGGGGATTAGGAGCTAAATAAAACCCCTAAAGCTTTTGTTCCATGTGACATCTCGTTAGATGGAGGAACACGGCTGAGGGCTCCAGCCAGGCCTCCCGACCTGCAACTGGCAATTACTTTCACACTGACGCTCTGGCTTATCTCCTGGTCCTCACCAGGGTACTTTTGGGATGAGCACTGCCTCCCCCTCCTGTCGATGCCTCCCCCCACCCCTGCCCACAATCGCCTAAAAGTGACAGAAGGAAAATAGGAAAAGACCGCTTTAATGTCAATTCAATCTTAACCCACCCTGATGAAACGTTAATCCATTGCACACGGCTAAGAACAAATTAAATGTGAACAGGCAGGCGGGATACAAAGGAGTAGGGGGGAATCACGCACAATTCTAGAACACGAGGTACCCTGAGAAATGGGCCAGGTCTGCAGCCCCGTGCTCCGCCAATATTGAAATCTGGCTCCGACTCTGGTTACCCATCAAATGAGTTACATCGCTCAAGTCCAAATGGATTCTTTACTTTATTATCGTAAAACACAGATCCCTTCATGCTGCCAGGGATAAACAGACAAAAAAAAAAAACACCTCTGTGTGTAATCTAGAATTTGCCATTTTAAGACTGCCACGGAGGTCACTGACTAAACCCCGACATCACGGAGCAAAACCGGGAAGCGGCTGCAACCGAGGCGGCCTCGTTCCCGCAGGCTGGGGCTGGCCTACATTTTGCAGACGGTTTTCCAGTATTCCTATGGACTAAGATTTTTACATCCCTCACTAGGGGCTTTGGGTGCAGTAGCGCAAACAACAGCAGTTATTGAATTTAGATAAAGGAACACCCCAACTAGGAGCACTGAAACATTTCCTAATAAACACCGAAGGGTCCGAGAGAAGCAACACTGCAAAGCTTCAGGTTCTGCTCCCCCAAGCCTGGGGGTCCCGAGGCGCAGAACTCACCACAAGAACAAAAGCGCGCGACTGTGGTGTCCAGTGAGAACATTTACAACTGGGATCACGCACCCATCTGCAGCCGTGAAACCGAAGAGTGGTGTCTTCACCCACAATCTCTCTCGGTGTCAGATTCAATTAGAACCTTTCACTTAAAAATCCCAGTTGTTAAAAAAAAATTTTTTTTTTTTGCATGAGTACTGAAAATTGACAGTGAGAGAGTAAAGTAGGTACAAATCCCTTTCCAGGAACTGCAGGGACATGGTAATGCAAGACGGTGTCGGGGGCAGCGCCCCCCCCCCCGATGAACACACACACTGAACTCTGGGACAGGCTCTGTTTAAACCAGCACTACTCACTCCCCCAAAGCTGGAGCCCTCTGGCCACCCACCGACTGTTGAGGAACTGGTGGGGATGCAGCCCAGGACCCCAGGCTGTGACCCCAACACCACGGCCCCCATTTCTGACCCCAAAATACCAACAAAGCTCGAGTTATCTGGAAAAATTCCCCGGCAGGCGGAGAGGAGACCCAAATCCTCCTCCAATCCCCTCCATGTCCTGGGATGCATGGGAAGAAAAAAAAAAATTAACAAGCCACACTGCCAAACGTTGGGTTTCCACGTAGAAAAGAAGGCTGCTGGCGCCAATTTCTGGAATTCCTCTGTTGGCACAACTGCCACCACGGGCTGAAAGGCCTGGCTGGGCAGGGGACGGAGGAAACAGGCCTGGCCACACCGAGACAGCATTTACACGTCTCACCAGCAGCCGGAGGATGTGTTCACTTAGAAGATCCATCAGAACGGACAGGAGGACGTTACAGAGCCCCAAACCAAATGGAAACAGCGCTATCTGGTTACAGCAGATCACTTCCCGGCGCGGCTGGGCTGGCGCACTTCGTGCACATTGTCCCCTCCTCCGGGCGCCGCTCAGCTCTTCCTCCCCTCTGCAAAGGAGAGGGCCGGGGAGGATGGGGCGTCTCCCTGGGGACCCTTCTCAGAAGGAGCACAGGAGACAGGCTGGCACGGACACAGCCTGTGGGTCAGGTGAGACACACCTCAGCCAGAGAAAAGACACTGACCAATGGATATTCTCCGGAAGCCTCCACCCATATCTAACTCATCACCTCTTCCCCTTCCAGTCTTGGGTTTTTGGGCCAGAGGGGACCTTTTAGGCCTCTCTGTGGGGATTGCACCCCATTGTCACCTCCTCCTCCATCACTGGCTAGAGAACGTGGCTGGCTGGGCAGGACGGACAACCGCAGTCCTTATCCTCCAGAAGGGACCAGAAACCAGGCATCTTTGGTATCTTGTTTTTCTTACAGTTTCCTTATTAGAGGATGTCCGCATCTGTGTGAATGTCTATACCAGGCGGGCCCCGTTCTAGGTGCTCTGCCCATAAGCGACTCTATAAGCAGGTATGATTATGTCCCATCCCAGATGCTGGAGATGGAGCCTGGGTGCCCAGCCCAGGGCCATAGCGTGTGGGACGCAGGTCAAACTCCAAAGCTAATGCTCCACTTTCCAGAATCCCTGCACTGACCCTGGGTAGCTCTGCTCTGGTGCTGGGAAAGGAAACCTCTTTAACACAGTAATCCTATTATTTGCTTAAGATTTTCCCAAACTCCCAAGTTTTGACGAGGTCACCTATAAAATTAAGTACTTGAGTATTGGAAAGTAACTCCTGAACTTGGACTCTGCCAGCCCTCAAAGTGGGGTGCACGGTGCTGCTGCTGGAGCCGGGGACCCCCCGCTGATAGCTGATGATGGAAACTGCCTGAGGCCTCAGATTGGCCCATCCAGCCATTTCCCTTTCTTCCCATCTTGTAATAAAGAAAACATAACATCGCGTGGCTCTAGGGCTCAGGGGCCCCCCACTCACAATGCAGACACCCCCCCTCAGAGGCGGGTGCGTGGGCTCCGAGAGCTGCCTTCGCGAATCTCTCTGTAGTGGGGAAGCTCTGGGGGCTCACCCGGCTTACGCACATCAAGTTCACGGTTCAAGTTCACCAATGGAAACAGTACGGTCTAGAAGAACGTGTACCCAATAGCTCCTAGGAAACCATGAATGGGTTTCTGAGAAGGAACGGAAGGCGTAATGCCAGAGGTGGGCAGCAGTCGGGGGAGAAGCTGCAGGGTGGGCGCTACCTGCTGCACCGGAAAGAGGCGGCCCGGGTCTCCCTTCCATCACCCAACCCATTCTGCTTGGAAGCCACCCAAACTCACGCAGCCCCGGCTCCGCAAGCCGCCAAATATTATGACAGATGTTTTCCTGTGTTAGGTAAAAACACCTGTAACTGGACTCACACTTTCCTAAACACTCTGGCAGATTTTTTTTTTCTTAAAGCACACTGCAGTCTTTTAGAGAGAGCCGCTTTTCTGAAAAATCTCATGTTGACTAAATAAAGCAAGATGGGACCAATTTCTGAAAGAGCAACGAGTCTCACAGACTTAACTCTTTACTCCTGTAAAGAGTTTCACTACAGGAAATTGCATCGAGTAAAAAAACCATCTTCTGAAAATTGAGAGACACACAAGCCAAATTCCCTTGCCAACAAAATGAACCCAAGTGAGAGCTGACCATATGGAATAACCTGGATAGCAACCCCCAGGGCCATAAGCAGCACCCTCCCCGAGCCAATTGTTCACTTCCCAGTGCAACATGATGCAGACCAGAAAATGCTGAGAGAGGATCTAGAAGGTTCCAGAAGAGCAGGGAAGAAAATCAAGGAGGGGACAGACAACCTGCCAGCCAGCCCTTCCACGGAGCAGTCTTTGGGCAAGCCACCCACAAGCATTTCATGTTCCAACCACGACGGTGACCTAGGATACTGCTTGAAAAGAACGGGAAACAGAAGGCTAGACTGTGCTCTGGGGTCTACGCCTCACGTTCGTTCGTAAATGAATTCCGTATACATCAAGCGCGGGGTGGAGTTGGCCAATCTAAAGTCTGGACTCACATGAAGGGCACTGGGTCTGACTGCCGGTCCCTTGACAGCTGTACTGTTTCCGGCCTGCCCGGTGGCCAAAGCTCGCTCCTTCTCGGGAGGCGGCCAGGCCCAGCTCTGGAGCATTTCTGGCCGGACTTCAATGTCTCAGTCCTCCTCTATCTAGTCCTCGAGGCCACGAGGCCACTGCAGCTCCGCGAGCTAAGGTGGAAATGAGAGCCCCTGAGATGTTTCCTGTGCCCGCTGGACCCCGGGATGGAGCCCGGCAGCACCCGCACCTCGGCCTTCCACAGTCGGCATCTCCCGGGGGACACTGCGGAGGTTAGTGGGTTACGCGCTGTTTTCCAGCAGAAACAGTGCCAAAAATAGGCCTAGGACATCCTGCTTCCTACTTTTCAATGTGTACAAGCTGTGTTGGTTGGTTGTTTCTGTCAAGTGTTTCAGAATTTATGTTTAAAAACAGCTTCCTGCCTTTAAAGTTTTCTGTCCTTCTGTTCCCCCGGTGCCCCGATCAAAAGAACTTACTTGGCGCATCTAAATCGAGGGGGTGGGGGACCCACGTGCGCGGGTAAAACAGCAGACAGGACGCTGTAGCGGGGCTGTAAGGCAGCCTGCATCTACGTTTTCACGAACGCGAAGAGAACATCAGAATGTCCCGACGTCGTTTCAGTCATCAAAGGAACAACAGCACCGACTATCCCGGGATACACGATGCATGCCCCCCATTTCTTAGGAGAAAGACGGAGGCTTCAGATCATCAGCGCACCCCGGACCCGAAACGGAGCCTTGTAATCAAACCAACCCTTCCAAGATCAGCGGTCCTCAAAACAGTCCCAGGCAGCACGTAACTCAGGATTTAGCGATTTTAGAAAGTGAAAACAAAGGCTTGCATGCTGCTCCTGACTTGGTTTCGTAACTAGATTATAAACACCATGACACCTGTGTTATGAAAATTAGCTTTGATTCCCACTCGCGATGGGGCAAAAAGTCCATTCCTCTTTTAGGGTGTGTTTTGGGGTGGGGGGAAACGTGCGCCGGAACCCCAGGCTGCTATGCAGGCCTGGGCAAAAGCCACAGGACAAAAATCTACCAGGAAAAGCTGACAACTCCCCGCATAAGGTCTGTGCAGGCAGGTGCTAGACGAAAACCACCTCCTTCCCTCCTCTCTGTAAAAACCTCCAGTAACAGCAAAAATCCCGCAAAATCTCAGCATCTCGGGTAATCCCCAACCCACCCTGACATTGCCACCTCTCACTCCATTACACTGTGTGTTTTATGTCCCTTCCCCTGTAATGGGTTCAGAATATTTGCGAATTCCCTCCTCTCACCTTTGAGATGCCCTAATCATTTCCATTCATAAGGATCCAGCTCAAATAACCTTCCTCCAGGAAGCTACTTTCACTCACTCTTTGTCACTTTGTCCCTAAGTCCAAAGAAATCGACGCCTATTAAGGGGGAAACACCACCGAAATAATCCAGGGAATACAGCAATTGGCAGAGGCAGCCCATGGTTTCCTCACTTAAGGTGACAGAGCCCTGTCCCTCCCGACGCGTCCTTTCCTCCATCACATGCTTATCTGTTCAGCACGTGGACTGTAAGGTGACTAGATGGGTGTGACGGCACAGGACTCAATGGGGACAGCCAGGCCCTGCCCTCAAGGCACGTACTTGGTGATGGGGAAAGGACAGGTGTACAGAGTCACCAGGAGGACCCTACCCATGACCACCCTGGCCTCTGAACCCACACCCACTCTGAAGCACGATGACCCGGGGCCCCACTATCCAACACTGCCTGGCAATAGTCCACACTGCCTCAGCCTGCCGTGCACTGTGTCAGCACGCGGGCCCCGGTGGCCGTCAGGAGACGGGCTGCCAAGACCTTCTGTGGGAGGTGAGAAGACTAACTCTCCACCCTGCTTCGAGAATCTGTTTCCCCTATTCCAGGGTCCAAATGGGAAGGACCCTCTTGGCACACACACCTCTCCAACCAGGGCATGGGAAAGGAGCCCAGTCGCTCCGATGACCAAGGGACATGGCAAGAGGGACAGGGAGGAGTGGAGATCACTCTGACCAGGTGCACGTGGATATGCAGAACGCGCCCCCTCCTCCCACGACCTCACGGCCTGGCTGGTGGAGCTGAACCCAACTCTTGCCTGGACCTAGCTGGGCCTCGGTTTGTTATAGCAAGAGCCCCATTAACGTTAGGACGTTCCTAAAACCATGGTTTGGTGCCCTGGGTATAAGTCAATCAGAAACAAGAGCCTCATTTCCGTGTAACCCTCATAGTTTCTGAAAAAGGAGTCACAGTGCGAAGAGTGGGCAGCCAAGCGTACCCTGGGGTTCTGGTTCCATAGTCACCCCAAGTACCTATAATTAGGTTGAGCTGTGTTGGGACCTACCCAAGCCCAGGAACATCCTCCACATTTGCGTGCAGGCCTCTGGCTCTGCGAAAGCCACGACTGCTCTACGCCCTCGGACCCACTCTGACGAAGGAGACTAGGCCTGGGTCCATTGGAACCCAGGCTTCTGTGAGGCGCTAACTGAGCCCGAAAGGAGACAGCCTTTCCTCAAAGGTGCTGTGACCAAATGAAATGCACATAAAGCCAAGTCAGGAGACACAAGTGGCCCTAGGGCACCCGGGAGGTTTGATCCCAAACACGGACAGAGACAGGGGGCTGCCAACCCGAGGCAGGGCAAGACCCACTGTGCTGGGGGAGAGGGCAGAAGCAGCAGCCACTGGCTAAACATGCCATACCCCCAAACCCCAGTGGGAAACGGGCGGCCCTGACACGCTGCTCGCAGAAACACGGGGAGTTAAAAGATCTGCCAACCGCAGCGAGAGCCCATTCAGTGAATCGGCAAGTGCAGAGAAAAGCTGACGTCTGCACGTTACAGGTGAGTAGCAATAGAGGAGAAAACACTTCACCTGATTCTCGCCTGCAGACACTGAGGGCCTGACTGAATGTGGGCAATTCTAGGAACCCAATCCCTAGCCGACAGACAGCGGGCACCCCAGGGGAGCAGCCATGACCAGACAAGGGAAAATGTGGATTCTTATCCCTTGCAAATAACTTCCATTAAGCTTCAACTTGGCCACACTCCCTCCCTGTACGGATCCTTTACATGGAGCACATTGTCGCAGAAGATTCGTTTATGCCTGGAGTTTAAAGTCATGTCTAGCTGACTATTGTATATTTACATAGCTAATGTAATTATCGCTAATCACATAATTACTGGAAATGTGCATAATTGCCTGAGCCAAACATATAATTATAATGTATAGCAACATTATGAATCCCCCTTTTAAAATCCACATTTTGGGGCTATTTAAGGATATTTATTAGAAACGACTGTGGACTACCTAGAGATGGCCAGCTTCAGCACTGTTTCTGTGCAAAGTGCTGTGAAGTGCTTTCGAGACCAAAACAGGTAAAACAAAAGAGCATAAAAATAAAAGACAAATGACTCTGGCCTGGGTCTGTCGACTCCTCTCTACCTGTGGGGAAATACCGGCCAGTCATGCTCTATGGGCTCCTGGGGGTGTGAGCTGTGCAACGAAGGCTGCTGTGAAGAAAGATCCCCCAGTCATCCCCAGTGCCTCCATCACCTCAGCCAGCTGGAAAACCTGGAGGCTCGGAGACATCTTTGCTTCTAGAACATTCCGGGACCACGAATAAACTTTCTCAGGGGAATGTTGTGCTGGGATGTACTCTCATGGTGACAGGCTCATCCCACTGAGAAGAGCAGACCACCACCAGAGCAAGGGCTTCTTTTACCTCATCCCTGCAACATTTTCTGACTCCTCTTGTCCTCCTTGGTGATGAAATTGACATAGAAAGATTCCCAGAATTTATAACTACTCATGTGTTCAACAGGTATCAGTTGGTCTCTATTTTCCCCACGTCCATTTAACCAGCCCATTCTCACCTCCTTTTACCTCCGTGCTCATGAAAACATCCTAGACGCAAGACACATCGCACAGGACTGTTTATTTAAAAGGAGGTTCACATCACTCATTTTTCTCCGGCAGAGGGAGAGTCCTCTCCTGAGTTATGTTCTGAAGGGGGCACTAATCACAGCTCAACTGACGCAGTCACCAAGACCATTTTTCCACATGTGTAAGCCGCTCCAACAAAATAAAGTAAAATGAAATACCTACTTTTTCCAAATTACATTCTCCATAGCCACAGGAAAGGATGGTGTTTAGTGATTTATTCTACCATAACCCACAATAAAATGTTCTAACAAAAAGTCATCAGCAAAGCCATTCTGGTATATTACCCTCCTACAAACCCAGAAAATGCTTTCCAGAAAATGCTTTTCTGGGCTACTTTTGCAATACTGAATGATAGTAAGCCCTCTTCTCTGACCAAAAGATATTTGGGGCAAATCACACCAGCTCTGCCACGATGTAGTTAACAGAGTGAAACTCTGACGGTGCAATTCGCGAATGCAATATATTATGCCAGCAAACTCAACAGAGTGGGAAACAAAGATCTAAATTACGCCCCAAAAAGAGGAGACGGCAGCCTGGCCCTGACCAGTGCCTGTTATCAGACCCTGCTCCATAATAATTCTTACACAATAGCACCCTAGGTCTGTTTGATATCAGGCATCAGAAAGAGCGGAGAACAAATTATAAATATCAAAATAGAGCGGTCGCTTTAAAAAGAAAAATTAAAATCTGGCTTTTAAGTCAGCTTGAAAGACCATTATTCCAACTGATTTGGATGAAGTCCCAAGGACTGGCTGGTGAGAAGCAAAGCTCTCCTCTGTCCTGTGCTTAAATCACGACAGACGCGTGGCAGGGGTGGGGGGAGGGGATGCGAAGGTGCAGCAGATTCTGCCCTCTACACCCTGCCTTCCCCTGACTGCAACTCAGAGCCACAAAGGGGAGAGTGGCTAGGAGTGGCCACAGCGGGCTGGGGTTCAGGAAGAGACCCTGATGTTTCTAGGAGGAAGAGGCTGGGCCTTGGAAGGCAGGTAGGAGTTCTGGAAGCAGCATCCATGCAGGGATGATATCGGATTGCGCCAGACTGGCTAGGCTGGAGCAAAAGTGTTCATTACACGGGGGAGGGGGAAGGAGTGGGACCCAGGAGGGCCTGTCTGGCATGGGATCCCACAGCCGGGGTTTGCGCACTGGGGTCTTCAGGTGGGTGGGAGGACAGAATTCTGCAGATTTGTTCCCAGAGCCAAGATGACAAAGCTCCTATGCGCCCAGAGCGTTACAATAGAGCAAGGCAGCTTTCATGCTTTTAATCATAAAAATCTAAAAATAATGAGCTACAGGAAGTCCGGGGCAGGGGGTGGGCATTGGCAGAGGGAAGGAGACAATAGTTTGCGGAGCTCCCTGGACTTTCTAGAAGGATGTTAAAGTTCAGCTTTACAGAACAGACACCGGGGGCAGTCCGAAGCCAGGGGTGCAGACGCACGAGACCTTCAGGAGGGAGAAAGAACCGAATCCACGGGACTGATCTGAGAGAAAGACCACATAAGGAAGAGCAGAGTGCCTGGGTTCCCGGGCACACAGACCAACTGCTCTGTGCCTCAGTGGTGGCCACCTGTCCCAGCCCGAAAAAGATGCTCGGTCGGTGTCTGAACACGAGGGTCACCAACGAAGCTCCTTACAACAGCTGTTATACGGGACGGGACAGCAAGCCAATGTTTGGGATCGTGGATTACAAGTGACACCCGAGTGACTGAATTTCCCAAGTCTGTCCTGATGGCACCTACTGAGAAACTTTAAAAACTGTAGCTGCCACCAGCTCAGGAATGCCGTTCATGAAGCAGATACTGCAATTTCGGTGATGAGAAGTGGGTGGGAGGTTGGTGGGCCACGCTCAGGAGGGGGGGTCCGAAAGAGCAGTCAGTGGGTTTGCCCTTGCTGACAGCTCTAACAATACTGAGGGGAAGGCCACAGGCTCTCCAATCCCATTCTCGTCCCCGATGGGGTACGTCTAGATAAATCCTGGGATGGGGGTGGGGCGTGGAATCAGCACCCCAGGGATTCCACACGTGAGCCTTGGAGAGCTGATTCACTAAGTTTTCCCCGAACAGGGGCCCCAGTAGCCTAAAACGAAGCACCTTTCCATTGGAGATCAAAAATAAATTTAATAAATCCCCACACGATCGGATGAACCTAGAAGGGGGGACACGACCAACCAGTTGGCCTGGGCTCTTCAAAGAGCATCAGTGCTTCTGAAAGTCAAAAGGGCCAAGAAAAAACATTTAGACGAAGGGGACCAAGGAGACATGACAACTAAATGTGTCCCTTGGTGAGTTTCCGCACAAACCAAGCAGCTGGAAACAGATGGGCGGGGACGATGAAAACAGGCGGTCTGTGTGAGAGAAGGGGTCTGTGTGAGAGAAGGCCGCAGTGAGGTTCAGACCCCTGGGCGGGGGCATCATGGTGCTGTGTTTACATCAGGAGAGGTGCTAAAAGGGGACACACACCACAGGTCCTTAAGAGTGAACTGCTGCATCTACAACTTTCTTTCCATCGTTCTGGAAAGTCCACACACACACACACACACACACACACACACGCACGCACACCCCCCGCTATCTGTACATCTATAGGAAAGCACGGGACAGCACATGCTCTCAACTGGTGCATACAGTTGCAGGGAGTCTCAGCGTCCACTGTAGTCCATCGATCTTTCTGCAGGTTTCAAAATTTTGTCATGTTTATCAAGACCTTTAAATCCCAAACCCCCACACGGCAGCAGGAGCCCAGGGCTGTAGGGGGCCAGTGAGCACAGCTTTGCTCTGGGGTCTCGGGGCTCTTGCCGGGCACACAGTCACACACTACAACATGTCTTTGATGCCTCCACCGCGTGTGGCTGGAGCCACACCTGCTTCTTGGACAAACCGTTCCGTGTGGGCAGCTGTGGGCTGTGCAGTGTGCGAGCGCATGCGGGGCGGGGGTGGGGGAGCTGCGGAGCCCACCCTGCCTGGCGGGCTCCCCTCCGTGGCCCCTGTCACAGACCCTGCAGCCGAGTCACTGGTCACCAGGCCGGGCCGACCCAGTGGGCAGCGTGGCCGTGGCTGCCAGGATCGGTCAACCCGACGCCCGGGGCCGTGTGCTCTGGATTTCTTACTGCTCCCTAATTAGGAGGGGATGGTGTTTAATCAACATCTCAGAGGTTTGTCCCCAGGTCTCCATTAGATTTTAATTATGTTTATTTTTCCTTTCATGAATAAAACACTTCCAGACATTTTCAAAGATACCAGGGATGTGAACACATAATGAGGGGTAGCACCGGGCTCTTCAGGAATACCTTGGAATTCATCACTGTAAATATCTTAATCGGAAACAGATAAAAGTCCGGAAACCTCAGAAAGTGAAAAAAGATGGCCCTGTTACAGTGTCCTCCCATCTGCAAGGGGACCTTAGGGTGTGCACAAGAAACAGACCGAGGGCCACTCCCTCCCCAGCTGTCCTCCTAGCCCCACCCCTCCCCCCGGAAGCCGGGCACCCCTGCACGCAGGTCAGGTCTGCTGACTACGCGGCCCAGGACCTGCGCAGGGGGGTGCTCAGGCCGGGGGTTTCTGGCTGCAGTGGGTTTCAGTCTGAACTGGGAGCCAGGCCCCCACGGGTCAGCAGTGAGTGGGGCGAGGGTTCCAGGGCGGGACTACGCATCTTTGGTTACAAACCGCCAATCACGCTGGCTCTTACCTTCACAAATTCTGTCCAATCGCTGTCGCTTGACTTTGTGCTTATCCACAAGGGCCATTCTTTATCGAACTTTGCAACTCTCTGATTCAAAAGGCAAAGCGGTCCTCTAAGAACTTAGGGGAACGCGCAGGAGTCTGTGGGCATTACACCACTATGAACCCTGAAACAAGGAGAAAAGAATCCTTACTCTCTGGACACCCTGGGGGCAAGGACAACAGGTCATTCAGGACTTTACTGCCACTTCCTACAAGGGGACCTGTCGCCAGCGCTCGCTCTCCTCCCTCCAACACGGGAGACGGAGATTGTTCGAGTCCACTGTTCCCGTCTCCCGTCCTCGTCTCGGACAGGAAGGGAGCGGACGCACAAGACAATTGTTTGTTTCTGCAAGCAGTAAACGGCAGCATCTAGAGCTCTTGCTTTGAACTTCAGGGCTGTCCACACCAATTGCTGACAACCTGAACCGTTAATAATTTGTACTCCAACACTGGAGACCACGCTGCGGGGCCAGCGCTGAACACAGAGGGCCGGAGCCTCAAGCGGGGCAGACTCCGGACCAACCGGGACCATCAGGGGAGTAGGTCCCAGGCCCACTGGCACTGAGACAGGCACCCAGCCCAGGGCTTCGGAACAAGCTCTCTCAAGGCCTTCTACCAGGCAGTTTACAAAACTCCCCCCCCAGAGCCGCTGCTCCGCGCACTTGTTCCTGACCCCACTGTGAGAGAACGGGGCAGGAAGCCACGCACCACCTGACCACCTAGGCAAAGCGTGTCCAGGGCCATCTTCCCGGGCCTCCGCGGCATCTGGAGGGAGCCACAGATGGCATCGTGACGGCAGGGTCCAGGCTGCTGGCCTTGATACTGGGGAGCAGCGACCGGGTCCATGCCCGTCCGAGCGCACCCACAGCGTTTCAGGCAGAAACGAGGCAGAAGAGGGGTGGCTCCCAATCGGGTAGAGGGCTGCGGGACGCTCCAGAGGGAAAGCCACGTGCCACCTGAGGAACGGGGAGCTGCTGCCCAGCTCGTTTGTGGAGGCAGCTGTTGTGTTCTGGAAGGCTCTGACCCTCACTTTCTGCTCATTCTACGTACCAGTCGAGGCCACAAGTCACTGTCTGCCCCCCACAATGTCCGGGCTTTTGACTCATTGCTGTGGTATTATTTTAACAACACGCACACGCACGAAAAAGTTGTCCTTAGTTACCCAGCAAATGAGGGGGGACAGGAGACAAAAGTGAGGCTCCAGGGTTAATAAGGAGGATTATGATGTATGGTCATCAATTATGTAAAACGCTGGGAGTTACTTTATCAAAGGTCAGAACACAGGTCTGACTAGGAGAAGCCAGACTTCCTGGTAGTTAATGGCTAATTTCCCAGCAATGAGGCACACCCCAAAGATTTATGGCAGTAATTACACGATTTTTTTTTTAAGAGCTAAGGAAAAAGCACGATTTCCAATCACATAAATAATTAATGCAACATTCCAGAGATACGAAGCCCTTTCCAAACCTGGGGAGTTCCCCAAACCTGAACTGGCCACAGCAGACTGGGGACATGAAGGTCATCCGAAAGCAAGCAGGTCAACACTTGGGAGGTCCCTGGTGCAGATGTGATGGACACATTACAGAAAAACTCTGGTTTTGCTTTTGCTGGGCTTTAGTAAAGACGACACCACAAAGGACCGAAGGGGTTCCTAACTTGAGCAAACTGGAGAAAAGAGTCCCAGACAGAGGGGCCGCAAGGCCTCTCCCTTGCACGCGAGCGCTGGCGCTCATGAGACGGCCACGGGGCGGCCCTGGGCCCCAGAGCTCGGCCCGGCAATTTCCATCTGCTTGGGTCCCGCGTTCTGATCATTGAGCGGCAGCGTGGCCCCTCTCCTCCACGCTGGCGTGAAGTCAGAACCTCGTGTTAGCCGAGGGGTGAGAGAATTAATTAGTTAATATTTGTGAAGTGCCTCAGAGATGAAAAATGACAGCATTATCATCCTCGGCAAGCTGGCTTTCACACCCTCCTCCTCCAATTCCCCAAGTGAGGCTTAATCATTCTTTTTGCTTTCCTTTGAATTTTAATTTGTATAATTAGATGGCATCCTGAAAAATTGATAAGCAGAATCTCGATTATGCAATCAGAGGAACGATCAGGCATCGGCTTACACCAATAGTCTGCGTCCTATTATTTAAAGAAAATGAAGAAAAAGGGCAATGGACTCCCATGTCTGGGTATTTCTGGGGGCTGGGGGTGTGTGTGTGTGTAGCGGGGTGGGGGTCTCTAGCTGGCCCCTCCGTGGCTGGCCCCTCCGTGGGGCCCCCCTGGCTGTGGCACCCGCCCACACGGACAGTGAATTCGGGCTCACCAGGCCACCAGGCGGAGTCCGGTCAGGACCTCGTGGCAGCGACGGCTCACTCTCGGAGCCTCGTCCCCTTCTTCTCAGTATCTCTTCTGAAGCAAGAATGTATGAAATGTGACATTTTCCTCCTTGGCTCTCCCAGGGAGCAAGCTATTTATGAGGACTTAATTAGCATACCCCTCTTCCTGATGACAGGGACAGGCCCTCCTCAGAGCGGAGCCGCGAGCTTCGTTCTCGCGGGGATGGCCAGCACCCCGCGTCCTCCACGCCGGCCCCGGGCTCCCCGGGCAGGGCCCGCTCCAAAAGCCACCCTCTGCCTTTACCTCGTATCAGTCTCCACTCACAAATCTGGCCCTTTTCTGCCCCCAAATTGATTCCCACTATCATCAGTTGACACCATCTCATCCGTGTTTAACAAATCGAGGTACACATAGCAAAGGGGAGGGTCCCACTGTCCCTCTTTGGCGCAAACTGTACGACTTGGAACCACGGTCGTGGTGGTGTCGCAGACGGGAGCAGAGTTCTAGGACCTACTTGCGTAATGACCCAGGGGAAGCAGGCTCTTTGTTCGTAGAAAAAAGAAAAAAGGTGGGGGGGTATTTTTTATGTTCCCTGCCCGTGGGAGCCGGCCGTGGACACCGCTCCCTCCGGCTGAGGCTGGGGGGTGACCTCGGTGGAACTCAAGAAGCGTCAGGACAGTCAGGTCTTCTTAGGAGGATCACCGATGCCAAGCCTCACGGAAAAAAGCCCACCGTCTTCTCGGCAAGGGAGATCCTAAAATTGCAGGGCAAACCCCTGAAGGGCCTACCCAGCCTTTTATTTGCTTGAGATGAGGGGTGATCCAGGGCTGAAAGGCTTGGGATCAGGGACTCTGGGTCATTTCAGAAGGAGAAAGACGCCTGCCTGCGAAAGATACTGAGATTCTCGTCACCACCAAAAAGCAGCTGCAACGGCGGGAGATGCATCCGCGTGGGTTTCCAAGAGACACTGGAGGTTTAAAAGCAGCAGCAAACAGGGAGAACACTACATTTTAGGACCCCTTGCTTGTATATCAAACACAAAACAAACACCCGAAGGTGAGTACAAGAGCAATGGCTCGTTCCCCTCGTTCAACGAGGTCTAAAATCTGGGTGGGCGGATTTTACTAACTATGACCATTAACAGCCCCCTGCTGGGACCAAGCCTCCACAACACACAGAGACCCCGAGTCCTTGCTCATTTACATTCATAAACTTACAAGTTTTAAAGATGCCCTCAGTTTCTTTATTCTAACACCTAGTCTTCATAAACATCAGGCCGATGATAAGAAGTTACACCAAGTAACTGATGTCTCTCCAAATGAAAATTCTTCTAAAACCATGGCGATCGCTTCAGTTCTTTTTAAGGAAATCTACTTAACCATTATGTTAATAAGGAGAGACCAAGGTGTACGATCTGCTGACGAACTGGTATGTCACAATCAAGCAAGTGCTGCCAAATCCTGAGGGAACCCTTCCCGTCCTCAATATGTCGCACTGTTATGCCCGCAAGGGGGCTAGAGCCACCGTCTGAGAGGTTGAGATGATCCGATGCAAGGAGGAAAGGCCCCCACGGCCCCCAGCAGTGTGGGTACAACAGATCCCACCTTTCCGAGCTGGGATCCCTAAGGGGGTGATGGCACCACTACAAGGCTCTAGTGATGTCCACAGGCTTGTTCACCAACCTGTGAGGGACCCAGCAGGGCAGCAGGCCAGGCACCTGCTGGCCTGCGCAAGGACCCTGCGGGTGGTGTGGCATCCAGCATATGGGAAAGGCCAGCATATTTAACAAGGGCCTTGACAATGCTGGCCCACTGAGGCCAACTGCCCAGAAAAACACTGCCTCTTCACTGAGACCCAGTAGAGTCACTGGTCTTCAGGCTACCACAAAAGGACCCATTCCAGCACTTTCAGAAGCCAAACAGGAACAACAGATTCCTTTCTTGGGGAGACAGCTGGGTAGAATACTTAGAACAGGGGATCTGGGTTTTGTCTGGTAAACTCTTATCTGAAGAAATATTCTACATGGGTCAGGGATCAACAGGAAACACACTGGCTTAGCCTTCGGTAAATGGTTGACACACCACAATTAACAAAATTATTAAAGCTGCATTTTAAGGAAGAAAAGGAAGTTTCGGGGGAAGATCAATTGTGGGAAGTAAGCTTACTGAAGTCAATTTTGCAAATGTATCAAAGCTACTACTATGGCTCTTTATTTCTTCAGTAGTTTTGGGGTATATTTAGGGTCTTCTTCTGAAAGGGGAAACCCCCGGTTCAGACATCAGGTGGCATATCATAAGGTGTAGAGGTGACACCCCACCCCACAGCCCCCACCCCAGGCCCCAGACACAGGTAAGCGGCAGGACCCGTCCAGAAGAAATAAAGCTTCACTCTGGTTCCTGGAGCCAGACCTGTACGCCATTTGGTAAGGCTGCTCACCTTTCCCCAGGGAACTCTGGGCAGTCCAACCCAAGGGTGACAAGGTCACACCCTGGTCACATGTCCTCCATCAAGTCCATGGGCCCCACCCTCTGATCAGACAGTGCAAGGCCAGCCTCAAGTGCCATTAGCACAGGCCCACCCCACTTTTCCAGTACCCAGGGGCCAGGCGAGCTTCAGAAAGATGCATTTGGATCTTTAAGAAGCAAGAGAGTGCTGGGGCGCCTGGGTGGCTCAGCCGTTAAGTGTCTGCCTTCGGCTCAGGTCATGATCCCAGGGTCCTGGGTTCGAGCCCTGCATTGGGCTCCCTGCTCAGCGGGAAGCCTGCTTCTCCCTCTCACACTCCCCTTGCTTGTGTTCCCTCTCTCACTGTCTCTGTCAAATAAATAAATAAATAAACCTAAAAAAGAAAAAAAAAAAAAAGCAGCAGCAAGAGAGCACTTACACCCTGTTATGGTGGGCCCCCAGATCAATCATTAACATTTCTGCACCAGGACACAGGAGGAACACGGTTGCCCAACTGGATGAACATACAGGATACAAAATTACCCTCAACGATTCAGGCCAAGTCAAAAATCTGCTGCCAAATGGGTCACCAAAGAATTAAAGGTTCCAGAACTTTCTACAGTTTGGATGTGAGGCTAAGGAATTGTGGGCCTGAAATTTAAGGTTTTCCGTCTGGGCCCCCCAGCAAAATATTCTCTGGGGCTCTGAGGGAAGGAGAGAGATGAAGAGTGAAGGGCCTGTAAGGTCACAAACTAAGAAAGCAAGTCTTCTAGCACGAGGAAGTCCAGGGCCCGGGCGTGAGTCTGGTGAGGCTGGGGGCTGCCACCAGGAAGGAGCAAACGTCGAAGCCACACTTGTGCTGAGACCAGCTCCTCGGCCAACAGTGCCGAGCGAGTCCTTCTGCTTGGTTTACAATTGCTAGCACATGAAAATACCCTTTCCGGCCGTTAAATGCAAAACTCAAGAATTCTCAATATTTTCTCTTGCTAACAACGATCACCAAGAACGGAGGACTTGAACAGCACCAATTCGTGATTTTCCTAATTGGTTGTTTTGTGTCATAATGAAAATTAAGTGTTGGTTTTCCCATGCTGAAGGAAATGAGGCTCTCCAATGTTCAGAATTTTCACACATTTTTAAAGCACTTCTAAGTACGCTTCAAAAATTAATATATTCATTTTTATAATAAAATGGTCTTTGGAAACAAAAGCAAACAGAACAAAAAAGGTAAAGGCAAATAAACAAATTTTCATTTAAATTAAGAAATGCAAAGCACCAGCTTTTATTCCCATGGTGTTGAGACTGAGGAACCATGGGAACACAGATGGATTTCTCCTTCCCCAGTCTTCTGACCCTTCCCTCCTTTGGCATGACAATTTTGATCTGGAGCTGAGAAGTTTGCCTGGTCAGGGTGAAGGAAGGAGCAGCCTCACGTTCCATCGTGACCGGATAACTCCCCTTCTGTCACATACTGAATATAAGAAATTACTGTAGAATGTTTGCATCTGAGCAAATAAAAGTGAACACCATACAGAGGAAGCACCCAGAACGTCAGAAAGTTCTCACGAAAGGGCTGCGGAGGGGCCATGGGATGGTGAGGCTTCTGGGTAGCCACTCCAGTGCCCCAAAGGTCACGTGAAGGTGACGTGTGCAGCCTGTGATAAGATGGTACGCCCGTGTGCATTTGCTGTGGTCCAGTGCAGAGCACAAGCACCGGTAACTAACGGCCACTAAGGGCCTGGACTTGGAGGCCAACCAAGGCAGGAGCCACCAGGGGACAGCTATCTGAGAGTGTAAGCTAACACTGTGCAAAACTTTAAAACAGCCTATGGAGGGGTGCCAGGCGGGCTTAGTTGGAGAAGAATGTGAGTCTTGATCGTGGGGTTGGGAGTTCGAACCCTAGACTGGGTGTAGAGATTACCTGAAAATAAATAAACTTTATCTTTTTATTTTTTTTTAAGATTTTATTTATTTATTTAAGAGAGAGTGCACACTAGAGAGAAAGCAAGCATGAGTAGGGGGAGACGAAGCAGCAGGCTCCCCGCTGAGCAGGGAGCCCAATGCAGGGCTCGATCCCAGGACCGTGGGATCAGGACCTGAGCCAAAGGCAGGCGCTCAACCAACCGAGCCACCCAGGCGCCCCAATAAACCAACTTTTAAAATCGTCTATGGACTGGAGAGTGGAGTGGGGGAGGATTAGGTGGGCAGTAAAGATTTAATACTTTCAAGGCAGTTTGGATTATTTGCTTGTTCTGACATATATGAACTGCATTTGTATTTAAATGTCTAATAAGGACACTTTTATAGGAATTAGTTGGAAAATAAATTGCAAGATCTTGAATTTCAAAAAAATCTTAATGTGAGATGTTGAAGACCTCTGCCTCCTAATTTCTTGCCACTGGGAGGCCATGAATCCTTGGCCGCGCTCTTGGAGCATCTGCCTTCCTCAGGGGACACAACTGTTTTGCTGTCCCTCTGAAGATTTCAGCCTTCTTGTCCCGACACCACGCAGTGCGGAATCCATGTGTGAGGGGACGCTCTCTGCAGTCTTGGCTCATTTGCAAACCTAATGGGAAACCACCAGCGTGGGGCGGAACTTCTGGTCTAACCCTTCCCAGGAGCAGGCCTGGCGCCCAGCGATGGGGCCCTTTGGCCGGCAGAGGGCACTGCACGCCCGGCATGGCCTTCCCAGGCCCCAGAGCCCCGCTAAACTGGGACTCACCTTGTTCATTTCAATCCCAACTTGGACTCTACCAAGAACCAAGAACCTGGAGAAAATGAAAGCAGATACCTCCAGAAGGAAAGGTCTGAGCTGATTTCAGGATTCCACACTGCACCTTCCCTCCATCTCCGGATGCAAAAAGAACTGATACCTCCAATCACCCTTAAAACCACAGATGTTTTTAGATTTAGGATCATGACCAGCTGGGGGAAAGGGAACCCAGGCAGCCCCCCCCCCCCATAATCTATGGCCTGGACTGGCAGCTGAGGTTTGCCCCTTCAGAGCCGAGTGAGCCAGTGAGGTGGGTCACGGAGCAGAGGCTCCCTGATCCAGGAAGGGCACGGCCACCCTGAAGGATGATTTTCCATTATGCCCATGCTTCTTGTTTAAAGAAGTGAGGAATGAGCCATAGTGATGAGACATAGTGATGAAAAATGAAAACAACTTGGCAGGGATGTAGTTTCTAAGGAGAGGAAAGAAGAGGTGGAAACTGAGCAAAGGTGAATCAGGGTTTCCACCATGAGGCTTGGCACCACGTACACCTGGGTAATTGGTAATTGTGCGATTCTCCTTGACCCCCAGCATCAGTGTGCTGCGAAACACAGATGACCTCAGAATATACAACCTTTCGGAAGACACTGAGAGAGGGAGGTGAAAAAAGTGAATTTTTCCAACCACATTTGAGAATGAATTCTGACCAGGAGGCAGTGGCCTGGGGGCAGAGCCTTCTCCCTGGACCCCTTAAATGACCACAGCAGAGGGAGAGCTGACCTCCCCAGTTCTTCTCTGACCACCATGTTCTAAGAAGCCAACACATGGATGCAGGAAATCAGCCCCCTTCTCCACACCCGTGAGCACCCAATGGTCCAGGCTGGAGAGAGGGGGGCTGGTTTCATCCAGCGACGCTGAAGTAGGGGTGACACACATGCCTCATCCTATCTCCACAGCTCCGTAAGACCGGCATCCTCTCCCAGCACCATTTCAAAGCCAGCGTTGCCATAGCAACAGGATGCCGCAGCACAGCGGACTCTTGGCCTGACTTGGCAGGCCAGGTCTTTGAAGAACCCCACACTGAGACACTGGGGTGTCCCACCTGACCCCCAACTCAGCCTTCTTCAGGGAGCATCCTAGGAGTCTCTCTGCTCTTTGCTCTCTGCATCTGACACAAGCCCTTCCGCATCACGTTCCAAAACACGCTGATTGGGAGCAGGGTCCTGTATTGCCCACTTTGGGGCAGACGACCCAGCATGGTGGGTGGGCCCCCTGATGGCCCAGGAGAAACAGAGAGGCTGCCAGGCACGGCCCACCGGGTCTGAGGCTGGCAGGAGAGGGGATTCGAGTTGGTCTGTTGGAGATAAAGTTATCAACCTGAACGATGGCTGGCTGGGTCCCTTTGTCCGCTTTCAAAAAGCTGGTGTCTGGAAAGGCAATCTCTAAGAAACAGCTTGATGTCTAAGAAACAGCTAGAAGAATTCCCTCCGAACCTGCCCACATGCCTGGAAGAGCAAGGGGATCCAGCCTCCCAAGTTTAGGGCCAGATGGGTTACAGTAGCCAGTCGAGGACCAAACCAGATACCCTCCAGAGCAATCCTGCAGCTCGGCCTGGCCCGGCGAGAAAGTGCCCAGTGCCACGGAAGGCCCCGTCACACAACTCAGCTTATGGCTGCTCACGGCGGAGGGGCCCACACCTCAGGGCCCCAGAAGCAGGCACGTCCTGGGACAGGAGTGTTCCTAGTGCCTGGGGGTGGCCCACCCTTTATTTTAAATGAGGTGTCGCTTACACAAAGGCAGAAATCAGGAAAGTCAACTCAGACCTCAGGAACAGAGTAACGAGTTCGTTTTCTGACGAGGGCTTTTCCACATTTGGATCTTTACACACACCCAAAGCCCATCGTCCCGTTTCTCTCCAAGAGAAGCTACGGGGTGTATGTGGAGGCATCCGCAGACTCCCACGGCACCCCGTCTCAGGCACCGGGGTTAAGGAAACCGACATCCCCAACTCCAGAAGGTCTTGTGACTGAAAAGCTATTCTTCCCAGACCTTATCTTTTCAACCTGAGTCACGAGAAGGAAAATCTTCATCTTAGATGTCACGATTTAACAAAATGAAATAAAACCGTTGGCCGCTATTCATTTTGTTTGACACGGTTTTAATATGGAGGATGGGGGGGGGTGGGCACTGGAAACCCAGGGGGGAGGGGGTGGGCTTTGCATCCATGACTGCAACCAAAGAAGGGCGCTGGCAGGCAGTCAGATGGCGGGAGAAGCGGTGACACTTCTATGTCACAGATTCCTCTTTGCTGATCAAATTCGAGAAGAGAGCCACTAAAGAGCTCCTTTTGTTTTTCTGTAGTAGGGTGTTCCTGGAGTATCTCCCCGGTATTACAGGGGGCCTCCAGTTCTGTTCTGTTCTGTTCTCCAAGTCTTTGGTGGGTAAACAATACAATTTTTACATTTATTGTAGCTCAGAATGTTCTGAACTATGGCTAAAATATCCCTTGGTGTAGAGGTTGCTTGAATAGAGTGAGGAGGTGGCAACGTTCCCTGTGAGAATGTTCCGGAGGTGTGAATCCTTGTCCTAATGAACTGGGTTCTTCACCGACAGGGCCAACACGGGAGGGTTCACGTGAATACAATCACCTGTTTAGATAATTACAGCTCAAGTGTGCTGATGCCCAAAGATCCTAATTTTACATGAAATCCTATTAAAGAACTCTTGACAAGGTGATCACCATTAAAAAATCTGTTTTGAGCTGATTTATGGGGGTGCTGTATACTTTGGAGCTCCAGCCAAAGACCAGAGGAAGAGAGGCTCGGAGAAGGTGGGATACCTGGATGTCACGTTTAAGTCCCCAGACAGACAAAATGTGCAAATGGCACAAGATGTCATTCTAGGGGAAGAAGCTTCCTCCATGCCCGTCCTTGTGGCCCAAACTGCGTATTTATGGTCCTATTGTCTGTATTGGAACACCCCAAAGGTTAACATTTTCAGCTAACTGCCAACAGTCACATCAAGTGTAAGTGCCTTGTTCTATGGATTGAATTATGCCCCCCTCCAACGACAAAAATGACATTCAAGCCAGAAGTCCCAGGACTTCGGAACGTGGCCTTATTTGGGGTTACAGTCTTTACAGAGGTAATCAAGTTAAACTAAGGTCAGTATGGTGGGCCCTAGTCCAAGAGGACTGGAGTGCTTCTAAGAAAGGGAAATTTGGACACAGGGACCGCATGTGTGGACACAGGGAGATGACCATCTATAAGCCAAGATGAGAGGCCTGGAAGAGGTCCTTCCTTCCCAGCCCGCAGAAGAAACCAACCCTGCTGACTCCCTGCTCTCAGACTTCTGCTCTCCAGAGCCGGGTGACAACGCACTTGTGTTGTCTAAGCCATCCGGTCGGTGGTACTCGGTTATGGTGGCCCTAGCACACTAATCCACGCCTATGGAGGAGGGCTGGGTACGGCTGCCCTAAGAAAGCCTCTAGGATCTTGCACCAGTGATAGGACCACCTTGGCGGGGGTCCCGGCTATGCAATTTGTCAAGAATCCTGGTTTGTTCACAACACCAATGCCAACTCAACCTGAGTCCAGTCCTGTGCCCGAAAACTCAACAAATGCAGACATGCCCAGGTGCGAGGCCCCAGCGGCCGCTATGCCGGGGAATCAGAATGGGCCAGGCTGGTGAAGGAAGGGTCTACCAGCCCACCCCCCCAACTCCCGCAGCACACGAGCAGTCGTCTCCTCTGAAAGAGACCCGTGTTTTCAGGGAGACACAAGGAGAAAAATGCCCTAACCTTCCCTTTAAACTCTGTTCTGCTCCCCAAACCTGAGAATGCACTGCTTCGAACACATTACTGTCACTGATACAGTTCAACAGAAGAGATAAAAAGAAAAAAAACAACGATACCCTTGTACTGCTTTGGCACCCGATTTGCGTTACCCACAGGACAGGGAATGCTCACAGAAAGCCACCAGAGCGCTCAGTCCTCAGCTGCCCAGGCTGACATGAAGTCTGTGATCTACTTGCTTCTGTGAACCCCGGGTACACGACACTCTCCTCGCATCCGCAGTGCCCACAGCCTGGAGAACAGAAAGCCGGCGGAGACGTTCCCTTACCCAGACGCTTAAAGTACGTTTCCCGACTCTGTTCGGCACGCACACAGAGTTAACGGGGGCACCCCAGGGTCTCCACTCGGACTCATGCTCACCCATAAATCTGGGGATATTAAAAAGATCTATCGGGGGCCGGGCCCCACATTAAGAATGCAGCCTTCCAGGCCACCCTCGGCATGGCAATTCACTGGATCAACAGGCCCTCTTGCTTTCCTATTCTCAGAAGTGGTTCTTGAACTGCAGCTCCTATTAAAGTTGAGCTCCCCTAATCAGAGGAAAAAGAATGCAGGTAACATGAAAGGCTGTCTGTAGAGTTTCAGAGCATACGCACAGCTCATTCCTGCAACGTGAACGACAGATGGGAGCTCTGAGATATCAGCAAGCCCCACCCAGAGCCCAAAGGGCAGAAAAGGCACGGAGTGGAGCCGTGGTGCATACACACACATACACACACACACGCTTGCGTGGGCCCTGACGTTTTCTTGGAACCATGGCATTTCTGGAACATTCTGAGGCTTGAGAAGTTACCAAATCCAAACTGCTGCCTGCACGGATGAAGAGCATGAGACTCAGTGACTCTGGGTCACTCCCAGCCCCTGTTTCTGCTCATCCCCTGGGGTCCCCATGACACTTCCCACCCAACAACTGTGTAGGTGCAAAAATCTGGAAGCCCAGGAGCCAGCTTGGGCCACACAAGCCAGGCTGAAAATGCATGTGACAGTTACATCTCATTTAACTATACCCACAGGCCCTAAACCACAACTAACAACCCCCCACCCACCCGGCCAAGGTGGAGTTCTCCAGACCCAAGAGGGAATGCCCACATAAGTAGGCCAAGAAGTGAGCAAAACAAAGACAGTCTGGTTTGTAAACTCATTAGGAAAACAAAGTCCTGGTACCAGCACACCCAGCCTTCGGAGCGCGGAGCTCCCACAGCACAGTCTTGAATGGCTGGGGGGTTTGTTACTTTAGTACCCGCGAACGCTCACAGAGCCCTTAATGTGTGACAGCCACTGTTCTAGGTGCTTTCGGGCGTAGAGTCGCCCAACGCACATGTAAGCAGCCCGCCAGCAAGTTCCACTCTGCTTGAATTCAAAAAGTAATTTTATAGCCCGTGCCACAAACACACCCAGTACCACCTCAGTTGCCTAACTTGCTCTGGGTGACTTTGGCCAAGTCCCCAACATCCCAGGTGATCACAGAACAGAGGTGTACCCCCAGCCCAGATGCTCTCAGAACAGTGAGACCACAGGAAGCCCAGACCAGGGCCCAAGGGTCAGGGACTATGGCTCAAGACTCACTCTCCAGTAACTTGCTAGTCTCTCTCCCTCTCTCTTTTTAAGATTTATTTATTTTAGAGAGCGCGCAAGCGAGGGGAGGGGAAGAGGGAGAGAGAATCTCAAGCAGGCTCTCCCACTGAGCATGAAGCCCAATGCAAGGCTTGATCTGAGGACCCCGCCATCACAACCTGAGCTAAAATCAAGAGTTGGACCCTTAACAGACTGAGCCACCCAGGTGCCCCAGGAACTTGCCAGCCTCCTAGTCATGCTTGCTGTGTGAGTTTCAGGTAAAGGCTGAAATACCAACACTGTCTTCCAGCCTCCAGAACAGATACCGTGTCTGCTCGAGTGGTGGTCTGCTCCCTTGGACTAGGGATGTCAGCCACAGACACTTTCATGGGTTTAGGACCTCTGACATGATCCCTCCCAACCCCTGCCATGGACAGTGACTTGTCCAGGTCACACAGGCTGCCATGATGTCACCTACTAGGGACCCACCTCCCGGTCACAACCGTGGCTCTCAGCATTTGATGAGCTCCAGTCATGGCACACATGCACGTGCAATACCTAGAGGTTCTGGAAGGTTCTCGCTCACAGGGACATGGTGGGTCGTTTGGTGCATTCCTGGATTGTGAGTCTCCATTAGACCGTTCTCCAAGCCACGGCTTCCTTCAGTTCCCGGGGCACCGGGTGCTTCCGGCTGCATATCTGCCCAGCGCTGCGGGACCTGGGTGGGCTCAGCTCCCTGGGCCAGGTCCAAGAGGCAGAAGAGAAAGTGGCAGAAAGAGCAGGCGGGGTGATCTTATTTTCAGAGCGGAACTCAGGATGGGGTGAGCAGAATTTGAGAAACAGAACTTGGGAAAATAGCTTCACTAAAATGCGATGAGGTCAGCGAGTAGAGAGCGCCCTAATGACACTTATAAGAAAAAACATCTGTCGGTGTCGAAAGGTCGGCAGGAAGTGAGTGGGATTTACGCGGGCCTGATTGGCCAGACCAGTGCTCCTAGAAAGAGAGACACACATGGCTCGACTTAGCCCAGAGAAACAACAAAAAACCCCTTTCAATTGTCCTCTGACCAGCCCCCACCGCCCTCTAAACAAGAGGCCAAACTCCGAGCTATGAAATCCGTCTAGGACCCGGGCTGGCAATTAGCTCTTTGTTCATTCACTGATCAGCCACCGAGGCTAAAATATTCCTGAATGAGCAGCCTTGGGCAGAATGATGTTCTTGTGTGTCCGTGTCGCCTCTCCCAACCACAAAATCTCCAGTTTTACTTTTTGGTTGAAAAACAACGCGGGTCCCTTGAATAGCTAACGTTTCAATAAATCCATCATTACAAAAACCAAAACAAGAGGTTTCTTTGGAAAAACAGGAAGTCCCGGTCCAGAACACGGCTTAAAATAGAGCCAAGTTCATTTGTTGACAAAACCTCCAGCCTCCTAAGCCTGCTGGCCTGATTTGTCCATGATCCAACTTACCTTTTAATCCCTCTTCGAGGAGCCCATCCTGTCCCTCAGGCGACAGGCTGGCCTGGTCTTTGTTATTGCCCTGACACAGGTCACAGAGCTGGAGCCCAGCCTGGCCGGCCCGCTTCCTGTCCACAAGCCCCGAGGACAGGCTCAGGAGAAGCCAGCTCGGCCACCGCAGGAGTCAGGCCTGCTGCTTTTCATAAACTGGGGGCCCGTTTCAGGCTTCTCTTTGGAATCCCGTACAACGTGGAGGCCTTCTCGAATGCGTGTTGCTTGTTCCTTACGGACAGAGCTTTACAGACATCGTGCCTGTTGAGCCAAACGAAACTCTGGGCTATTACCTGAACTTAACGCCTGGGCAGCAGGAGGCAGGGTGGCTGGCTTCATCCTCACCGGAAAGAATGAGCCTCTTTCTCAACACCAGGAGGGAAGGAGGCCAGGAATTTACCGTTTCCATTCTTCCCAGAGGTATCCAACTTTCGAGAATTACAGGCGCAAAGAAACTCCCAAAGACGTGATACAGAAAGTTCTTCCCTGGGCAGATAAGGCTACCCGCGCACTTGAAACTGCATTTGTACACACAACACGTGTCCACAAGGCGCCTCCGGTACACACCACCCCGTTTGCCCGTCCCTGCCCCCGAAGGCCAGCCCCACCCTCTCCCCACTAATTTCTGCTTTCCTTACAAACCACCGAGCACAAGGATGGACATGTTAGCACAGCATGAGCGTGTAGCCTAATTACCCCCTTGTTAAAACGTGAAACCACACAATGTGTACAGGAAGATCGGACAATCTAGTCATACCACTGCTTACAGACACTGTGGTCACCAAACTCCACTTCTCCAGGTCTGGCGGTCTTCTAGGACCCTTACAATGTTTCTTCACCACCAGGGAGGACAGAAGGAGGTTCATGTGGTCTGGCTGCTCAGTCAGTGGTGTGTGCGACTCCTGATCGCAGGGTTGTGAGTTAGAGCCCCACACTGGGGTATAGAGAGAGATATCACACACACACAACTGTGTGCCACATTAAGTAACTTCTCTATGCAGTTGCTGACCCGAAGGGGAATTAAAAAATAAAAAGTCCAGGCCTAAGTAGAAATGCTAAAGTTGTTTCAGGATCCTGCTGGGTTTTGGTTTGTTAAGAAGAAAATCAGCCGTTGTTACGTGCAGAGTAAGGGGCGTGCATTCTCACTGAAGAAGTGAGAATTTAAACTTCAGTTTCAGCTTTGTGGACAACTGTAGTAAAAAATGAGAAGAAATATAATACGTAACTTCAAAAGATAATAGGATTTGGGGCGCCTGGGTGGCTCAGTTAAGCGTCCGACTGTTGATTTCAGCTCAGGTCATGACCTCAGGGTCGTGGGATCGGGCTCTGCACTGTCTGCTTGGGGTACTCTCTCCGTGCTCCCGCTGCCCCTCCCTCTGCTCATGCTCTCTCAAAATAAATAAAATCTTTAAAAAACAGACAAGCAAAAAAACCCAACAGGATTTAGATGAAATTTTGTTTGCACCGAATACTTGCCACCTCTGACCCACCCTGCTTATGCAGCCATTCTGGACTGCAAGCCTTCCAGGTGACTGTCCACGAGCGTATTTTCCATCATTTCTACCGCGGCCCTCAGGAGCAAGGTTCCGAGGGCACCAGCGCTGGAGTGAGCCCTGCCTACCATCCGCAGGGACTGCCAGGGGTCAGAGAAGGTGGTGTCGGCCTCTGTCTGGGCTCATCGGGAGCCCGTGTGGGTCTGGCTTTGCTGCAGGTGAAACGGGGTTTGGGACAGACAGGGGCTTACCCAGGCCCTCACGGGTGAACTCCCGGGCTGGCACCCCCGTGATTGTGCTCTGCTGCCCCAGCCCTGCGTGCCTGGTCAGGAGGCCAAAGGCACAGAGGTCTCGTCCACACAATCCTCGAGCCGTGGTGTGCTGGCCGCTGCAAACAGCTTTTCCAAGTCATCCTTCTGCGGAGGGAGCGATCTGGAGGGTCTGAGCATATGTGGCAGCACGCGGCCACTTATTTTTAAGGCATCGTGTGCTATGTTTATACTCCCCCGAAACACTGCCAAGGGAGTCCACGAAGAAAAACAAGTCCGCGGCAGCCGCTCCCGCTACGCGGACCTCCCGCTTGTACGAAACGGACTGTCCCCGCACACTGTTTGCTACCTGGACTCCGAGGCAGAGGTTGTAAACTAAGTCACCGGAAATGATTCGAGTACTTGGTTTTAAAAAAAAGGTCGCAAGTGGCTTTTAACTGGAGATGCCATTTCCTTACTCCCCACCCAGCCGTGTGCGTGCGTGTGCCTGTGTGTGTATCACAGCTCACGGGCAACCCTGTTCTTAGCAAGCAACCACCTCGAAACTCTGCTGGGGAAGAACTGGCCATGCTTACGCCCTGGAAGGGAAAGTTCTGGAGCTGATCCTTGCCTGTGATTATGTGCAGGGCAGTCATGCAGAAGGAGGATTGAGCGTATCCTGTGTGGGCAGAACCATGACTGAGGAGGGCAGGAAGCCAAAAGGAGATTGCGGATGGATAAAGAAGTTTCTCACAGTCAAGAAAAGCCTGACCCCCGGGTGTGAACCAGGCCCCCTGGAGAGGAGCTCCCAACCCCAACCTAGGACTTGGGAGTGTCGTCCTGGCCTACGGCCCCGTCAGAAGACTCTCTCACAGGCAGGGGTGCCAAGGTGAAAGGGGTGGGGAAGGACGTGCAGTCGCCCATCTATAGATGCTTTTTCCCATTCTAGAATCTTCCGGCCTGTCCAGGGGGTGTGTCCGAGGGGATCCGCACTCAGCCCCTATTCGATCCAGGTTCCCCATGGCCCTTATAATCCTGAACTCTCACGGGATTCCTGCGGAGGCGAACAGCCATGGTATGTATCATTTTATTTTCACTCAAAACATCCTTCCTGGGACCATCCCAACAAGCTGAGCATACTATTTTCAACTAAGGCCCTGGCATTGTCTAGGAATGTTTTCAGGACTAAGCAAATTGCTAAAGCAAACATCTTATTTTTGTCTGCTAGGCCAGCCAAGCACTGCAACATTTCCCGACAGGACTTCCAGGGGAACGGCCCCCTCTGGTGGACCCGCGGCACCAGACACGCGGTCCAGGGAAAAGGCTCTCGCTCTGGACACCGGGGTGGGGGGCACCCACACACACGGTCCCTGGGGGTGGTTTCTGCTTCAGGAAGGAATGCAAGTGGGGTGGGGGGATTCCTTCTCCTCCCCGCTGCCAGCTCCAAGGCACAGCCACTGTTTGAAACCAACCACCAATTGTCTTCAGCTCTGCTGGAGAGGACACACCCAGTCCTTACTGGAGGGACCTAGGACTTGGCCACCAGGTGAGAGTGCACAGGACAGCACAGAGCCTTGAAGAGCAAAGCAGGGGAGCCCCAAACCCCCAGGCGGGGGGAGCAGAGGCAGGCCCACCTGGGTTCCTGCACACATCACTGCCAGGTCTCCGGCCCAGGGGGGCCATGACAACAGACCAGTGGTCGCATCACGGTGGGGCGGGGGGCAGCAGCCGCAGTGGCGATGCTCAGGGAAGAGTCCCAGGCCCCATCCTCAGCCTCTGTGTGCAATCCCTCATTCCCCCCAAAAGTCCTAGAGAACAAGTATGGTATTACTATCATTTAAAATGACGAAGCTGAGGCCCAGAGCAAAGCAAAACCTGCTCGAGGTGACACAGCGGGCGGTATGTGTGGACCCTGGTCCCGGTCAGTCACTGGCATCTGGGACAGCAGCCCCACTGATGCACATTTTGGTGAGCAGTTTTCAAAGGGCCAGACCAGGGGCACAGAACCAAGGGAATTTGCAACAGTGTCTGCAAAGGAAAACAGGGGTCGGGGAGGGGAGCAGCTGAGGCCTGGAGTCTACACCCCTCACCTCTAGATAATGAGAAAGGCCACCCTGAACAAGAAGGGGGGGCGCACCGGAGTGGCTTATAAAGGTCACAAATTGTTGAATTTTCTTTTAGGGATGATAATGCCCTTATTGCTGGATTTCTAAATGGAGTCCTTACCTTTTAGGAATATAAACTGAAGTGTTTACCAACGCAATGAAATGACGGCTAAGGATGTGCGTTAGGACAGCCTGGTGGGATGTGCGGGGGTGCACACGCAGCAAGAGTGGCCATCGGCTGCTGAGTGCCCGAGCTGGCTGACAGGGACGTGGGCGTTCAGTACGCAATTTTCTCTGCTTTTGTAGATTTTAAAATTTCTGTGCTTTTTTTTTTTTTTTAAGTTTCCCTTCTGTAAAATGGGGATGGTGTCCTCTACTTTGCTGAGCTGCCACGGGCATCACAGACGGCGGGCTGGCTCCCCACACATAGTGGGGCTGCAGATGCTGTTAGTGACGGGCAGCCCTGAGCACCCTGCAGCTTCCTGATGAGGCCTGGAGGGAGGCGGCATGAGCACAGCGCTGCTCAGCTGTTGGTCCCGGGGTCCTACTCAGAGGGCAGGGGCCCAAAGGTGGCCTCCCACAGCAGCATGGGGTCCACCACACTGGCATCGCACAAACCCACGGTGGCTGAAGCAAGAAAGAACAATGAGCAAATTATCACATCATCCTTCTCCTTACAAAGAGATCTGGAAAGCTAATTACGCGTTTCTCCAAGCACATCTTCATTTCCGATGTGGAACCAGTGTGCTGGAGAGCTCTAGTGGGAGCGACGGCATACTCAGAAAACTCAGATAATTGGTTAATCCGGAAGCCACAAGCCTGCGCAGCACACACACACATCGCGACGCCCTTCACGTGCCGATGGGGAGTGAGCGTCTGCTCCCAGCCTGGCTTTGGCCACAGGAGGAAGCAGCGAGACAAGACACGGGCCATGCCTGCCAGCACCACCCAAACCCGCCAATTCCCTCGCAGGCCTTCAGAGACTCCTCTCTCGTGGCGGCAAAACTACCACGCTCCCCCCAATGTCCACAAAACCAGGGTGAAATTCTAGGCCTCTGGCTCCCTGCCAAGAGTCACCAATTAATTGCCACATAAAATTGCTGATTCCTACCAAATGAAGTTCTACGATTTATCAACTCACGGATGGCGCAGACTCAACAGTGGTGGGAGTCCATCACCCGAGTTACTGCTGTGTTCAGTATCGGAGACGGCTTTACTGGGAATGGAAGTTTCGCAGATTCGCTCATGGAGCAGAAACTTCCAAAGTAAACCAAGGTCTCAAGCAGACACACAGCTCCCTCGCGGTTGTCACACCGGTTCTCAAGGCCACACACTGTCTGGAGGACAAAGTTTCCCTAAACCCCGCCTGGGGCGGGGCCCCTGGATGTGCACCTGCAGCGGAGTCACCCTCCGCCCAGGCCACAGCACCACTGCACTGCACACCCCAAACTTCAGCGCCCGTTGTAATTTAATCATCCAACTCCGCCTTCCTGTAGGAACCCAGTGATTAAAAAAATCACTGCCGATTGCTTTTTTATTTTCATCCAGGGCAATGAATTTATAAATAGCTTGTATGGCACAGCAATTAGATGGAGCCCAACTCTGTGAAAGCCACATGTTATCGACAAGGGGCAGGCACTGCCATGCTTTCAAGGACAGAAGACACCTGTGTGCTAACGGGAGCCTTTGCCTGCAAGGCTGGGGGTGCCCACCACTCTGTGGGCTGCTTTGGTTTTCCTCACCCTCATCCTGTGCTGTTGGGGACAGTGGTGAGCTGGTGATTTTCTACTTTGAATTGGGCAGGCACAAACAGGTGAGTTTCCTTCCAGTCTACCCATCAGGGAAACAGGCAAGCAGTTCTTCCAAGCTCCCCAAATTCAGGCTTCTGGGGAAAAACCAACTTTGGGGGCATGCTTGGGAGAGGAGTTTCCCCCATGCTCAAAGTAAGCACTGGAGAGTCACCGATTCTTCTTCAAAGGGTGGGAGCTCAGGGACACCTGGGTGGCTCCGTTGGTTGAGTGTCCGACTTTTGGTTTCGGCTCAGGTCATGATGAGGGTGGTGGGATCGAGCCCTGCAACGCACTCAGCAGGGAATCTGATTAAGATTCTCTCTCTCCCACTGCCTCTGTCCCACCCTCCACCACGCATGCTTATGCAAGCGCACGTGTGCACGTGCTCTCTCTCCCAAATAAAATCTTAAAAAAAAAAAAAAAGGTGGGAGTTCTAACCCTCAAGAGAGGAGCACCCCAACTTAAATGGATAACTTGAAACAAAAATCAGAAGTCAGTGTCTTGAAAACCAGAGAGGGTATTAGTATATCCAGCTGGCTGATTTTCCTCATTTCCGGCCGCTCCAATTTGTCTTTTGTCACTGTGGACCCCTCCCCGCCCCAGGAGTGAGGAAGTGGGGGTGCAGCCTGAGGTCTATGGTCAAGGTCACAGGAAGACAGAAAAAGAATGAAACCTTTCTGGTTTGGTTACTCAGCTCAAAGCCAGTTTTGTTCCCTTCTTCTTTCCTAGCCAAGTTCTGCATATTTAGGGTTTGAGTTTCCCCGAGTGTCCCTACCTCACTGGTTTTTACTACTTAATGAGCAGAGCCTATTCTCCAGTGACTATCTGAAATACCGCCGCCAGGTAAGCACTATGGCTTCATGGACAACATGAAAGCAGCCTGATCTGGCAAGGAAATGTCCGGCACCAGCATACACAGCCTGCTGTCCCCGCTGCCGGGACGGGAACCCGCCCTCCACGTAAGCTGTGGGTCGCACAGAAGGCAGCTTCACAGAACACCCAGAGATCTCACCAACGCAGCTGCTGGGGGGTAAATTAGGCTCCTGTTAACACAAACAAAATTCACATGGAAAGCCACTCTCCCTGCCATGAGCTATGATCTGGAATGTTCTTCGACTCAGGGATCTGACCCTTCCAGAAAGGCCAAGCCAGCATCAGAACCCAAATGGAAGTCCTGCGACTGTGGGACTCTGCCTGAGCTCAAAACCCAACAGGGGTTGCCAACCCCGTTGGCATGACAACTCACGGCACTGTACATCGAGTTTATACATTTCTCTGTGGTGATAAGAACACTTTTTTTTTTTTTGAAGTTTTTTAACAACCCAGGGGAGGATCATCAGTTTAATTCAACTTATGTCTGGCTATTAAGTAACTCCAGCAAAAGACAGGAGAGGAACCACGGCCACGAGGCCACTGGTGTCACCAGCTGTTCTCCCTACCGCCCCTGGGGGCTGGGAGACTTGGGGCAGGGCAGCAGTAGTGGTGTGAATCCAGTTAAAAGATGCTAGACCAGGGAAATGGCCAATCCACATCCCTGTGCAGCCAGCCCCCCTCACCCCGGGATTTTCTTCTGTGGGTCTCTGAGCTGGGAACGAAGCGGAAGCCCCAGAGAGAGTGGGAAGTCCCGTCAGAGGAGGAGTCGACAGCACGCACACCCGCTGCATCTGGCCCGCCCCGGCGGAAACGGAATCCTACCAAGGCCTAAGACTAAATTAATATTCGTCAGCCTCCATTTGAAGACACTGATGTTTGTTTCCCTCTTCTAGGTATTTGGACCAGCCTGGCTTATTACAGAACTTTGTCCAAAAAAGGGGGGGGTGTTCCATCATCCACCTGGCTGAGCAGTTAGCTACCCCTCTAGTGTGCGACGGGCCAAAACCTGAACCCCGGCAGGGTGAGAAGTAATGCTCTGGAGGCGAGCAGAGCTACGGACAGAGGACGGACCCACAGCAGGACCCGCAGGGCGGTCTAAGGACCCTAGGGTCAGAATGTTCCGCCTTCTCCCTTGTTAGCTGCACTTCCGGTGCTGGGGGTGTCAGGAGATGAATGGGGTGGGGAGGCAGGACTCCCTGCCTTTGGGGTGCCGTTTTAACAGGGGAGGCGACGTGGAACGGCGCTCGAAAGTGGCCGAGAAATGCAGACAACCTTGGCAGCACCTCTTCCATCTGTCTGTCCATCCCGCGACGCAAGGTCTGAGTGCCGTGTGAGCACTGGGAGAACAGAGCACAAAGGCAGAGTTTAAAATCCTAGCTCTGCCACTTCACTGGAGAGCCGTGTGACCTGTCACCTCAGCTCTCCACACCTTGTTCCTTATCCAGAAAAGGAGCTAGTGGGATTTTTAAAATATAAGAGGAAGGGTCCCGCACGCGGTAGCCCTTGGTAATGGCTCACATACACACCTCAGGGGGACCCAGGAGACTGCACAACTCCCAGAGGAGGTGGTCGGTGTGTGCCTGGGGAGAGCATCTGGGGTGGAGAAGCAGACACCTGCCTCTACAGTCTTGTCAGCTCCCACGGAAAGGTCTGCAGTGAACTGAACACAAGCAAGGCTGCTGATTCCCGAAGTCCCCAGACCCAGGGCCATGGTGAGGCCACACCAAGGTCTGAGGGAGACAGCCTCACGCCCTAGGCTCGCCAACTCACTAGGGGGCTGGCAAGAGTCTTGCCATTCTTCGCTTACGAAGCCCACAAAAAATGGCTTCCACGTAACCCATAACCTGGTTTCATCAAGAGAAAACCATCCGACAAACCACAATAGAGGGACTGCTCCACAACATACGTGAATGTATGCCTCAGAACTGTCAAAGCCAAGAAAGGCTCAAGGAGACAGGAGGACTACATGTAATGTGGTATCTGGAGGGAATCCGGGGACAGGGGAAAAACAAAAAAAAAAAAGACATCAGGTGATCTGGATAAGGTGGACCTCAGTTAACATATCAATATTGGTTCACTGATCGCAACAAATGTACCACGTTAATGTAAGATGTTAGTAATAGGGAACCTGGGTGTCGGATAAATGGGAACGCTAAGCTACTTTCTCAGCTTACCTGTATATCTAAAAGTGTTCTAAAAAATAACATTTAAAAAGAAGAACTGCTTCTGTAAGTGCCATTTCTCCAACTTCCTGCCACTTCCACACTCAGGCCATTGTAGCTACCAGACATGGCATACGTGTCCTAAAACACGGCTGCTTCAGGCAGGGGCGTCAGCTTGTGTTCCCTGGCCTGGGGCCCCGGGGCCCCGGGGTCCCAGCTCTGCAGCGACCAAGGGCAGGGTCAGCCCCAGGGAGCCACTGCGCTCCAGAGCCCACAAAGTCAGGCCCCCAAACTCCTTGGAGGGCGTCACTGCCCACTTCCTCAGGAGGCATCACTCCAGCAACACCGGCGGACACCTGCTACTGAGAATAACCAGGTGTATCTCACCTGGGCTGGTGTGTCCGACAGGAAACAGGAAAATGACAGTCTCAAGGTCAGTCCGGTCACTTGGCAGCAGCTCCCATCACCCCAACTGCAGGGGTCTGGGCTGCTTTACGGCAGAGGCAGGATTCTGCCCTAAGGACGTTCCCGGTGTGAGGAAGACCTATCTGTCCTGTCCACAAATGTCCACTGAGCCCCTGCTGCACACAGACGAGCACCACAGAAGGACTGTCGCCAAACTCAGGAACCTGAAATTTCATCCGCCTTAAAAGGACACAAGTTATGTACAGAGGGAATAACAGAAGCCAAAGGAAAAGTTACTTTGTACTTTTATGAACCTGCTGCCCATGTACCTCAAAATAGTAAGCTGTAAAAATCTAAGATAGAAAGAAAATGTTATTTATGCTTTGGATAACTAAGGTTTAGTGACTGATGAAAAAGCAGAGTATTTCCTCCCTAAAAGACAGGCTACAAGTTTCGATGGCGCAGGAAGCACAGTAAGCAGCAAGCATGGGAAGGATCAGGAATTCATCTGCAGACAGCACTGAGGATGCCCGGTATGGGGGGGCGGGGGGGGGGGAGGACTGGCTCCAAGAGCTCCAATGCCCCGGTAGAGACAACTGTCCGGGTTCCCCAGATTGGCTGCTGGCACACAGAGGCTGAGCCGGACTGGCAGCAGCTGCCAGAGAGGGGTTTTTGAGCCCCTGCTCTTGGGCCCCGAGTGCCCAGGCCCTGCAGAAGAGGAAGTGGGGGACTAGGAGGGTTTAGAAGGTGCTTACTGCACTACCAACTCCCTCGCAACTCGGAGGCCAGGCTCACTTGGCCCAGCAAGGGAGGACCAGGGCCTGGGCTTCTCTAATGGGGCTGCTTGGCCATCTCTGTGATGCCCAGGCCCTCTTCAGCAAACACACCAGACCCGTCTCCCTCTGCACGAGGCTTATGTTCTCCTGTGGACTCCACGGCTTGACCTTAGAAGACTCCTTTCATCTCTCTGATCCCCCGGAGCTCCTGATCAGGGAGACAAGCCCCCAGAATGAAATGCAGGGATGGCCACGAAGGGCCCCGGGCAGAGCAGGTGCCTGCCATCCTCCCAACAAACAGCCCCAGGGCCGGGCGCTCCCAGCCTGACGGTGCCGTGACCACCCACCGGCTCCCCAGCCACCGAGGCCCTTCTGCCAACAACACCCACACTGTGTGGCAGCAACAGCGCGGTTCTGGGAGGTTTTAAACTCCCAAATCAGAATCGGGTCAGTCTAATCTATAAAACATCCTGAACAATGAGTTTCGCCCAGCACGCACTTGCTCAAAGTTTCCATTTAGACAATTCTATTTTCCAGCACGAAATTCCTAAGCCGGGACATGGTCACTTCTGTTTGTTTTGCTATTTAATCAGGAAATGGGAGACTCCGCAGACCAAACCCCCTTTTCGATGGAGGTTCTCAGAAGAGAATCTCTTGTCATTTGCCTGCTCCTGACACCCCGAAGTTGAATATAAACCAGAGGCGGAGTGTCTCCTTTATTACAGAGCGGGGACACCACAGCTGAAGGACTTGAATACAGAAAGATGAGAAGTTGGGGCGCCTGGGTGGCGCAGTCGTTGAGCGTCTGCCTTTGGCTCAGGGCGTGATCCTGGATCCCTGGGATCGAGCCCCACATCAGGCTCCTCTGCTGGGAGCCTGCTTCTTCCTCTCCCACTCCCCCTGCTTGTGTTCCCTCTCTTGCTGGCTGTCTCTCTCTCTGTCAAATAAATAAATAAAATCTTAAAAAAAAAAAAAAAAAAAGAAAGATGAAAAGTTATCCTAAATAAAACTATGTGGACTTCAGTTGATAATAATGTGTCAACATTGATTCGTTAATTATAACAAATATATCAATGGAGGATATAAATGATAGGGAAAACCAGGTGCAGGGCATATGGGAATCTTTGTATTATCTTTTCCATTTTTCTTTCAATCTCAACCTGTCCTAAAATGTAAATATTATATTGAAAAAAATTTAAATCCTAGGGGAAAAGTGACCCACTGTCCCCAATGCTGCATTTGTATAAAGAAGAGATCCCCTGTTGGCGGCAAGTACCTGCCCCCGCCCCTTGCCCTATGTGTTCGAGCAATCTTCCGTCAGCATCCAGATGCTTCTGTGGGCCTGTGACTGCAAAGCCCCTCCGGCCCCAGGCCAGCACCCACCTCCGCTGAGGGGTGGACAGGCAGGGCAGTGGCGGTCAGGCTCACAGAGCCCAGGGGAGGGGCCGGGGGTGGGGGTGGGGTTCCATAAACCCGCAGGCTTGCCGAAGGCGGCCAGTCCTTGGCACCAGACTAGAGGGCCAACCCAGGCTTCGGGGGATGAATGGAAAAACGAGGATATAAATGCAGAACGCCACCGACGGAGGAAGTGGTAAAGGCCGCTAACAAATCGCTCGTTTGTGCAGTGAGCCTGAGCTGATGTGGGACAGGAAATTAGTCCAACATGCCGAGGCCTCGCAGTCCGATTCTTGGAACCAGGCAGGGGGGAAGCCACCCCAAAGTGAAGTAAGACCAGAAACACGGCAGTAAAAACTCACGAGACTCAAATTAAAACAGAGCTAATGGCCAGGACTGCCGGCCAGGGAGCCCGAGCACGGCCCCATCAGCCAGGTTTTAAAGAGCTCTTTAGAGAAGCAAGGCTCAGTAGAGCCATGAGGGAAATAACGGCAAAATAAAATCCGTGACAGATTAGACGATAAATCCCCGCAACCAGAGCAAACAGTCCAATATTTTCCCAATAACTTTTCCTTCAATAACAGAACGATCAGCAAAAATCTACTTCGCAGATACCCAGAAACGGAAGCCCCGCTGCCAAATGCTTCCAAAACAGACAGACACCACACCTTTGCAAAGATGTCTACCAAATGCTGTGTCTTCCGAACACAGACAGCGAGCGGCAAGCGGAGTCTGGCAATGTTTACAGAGGAGGACCGGCCGGAACAGTGGGCTGCATGCGGATGCAGGAGTCAGCACATCTGGTGGAGACAAGGCGTCAGGACAGGCACCTCCCCTCCACACTCTGAGGGTGGCCGGCCGGGGGCCGGGACGTCCACAGGACGCACAGCCTCCCCAGGGCCTGGGTGCTGAGTGCTCGTGGCCAGATACCCAATCCCAGAACAGAACCCAGGGGCGGCCCTATCTGTCCTGCAAGAAAGGGCAACTAGCCGGGGGGGGAGGGGGGTGGATGTCAGAAGCAAAGTAAGATGTCAATTTCTGGGTCCCCCGCACACCAGCCTTCTACTTCCACTGCTCATGGTATGTCAGGAGAGCAGCCCCCCAATACCACCCCCCTCCAGCTGCCAAAGGGAGCTGCTGGTGTCCCAAGTGATGGTCTGGACGTCTCTGGAGGGGACACAACGGAGCAGACACGGGGTAGCAGGTGTCTCTCCCCACCTGGCCTTCCAGGGCCTGAAAACCCCCATCGATAAAAAAAACCAGTCTCAGAGATTCGGTAGATCCCCCTGGATATGCGCTTCGGGGTTAATTATCTCACAAACAAGGCCCCAAATCATTAACAAAAACATTGATTACGGTTTCGCCAATCATTACTTAAGCCACTACTTAAACTGTCGGAGGCAATAAATAGAGATATGACAGAACGGTAAGCGGCTGAGATTCCACCTCCAGAGCCCAAGAACACAGCCCTGGCAGCTGCAGACGGGCTGGGCCAGCCTCACGCACAAACTCTGCCCCAGAAACCAGGCTGAGGACTCCGTTCTGGTTTTGCGATTCCAGCGGCCACCGTGTAATCTCCCGAGAAGATTTTCTTCCTAATCTCTATGTTGGCGGGGCCCACAAAGAAGCTCAAAGGCATTTGATGTCTTCAACGGCGCCCACATTTCTTTCAAATGGGCCCTTTACATAAAATGGACCTATGAATGGGACCAGGAAGCGTATTTTATGCAGCAAACAATTTTCCGTGGCAAATCACCGGTCTCGATCCACACACTGGATCTGCGATATTATGGCTTAGACATGTTTTCCTAGAAGAAAAATAAAAATCAAGTTTCTTTTAGAATATAGGTTCATTAGGGTTTGTCCTACACAAGGGCGAAGCCTCTGGGCTTGAGGCTGTGGCACAGGGTCCACAGGTGGTGGTGACAAGTAGGGGAACTGAGACAACTCTGGGCAGCCAGGGCCAGGCGCTGGGCTGGAGGCTGTGCTCACACCCCCACAGTTTGTGGAAACAGCCTCCGAGAGCTTTCAGGGACCTGCCCAAGGGATCGGGATTGCAGCCGGAGGCTCCTGGACCCGAATCCTCAAACTTGTCCAACACCCCAGGATGCTGAGGACGCTGCGATACACTTGAGGCTTTCTCAGTGTTGGCACTGTGGACATTTGGAGGGGAATTCTTTACTGTCGGGGGCTGTTCATATGTTCGTATGTTTCATAACATCCCTGGCCTCCACCCACCAGATGCCAGCAGCATGCCTCACCCGAATATAACAACAAAAAATGTCTCTAGGCATTGCACAGCTGTGTCGGGGTTGGGGGGGTGCAAAACCCTGGGTGAAGAGCTGCCGGGTGACCTTGGCACCAGTCCTTCTCACCAGGGCACAGAACAGTGGTTAGCAAGCAACGCGGAGACCGATGCCTGAAGTACAGTTCATGTAGGACTTCTCTGTGTGGCCAGAAGGATAAAACTTCCCCACCAAGCAGAAGTCCAGTCTAGTGCTTCCAGTCAGGACCTCTCAGGACAAGGTGGGATGAGCCCCCTGGCTCTAAGACCCTCCTTGGACCGTGGATGTGCAAGGCCCCACCAACCACAGACCCTTGGCACAGGATTGGTGGGGATGCAGGGCCAGCATGGCACCTGGCTAGAAATAAGGGAACTTGTCCTAATTATCACTGTTTTTAGGCTAAAGAAAATTTTGGCCCAGTGATTGTTTGTCCTTAAAAAGCATTACATAAAAATCCACACGTGTATTTTTAATGTCAATGGTCTAGGGACATCTACTCTTTGCCAAACTTTTTGGTGAGGCAATGATCTTTCTTTCCAACAGTTACTTGAAAACAACTTCAGCACTGTTCACACAGTCCATGAAACCCTGCCTTGCCCCAGACTGAGGAAAAGGACATCATGATTCTGGAGGCGGTAAGCATCAGCCTGTGTCACTCGCTACACAGGACGGTGGGCAAGGAGCTGGGGCTGGTGTCTGGGGTATGGTCTTGGGGCTGTGTCCACTATGTGGGCCAATGAGTCTCGATTCACAGTGGCCAGCTGGTCTCAACTCCTCCCTTCCGCTCTTCACCTCCCCCCAAAAGGGAGCTAGGAAGGTAACAGCTACCCCCAACATTTCCCTTCACGATGGCTCACTACAGATCTTAAGGAAAAGGGCCATTTGGCCAACAGTTTAAATCCATATACCTCATGGTTCAGATGGTTTTCTATCTCTGGAAAAACGCACACCTGAGGCCTCAGTTGTCTCATCTAGAAAACAACCAGGGGCTTCCAGAAGCTTCCTTCCAACCTCGCGTGTTGTGACCTAAGCCTGAGTGCCACGTCATAATTCTGAATTTTAGAGAAATACATCAGTAGCTAGAAGGACAAGCTTAAGGCACCATTCTTTTTACTTTCCAGACAATTTCTTGAGATAATACTCTGTATAACTCAGACCCTAGTCAAAAGTTGCTTTTCCTGGCTGGGGGTGGGGGTTGCAGTTTTAGGCTGTAACAGTCACAAGCCAAAGTACCCCACACCACAAACACACTACACACCAGCAGTGCCGGGTGGTTCCACCAGAAATACGATGCTCACCATGAGGAATGCGATGGAACCACCTGAGGGGACAAGGGGTTCCATACAAACACTCAGCCACAGAGACGATCGGGGGTCTTGCTACCAATGACCCAGCAAGTGGCCCTCTGGACCCCCATGCGGCAGGACCGAGTGCACACTGTGAAACACACGGCAGGTGCTCCTTCCCGTCCTCCCCGGATTTTCCGTTCCTCGAAGCAGCCCTGCGCGGGACAGCCCACCGCCCCGGCCCTTCCTAAGTGTTAACCGGCTCATGCCTCCGTCAGCCGGGCAGTGCCCTAACTGGGAGGGAGGTCAGAGCCCCACAATCAGCGTTGCCCAAACTGGAGAGGCCTCTCAGCCGGGGACGGCCCAAGGGGACGAAGTCCCAAGTGCTCATCGACGGGGGAAGGGACAAATAAACTTTAGTATATTCAGACAACGGAATATTACACAGCAGTAGGAAACACTGAACTACCGTTCACACACGACACAGACGAATCCCACACGAGGTAAGACACAAAGGGTACCAACGGCAGGATTCCACTGTAAGTGAAAAACAGGCAAAGGTCATCTAAGGTAAGTCCAAATCGTGCCTTTGAGGAGAGCGATGTAGGGCGGGAGGCTCCTCCAAGGAGACTTCGGAGCTTGCCCTAGTGGGGGTTCAAGAGTGTATTTGCTGTGTAAACTCTTCGAGCTACACTCTTAAGATCTGTGCACTGTTCTGTTTGTATATTCTATTTTCATTAAAATTTTAAAGGATGGATAAAGCAGCCCAAGCCTCACCACTCATTCCAGAGACTCCCTCCTTCCCCAAGATAACTTCCTTCCTGTTGTCCTTCCAAGCTCCAGATCCACCGTCATCTGGCCCACCTCTGGGCCACTTCCCACCTCCCCAGCCCAGACCAAAACGAACCCAAGCATGTGCGTCCTCGACTCCAACAGGACATGTCCGCTCATGAGGGCCCATAGTATTGCATGGCCTCTGGGGAACGGACTCTTGGATTCCAGCCAAGATCCCCTTGAAGTGAGTCCTTAGCAAAGCCTTCCCACCTGGGGCCAGCTCTGCACCACAAGTGGCTTAACCCAGCCGGAGAGTCAGCCTCTCTTCCCGGTCTGGAAGGTCTGGAAGGCTCAGTCCGAGCAAGACTGGCACCCCTCTGCTCCTTTTCCTGGGAACTTGCCACACAGCCCTTCCTCGCTCCCCCCCCCCACCCTCCTTCCAGCTCCCTCTCCCCTTCGGCAGAAGAAACACAGGGATCCGAGAGGCAGAGCCAGTCCGCAGGGCACAAGCTCACTTCTAGAAGCCCTCCCACCCACTGGACCGGACGTAAAAGACACATTTGGCACAAAGGAGCCTCACAAAACCGAAAGCCAGCCAGGTCGGCCCTGCCTCGAGCCAGCGAGAGAGAAAGAGCAACGGAGCTGTAGCAGGGGTTATGGTTCTGCACACACGCTGGCCAGAGGCAGCTCATTTCTCAGGAACGGCCTGCGGATTTCCAGATTTCTTCCCAGGAGAGTTAGAACGTCCAGAAAGGTTTCTTCCTTCCCAGACCCTCTCTTCATCCTTTCCCCTTTAAATTGCCACTTCGGCCAAGAATCATCGGTCTTGCTGCTTCCTGCTGCTCCATTAATTACAATAACAAGAAATAACCCTGCGGTGATGTCATCCAAACTTCTACTTCCTGTAGTGAGCCAACAGGTCAGCCCCACGGCCCAGGCCGGCTGCGTCACGCCTCCATTTTGGAAAGAAAAAAAAAAAAACAAACCCCACCACCCAGGGCTGCTGCACTCCCTGAAAGCTTTTATGTTTACAGAGGCACTCACCCCGAAGGTTTTATAAGTTAAATAAAAATAAAGTGTGTGTCAGGCACTGCTACCACCAAAATGTGGCTATTGTAAGGGGAAAACAAGCCATCGATTGTGTAAAAGCTGTCCATGTAGGTTTATATGCATCAAGAAAAGCCACATTTTCAAGACGCACGTAATGAGATGGAGGGCACAAAGCACACCCAGTGTTTCCAGCATGTGCAAAAGCCGTGTCGAGGTGGAATTTGTCGTTTCTGCCCTCTGCGGGGATACTGAGGCACGCGTGGGTGCCATGCAGACACGTGGGAAAGGAGAGCGACAGAAGTGGAGATGGGGCAGGAAGCTCCCCCTGCCGGGGGCTCTGAGCTCCAGGGGACTGCAGGACAGTTCCTTGTCTCCTTCACAAGACCTGGCCACCAACACTGATAGGCACTCTGAACTTTTAAAAGGGATCGAAGAACAAGGTTGTGCAAGTGACACGCTGTGGCAAGTCCTGTGCTTGGGATTTGCGACAAAGGGCTCTCTGGGGGACCAACGGGAGCCCCTTTGGAAGGAAGGGGACCCGGGTTAGCTGCAGACATCCCAGTCTTCCACTCCTCTGCACTGCGTCCAGCCCCGGTCACCCCTACGGCACTTAGTCTCAGTGGGGCCACCATGCAGAGTCTCACCCCTGGGACCCAGCTTTTCTCGGGTGACTATTTAAAGGGCCAAGTCTGAATCTGGACACAGGGGCCAGCCTGGGGCGGACGTGTTGTTGCAAGAGGAACGGCCACCCTGACGTCATATGTTCCCCAGCCCACGGGGGATGTGACATGCTCAGACCTCAGCACAACTCCCGCAAGAAAAGAAACAGAAGCTTCCTCACAGGAGGCCACGTGTGGGCTTGGGTAGTAAGATCAGTCGAGGGAGCTCCTAGGAATTCTTTCTTACTGTAATGATGGCTGGGCCCAAACACTGCCCAAGACTGATTGATAAATAGATAGATAGATAGATAGATACATAGATCAATCAATCTATTTATTTTTGGTCCCTGGTCCGCCAGAGGCCAGGTCTTATTATCAATTATCTATCTATCTATTTATCTATTTATTTATTTTTGGTCCCTGGTCCGCCAGAGGCCAGGTCTTATTATCAATTATCTATCTATCTATCTATCTATCTATCTATCTATCTATCTATCTATCTATTTTTGGTCCCTGGTCCGCCAGAGGCCGGGTCTTATTATCAATTATTGGCAGCTGAACCCTGTTGTGCTCCCCAGGACACCCCATCACCCAGAACTACATGTTCCGCAGCCACGTTAAGACTTTTCCACGTCTGCAGCTCTATTAACCCTGTCCTGGCCAGGTCCTGACAAGCTCTAGCAGGGTCAATTCCAAGTTCCCGGAAAGTGCTGCGGAGGCAGGAAGGCAGGGATGGGCAGAGGCAGCCCGTTTTTTACTGGGGGCACTCCCGGAGTCAGGCAGTGTTAGTTCATGCGGGAGGACCCACGAGCACTTCTTTAGATACCCTGGGGGACCAGGTGTCTCCCCCACAACTTAATTTGACCCCTCCCAACGAGAGCGCTCCTTCTTTCGCGAACTGTGTTTTCCTGCCATGGATCATAGCCAGAATATTCCTTCTAGGCCACTCAACAAACTGGGGGAAAAGCATCGCGCGCTCTAGCCCTTGGTGAGTCTGAGTCTCTCCGCCTTCCACAGCGGGGTTTCCTGGGTCACCTGGTCCCTGGCGGGTGGAGGATAGGACACGCCGCACCTCCCACAGTGGCCGCCGAGTCTGAGGTCAGCGGTCACTCTCCAGCAGTACACGGCACCCCTCCCACATACGGAAGGAGCCGTGCTGGAGAATATTCTTCACTGATTAACTCATCTGCCTGCCGGACCTCCTTCCAAATTTGGGGTGCAGCCATTCAGTCTCATGGACACGGTGCCCTTCAGACCGTCCTTCTACGCATGAGGACAAACAAACAGTGGGCTGGTTTCAGTAAGATCTGAAGAAACAATGGGGAAAGACCATTTTGAAACAGCCCATTATATTTAGAAAATTAAATCAAGTCCTGGCTCCAAATAGAAGGGCGGCCCTCATACTAGCATGCCATTAATTATTAATTCTCCTGTAATGTCCCAATAAGAACCAAATGGCCTATTCCCAGAGGAAAACTTGTTCTCATGACAAAAGAAGACCAAAATATTTATAATGGTTGTTAATTTGAATAGAATCAGTTCCAAAATTAGGACAACTATTTCAATGGTGAGTTTATTGACAAGGCATTTTCTCAGATGGAAAGCAGGGAGACGGATTTAGAAACCACAGGCCTTTCTCCCGTGATGGAAACCACTTCCAGTATGAAGCACTCCGTGGAGAAGTACTTACCTACATTCCTTCCCTTCGATTTAGAAAGTTTGGGGCAGAATTTTAAAATTCCTATAACCGCGTTGAATGCTTCTGATACTGCACCTGAGCGTTTGAGTGATTGTGTCAAATAAAATGTTCTTCCAAGTTAACTCTGCTGTATATTTATGCGTTTAATATCACAGCTTACTGCAAAGCGCACAAATCATTTTAACAGAGTGTAAATTTAACTACCATGAAGGCATTTTATACTCTGCTTAACTTCTCTAAGGGGCCCGTATTTTTTGGAGCAGATAAATCAAGCTTCTACACAGCTCTACTTAAGGGAACAGCAGTCAAACTTCTAGAGAAACCGCTCCCCCCCGCCCCGGCCAGGCTCCTTGGCTTCCGAGAGACACACACCCATGTACAGTCTCAACCAAGAGGTCCACTTCTGCCGCCTGCCTCCCCCTCTCTAAGCGAGGACGGGCAAGCCAACAGCACATCTGGGCCGGGGCAGGAGTGGGTAAGTGATGGGCCCTCTCCCTGCCACTGTCCTCTCTGCAAGGACAGGGACTGACCACTGTGGACTTGAGACTATTGCTAACACCACGGGGGCTGACATCTGCGCTATCTTGACTGTCCTCATTAGAAACACGATCTCCTATGGATGTTTCCTAAAATGAACTCCGTGCTCCAATGCCAAAAAGGTCTCCAGATGCACACAAGAAATAAAAAAGTGGGAAAAAGAAGAAACCCATGCCCACAGCAGCTGAAGTCATAAATTATTTACTGAATTGAGGGAACCCTAGCCATGGGCCATCTGGAAGGGCCAGACTTGGGTCTCACGCTGAGCCCCAAAGGTCGACACGGGTGGGGGAGGGAGCTCTCCTGGCCAGAGAGAAGCCAAAAGCAACGGCCTCCAGATTCGTGGACATGGGAACACCCTTTTATGTTCAGACTATGCAATCGCAAATGTATCCCACCCACAAATAAATACTCAACACTGCCCACGCCCAAGTCCATACCAGACGTGGTATATAAGGGAAAGATACACAAAATCACGTACAGGATGACTCAGGGAAAAGAAAAGGAGATTGGGCCAGGAAGGAAGCAAATGCTCATGAGAGAGCCACGTCCAAAAGGCACAAGACAGAGCAGCCAGCCCGAAGAGGGACCTGCTGGCCAAATATGAAGCAATCTGGGCATCGATGTGCGTAATGATAGTAACAAGATATAACCCATGGAAAGAAATAAGGGCCCAGGAGTCTTCATCAAGACTCATATGTAATATGCAAAGGGGGAGGGGAAGCTTCTTGTTAACAGTGGGAAACACACGAGTAAATGTATGTGGCAGAAATGACGGAGTTGGGGAATTACCAACTGGCAACCATCATAATAACTGATTGAGGTGAGAGTTATCAGTGGATGTCAGGACCAGTGGCGGAGAAGTTTGAAGATCAACAGCACATTTACGTGGTTTCAAGCACCTCCCCGTGGCACTCTTGTTAATTACAGGGGGGGCAAACAGTGACACTGGCAGAACCAAGCGAGTCAAGTTCACGTTACTGGCAATGAGAGAAACTGGCATCACCCCGGGCCTCCCAACAGGAAGCACAGAGGACACATGCCCACTTCTGAGTAACTCCTGCCAAGGGGACGTCACTTGAATCTCATCAGGAGAAAACCTGAAGCAAACCCAAACGGAGGGCTCTGTCTACAACCTGACTGGTCTGTTCTCCAGAGAACATCACCGCCATGGAACAAGGGCAGGCGAGGAGTGGCTCCAGAGTAAAGGGGAGCAAGGAAGCGTGGCAATAAAACCTCCTTTTGCAATAAAAGAGGTTATTGGGACAACTGGAAAAATCTACAGGAGGTCTAACAATGAGAATATGGTCATCCATGTGAATTTCCCGATTCAGACACCTGTCCTGATGTTTAGGAAAAACTTCTTTATCTTTAACTACTTCTCTGTTACATATTTGCAAATCATTCTCAGAGGGTTTAGGAAAACAAAAACAAAAACAAAAACCACTACAGTGCCGCTGTGTCTGTGAGAGAACACAGATGTGGAAAAGTATCATTCGGGGTATCGGGGGAAGGGTAAGAAATTCTTGGACACCCATTCTTACCACTTTTCTGTAAGCCTCAAATGACATCAAATAAAAAGTTTAGATCTATGTTTCCCCCACGGGACCTAAATTACTGCGACGTGGTTTTATTGCTCTCAAACTAGTACAAAAACTCACAGCATGTCTGGGGCTTTAGGTGGAAAGACGGCAGGTCAGAGAGAGTAAGGACCCCCCCAGTTTTGGTGGTGAGCTAAGTCAAAGCCAGGAAAAGCCTCCCCTTCTGCCATCTGCAGACTGGGGTCCAGTGGCCCCAAATGAACTGTCGTGTCTGAGAAAGGCCTGAAGCGATCACCCAGAAAAGGCTGTCCATCTCCTCGGCCCATCCCTCACCCAGACTGAGGAACAGGTGAACCCCGGGCCACATCTCTGGCATGACGGTGGCTCGTGAGGTGCTGGAGTGCGGGCTGGACAGACAGTGTGCACGTGGAGGAGGTGCACGAATTCACCAACCTCCCGCTCAAACACCTCACCTGGGCATTTCTACAGGGCCCCAGTGAATGCCGGAACCAGCCCAGGTCCCAAAGCTGAGGAGGTCCGCTCCCCTGTTGGCCCAGGGGCCAAACCTGGCCCCTGCATGGCCTAGAGGGCTGCCTCCCTCCCTCCCCGGGGCAGCAGCTCACAGGCCCCGGGGCAATCATACCTTTTAAAAATCCCAAGACCCTCAGAGGCAACTGACATCCCACTCCCTACCCCCACCACCATTTAAATGCAGCCCGACTGGTCTTTCTCTGGAGAAGACAGAAAACTGTCTGTAGGTTCCCCCCAAAAAACGTTTTCTGTAACTAACCTCAACTTTCCATTATTCGATTGATCCTTATAACAATTTAATGTACCTCTTGCCTCAGGTAACATTTTTAGCTAATTCTGCCTCTCCCCTTGCGACCAGATTGCGGTGGCTAGGCAAGGCAATTCTGGGGCACTCTACCATAATTCACCAGTTTTCAAAAGGACAAGGCCAGCCGGTTTCAGCATTACCTTCTACTCTTCAGATTCTCGCTGCTAGAAAGTCTGGCTCAAAGCTACTTCTCCAAGGACAGGGCTTCCAGAAAGTCAGATCTAAGACAGGGTGCTGTCTGCCTGGGACACGGGGGAGGGAACGTCCCTCTGCTGGTGGCCACCCCACCAGCCTGTAAAGACGTACCAGAGGGCAGGCGCCCCTCTGTCATCTCTGCATCCCACCACTTGAAGCTGAACACGGTCAGATGGAGGTTGGCTGAAGGTAGCACTAAATATGGCTAGTCTATTACCTTACCCTGAAACTGAAGGTCTCTGTCCGACACCAAATCCGTAGATGTTAAGACCATAGAGTTAGCACACATTCCCAACATACTCCCCCAAACAGAAGACAGCAGAGCCGAATTGCTCAGAAAAAGCTCGCAACGTACTTCGGAATCAAACAAGTCTCCCCAACGTGCCAGCGGGAAGAACATTAAGCCGCACCACGAAGCCTCGGGCCCCGTACCAGGGAGGCCACCAGGGTGGACGCCAGGCCGGGCAGCTGGCCTCAAGCTCTGACCCTTGAGTGAGGGCCCAACTCTCCGAGGCTCAGTTTCCCCATGTGCGGAAGATGACATCACTTTACCAAGCCCACCCTGACCAAACCGCTTAGGTGGACAGAAGACGACAGGGCACTCAAGGTCCTCTGCCCCGTACCCTGCACTGACCAAGGAGCCCAGCCACACCAGCGGTGCCTTCTGAGCACATCCATTCTCTGCGGGTCCCCCAGCCCAGGGTGCTGGGGCCAGAGGCACAGGGCACCGCAGGGGAGGCCAGTCAGCCATCCTTCTATTTGGAGCCCACGGCCGCCACGAGGAAAGGGGACTCATGAGTAGGAGCCTGGCAGAGAGGGAGGCGTTCTGGAGGCCACTGCCCGCCCCAGGAGGGCCACCCCCTTGGTGGAGTTCCTCATGTCCTGTTGGCACCCCCCCCACAGCGCCTCCTCTTGGGGAAGGGAGGCTGCTGGGGGTGCTGCCTGCAGCCACTTCCCCAGCCCCAAGGCCCCCACAAGTTCAGTCTCCAGGTTCTTGACAGGGGCTCCAGCCCATGCAGAATTTCCCCAGCCACTGAGGTTCTCAGAAGTGCCTACAACTCGCTCCCTGCCATCCTTTGTCCTCCAGCAGAGGGTGGGCCTGGCGAACACAGGGCAGGTCCTAGTCCCACCCAAAAAGCAGCCCCATCATGCCCTCTCCCACTCGTCGCCCCCTCCCTTCCTTGCCTTGTTGAGAGACCAGGGCTCCTTCCCGCCAAGGTGCCTCGTGATCCCGAGAAACATTTCCCCACGGCTGCCCTCGGAGCACCCCACAGGTGCTGACTTCACCTGTTACTGCCCGTGCTTGACACACAAGCCTGGAGAGTTCTGCCTTGGCCACGTCAGCAAATCTTTGCCAAAGTGCACTTCCCTTGAACATTCCCCCGGCTCTATGCAAACAAAGCCCTCTCCTTAGCAACAGCCCACTGGGCAAAATGCAAAGATGACCCAGCCTGGAGCTGCTCCAGCATCCTGGGTCTCTGCTCAGGAACCCCCCGCCCCACCCCGGACCACAGCAGCAATTACCTGCTCGCACCCCATCCCCACCGCCCAGACTGAGACACCAATTCATCAGGAGGAAACGAGGCGGACTGCAAACAGCTGCTGAGCTCCAAGATAAAGTTTTATTTTAGTGGCTAAGGGGGAAAGTGGAGAAAAGGCGCCAACATTTTTACTAACAGCATAATTATATCAGGGAAAGCTCCTTCCTCTAGATTCCCGTGCTGCCCCGACCGCAGTTTCAGCTGCTGGAAAGATGGTAGACAAAGTCATTACAGCCGGAGCTCGGCTCTTCCCATACACGCCTGCCTCTCTTTAATGACAATGACAGAGGCGATGGGGACATATGGCGAGGGGGGCTACCCCTGTGTGCACCAGCAGTGACAGGAAAGTGCTCGGTGGAGGATTTAGCCCTTTCCAAGATCCCATTAACCGGAGACCATTCCCATCTTGGCGTCCAGGCAGATCTGGTAGCTTTGCCTCTGAAACCCGGGGCCAAGAGCCTCCGGAGTATTCTGGGGGCGCACGACTGCTGAGCAGGAAGCCTCGTGCAAGTCCCCCCCTGGCGGCTTCAAAGCAGCCGCCTCCCAAACAGCACAGATCTGCTCGGCCAACGGCACAGTAGTAACATAGGAAGGTCTACAGCGTGGGTCCCCGCAACGGTCTCCTGGTTTCCCGTCTTGCCCCTTTCTGAGCCGTTTTCCAGACACACCTAGGGCTGGGCTGGGCTGTTTCCCTAAAACTTAAATCGGATCATGTCACATGGCCCTTGAATCTCTCCAAACGGCTCCTATTGCCTTGATGGTTAAAATCAGGATGCGGTATGATGGCCGAGGGCTAACAGCCCACTGTTCTCCCCCCTCCTGAAGCCACAGCCTCGGTAGTTGTTGGCTCTGGGGGCTGTGCAGTAGCTCCCCAGCTGGCCGGCTCTGCTCCGTGCCAGAGACCCGCTCTCAAAAACCCCCACCCCAGTCAACACACTCCCAACCTGACACACATCTCCCAAGAAAACAATCCATCAGGGGTGTCTCATCCTATGGAATGGAAGCCCAGTGACAACTTGTCCACTGTAACCACAGAGCCCAGAACAGTCCCTGGCATGCACGTGTGTACGTGGTGCGTGCGTGCACATATGTACACACACACACACACACACACACACACACCTGAATAAAAATGATGGAGTCTGATGAGAGCGAGGGTGGGCTCAGCCCTAACACCTCAACCCTGAGAAGGTGGCCCGGGCAGTCCCTTGTTGAGGACAGAAGCATCTGTGAGGACCAGTGGGCCCTTCCAACACGGGTAAAAAGAAAGAAGAAACCCCTAGCTACGGAACGTCCACTCATGACAGGGGCTGTCCTGCAGGCCCGTAAAGCCTCATTTTGTCTGCTAACGGATCCCAAGCCAACTAGTATTGTAATTCTATCAGTCCATCACCGGACACCTCGCATCCCCTCTTTTTCTTTTCTTCTGGAGTCTTTCTGTTTGATTAACCAGGGAGAGCCTGCGTCTAGGCGTGTGCCAGACAACTCAGAGGTGTTTGAGTACAGGGGATCTTAGAATGCTTCGGTGCGGACTCTCGCATCTTGCAGCAACCCTTTAGGCTAGATCAGGCGGCCCGTGGGGTCGTTCTCTAGGACACAGGTGGTCTGACTCACGGTTGGGCAAGTCATGTTATTTTTTTTTTATATTCTTTAAGGTTTAAAAAGAACCAAATGCTTCCTGTCTCCCCACTCAGTTCTGCCCTCTAGAATCCGCCTCCCTTCTTTGATAAGACAGTGCTCTGACGGCCATGTTTTTCCTCTCCACTCAACAGCCCCAGGTCCCCCAAAGGCCTTCCCCAACCCCTCTATCTCAACTTGGCTTTTGGGAGCTCTTCAGAGGTGAGGGTGCAGCTGACCTCTGGCTCTGGAATCAGACCCCGGCACTCCAGGCCACAGAGCCTGCTGAGAACGTACCTCCTATTCACCTTCCGCCCTTCTGCCTAAGGGGACTAAAGCCACCGGAAGTCCTGTCCAAACATGTGTGTCAAAGATGCGGCCAAGTCTGTCAAGAAGCTCACAGGACGGTACAGCAGTCACTTAGTGGGAGTAACAAAAGAACCAAGAGAAATGGAATAGGAAAAAAATGGTGAGAGGCAGGGTTGCTGTTGTTGGTTACCAAAAAAGGGGGGGGATAAGGAAAGGGGGAGGGAGGGCTTGCACACGTGAGCAGTGGCAGATTAAAAACCAGGACCCACAAGGAAGAGTTAAAATACGCCCACCATGTATCTGTCCCACTCATCAAAGGACCGGCAGCACTGGTGCAGGCGTGTCTGGTAACCTGCAGGCCGGTTCGGGCCCTGCTTTGCTAGTGAGCGCTCGCCACTCAATCACGGCTACATAAGCCAACCGATCAACACGGTAAGGAGCCCAAATCACCGGGATAACCTCAGGACTCTGCTGCCCATTCCCTTCTCAACTGCACAGGATGAGGCAAAAGCATCTTTTGAAAAAGGTCTCTCAGGGCGCCTGGGCGGCGCAGTCGTTAAGCGTCTGCCTTCGGCTCAGGGCGTGATCTCAGCGTTATGGGATCGAGCCCCACATCAGGCTCCTCCGCTGGGAGCCTGCTTCTTCCTCTCCCACTCCCCCTGCTTGTGTTCCCTCTCTCGCTGGCTCTCTGTCAAATAAATAAAATCTTTAAAAAAAAAAAAAGTCTCTTTCCAAGAAATTACGGTTTCTGAATGCTAGAAATCAGAGAGTCCTTTGTCAGGCCCAACTATGGTGAGTTTCTTGACAATACACACAAAATTAGGAAGCTGGTAGCACCCTTCATAATTCCCACTTCTCACTGCTTACGTGTAAGCCCATCTACCTTCAAGAGAGGCCCCAAACAAGGAGCCCCGGTTGGAAGGGAGGTATATACCAGACTGCGCTCCCAACCTACCCTAGAGGTCAGTGGTCAGCTCCACCAGGCAAAATGATCAAGATGGGATAAAATATCAAAGAAGCCATTTTAATTTCATAGCCTAATAAATATGCCTTTGACTCTAGGCTGGAATTAGACGGTCTGGTTGCTGGTATGTAAAGGTGGTAGTGGGGCCAAGAAAGTGGTGTTCTAATACCTTCCCCGAACATTCAATGGAATGCAAATAAGAGCTCCCACGAAGCATGTTTATCCTGGAAGCCTCAAAGAAGCAGAGACCCACACAGAATATTTCTGAGCCTGATAATATGACACACAACTTTTTTTTAAAACTTTAACAATATTTGCTCGACAACAAACTTAAGAACCAGAATAAAAATTGCCTTTTTTTTTTTTTTTTTTTTTAAACCAGAGCATTGAAAAGGAAAACAGTACAAATGGGATTTTTGTTTTTAAGCACTGGGAGTTTCTGACAAATCAGAGGTTGAATCAAAAAATTTTAACTCAGGATACCAAAAATGCCAATAGAATGGGTGAAATTATTCCGTCAAGGCTGACCACTGTTGAGGAGGGTGAACTGGAGGCACAGTGACCTGACCCAGGGAGGGCCCAGGTCTAGCAGGGAGTTAGTCAACGACAGTTTTGTCCATCCGGAGCCTGTCATCCACCAACAGACTTCCTGACACCATTCTGGCTGCTGCTTGTGGGCTTCCCTCTTCCGAATCTATGCAAAGTGTGCACACCAGGCCCAGAGGGAGCAGATGGAAACTGTATCCCCAAGAACCTCAGGAGAGAGGAACATGGAAGCACACGGCTCAAAGCAGCTTGGAGCCTGGCATGGCAGCCTCCCAGACTGACCTGCACAGAGTCCTAGGTCCCCCTGACATACAGCAGGTACTTCATAAATGCCTTGACAAGAGAAGAAACCACGACCTGCAGGCTGGCTGCTCAGGGGAACCCCATACCAGGTGAGATCAAATCAAGGGAGAATTATCCTGGCCTGTCGGTCCACTTTTCACGAGCCCCCCCACCCCCAATCAGCTCCCCGTGAACACTTCCGGCTGAGTTCCACTTCTGCACTTGCTCTGCTGGGGGACACCTGGGGGCACGGCAGGCTCGTTAATGAACTCGTCCTGGGGGGCAGCTCCCATGCAACAGGCCTTGCTACAGACAACATCTGCTGGTGTAGGCAGGGGGAGGGGAGAGGGGCAGGAACACACAGAACACAATCTTCCCTTAAAAACAGAAACTTATCAAAGGCACGTATTGGAGGGATAGGATATGGATGAATGATATATTAGGGGCAGCTAAATGCAGAGAATATGTACCATGAACTGAATGACAGGCTTAAAGCATTACAATCCACGCATGTGATTACAAACACGGAGCAGATGAGGACAGATACTGGCGGTGACAAAAGCCAGGAAGATGTGAATAACAACAGATGCAACCAACATACGTAGGAGGTTGGGTCTCCAGGTGCTGGTTTACCCAATTTGCAAGCACTAACTCACTGCATCCTTAAGGAGCCTACGAAATAGGAGCGCTGTCCCTGTTTTTAAGGAGAAAACAGGCACAGAGAGGATCAGCCATTTCCCCAAGGCCACACAGCTACCGAATGGCCCCCGGATGCTAGCATACACTGTCCCGCCACGAAAGATAATTTAAAAAGGGGTGGAGATGGGGCCAACCTACAAAAACCTAAAACCTAGCAGGTATGCAGACCCCACCAGCAAAATCTTACATCTGCACACATGACCTAAGACAAAAGGCAATACTGAATTAGAGATCTGTCGTATCAAATGGGGCTACAAGCACGGCAGGATTCTTTTTTGGTCAGCCATCACAAATCCTCTGTATGTTCACACGTGCTTGCATATTCTAAGAAATACAAGGAGAAAGAACACGGACAGCATCTCGAGAGTCAGGGAGGTAGGACAGTCGGTTCTGCCTTTATAAATCTTGCATTGGACTTCCCCCTCTTCCCCAGGCATATGATCCTTCTGGAAACAGAAGACCAGCACTTTTTTCCCTATTTAAAAACAAACAAAAAACCCAAACCATACATTCATTACAGAACACTGGGATGGGGCATGGGGAAAAGAAAAAAAAAAGTCACCCAAATTACCAATTAAAGATAACCACTATGAAATATTCATCAGATTTCCCATGAGTATTTTCTATGGTTTTAATTTGTAAATGTACATTCAATATTAAATCTTTCCACTCTGAGACAAGCCTTCTATTTATGTTATTTCAAACTGTGAAGGCATCGTTTTTAAAGGAATGAGCTATTTTCCCACTGTTGGATGCTCGAGGTATCTTTTATGCCATTAAATAACACCACGATAAAGTATCTTGAGGGAGTAAAGCTTTTTTTGGCACCAGGTGGGGAAGGGAGATTACTAGGTCAAAGGGCACGTGTGCTATTTTGGAAGGGCCGACGCTGGCTTCCATGTCTGAAGACTCTGACAACCTCTGACACTATCTTATTAACCTTCCTCCCATGGAGACACGCACACACGCGTGCGCGCGCGGCAGTCTCCGTCTACTGGGATCGGTTCTAAAGCAGAGTCAGGCCCCTGGACAGCCCGGACTGGAGCAGAGGTGGTGCTCTCGCCAGTGGCAGGTGCCAGCCTCTGGATGATCACAGTGGAACAGACTGCCGCTTTTCCTACCAGTACTGGATGCAAGCAGTGGCCTGCGTTTGAGCCAGGCCACGTAAAAAACCCCCACCTTTACACGAGAGTGCCCTCGGTGAGATGCTCACGCCAGGGGCATTGGTGGCAGCCCCGGGATCACAGTCCACCTTCCGGAGAGACAGGTAGCCGTTTAAAGGCAGCACACAGCCCAGCCCGGCCGGCCTGACCACGGGGCCGTGCAGGAATGGCAGCCAGGGTAGGTGACCCCGGCACTCCCGGGCCTGAGTATCTCAGTGGCTCTGCGCCTGGCTTTCCCTCAGCCCCACCTGCAGGTGGATGGCCTGCTGGGACCAGAGCCACCCCCTTGCCTGCCTTCTCAGAAAGCGCCTGTGTACTTCTAATTGGGTTCAAAGCACCCTAGGGTTTTGGAAAGACAGGTCTTCGCTGCACTGCACCTGTCCTGTGATCTGGGGCGTGGGGACAGCGCACCCACAGGAAGCCTGGGGCCCACAAGGCAAACACAAGGCAGGCTCAGAATCACCGTGCTCCCCAGACAGGCGCGAGTCCGACCCGCCCCTCCTCACCCCGCCTGCCACACCCCCTCCGAGGGCCCGTCAGCCACCCTCCCCTATATGGGCCAACCACTTCAGGAGGTCCTATTTTAGGCAGATTTTCCACATTAGAAAGCAAATTGCTTAAAATCATTGTGAGATACACCTCCCACTCTTGACACTTTGTTTAATTCGAAGTCAAATAGCAAAGCAGGAGAGTGGGCTGTTCAGCCCATTTATAGATTTATAAATGGCCTTCCTGACCGGCACCCAGGCTGCCCTGCCCCCTCCCTTCCTCCAGCCACAGCTGGGTAGGAATTCACTGACCTAATAGCACCAGACAGATAATTCCTTGCCTGGGGGGAAAGACTGGCAAAGCCCATGGCATCTGCCATTTCCAATCTATGTTTTGAGATGGTGAACAGGGGCTTGTGCCAGGAAGCTGGGGTGGGGGGCGGGGAACACGACGAGACGAGGCACGGGAGGCACCCCTCCCTCTCCATGAAAACTTTACAATACGCCTATAGCCGGCATGGAGGCACGGCTTTGCATCGCAAAGTCCGGGCCTCTGATTCAACTAAATCATCTCGAAGGCTGCACTGGAGAAAATAATTGAATTAAAGAGTTGCCGTAACTCATTCAAGTGAGAGAACAGCCATCCAGTGGGAAGCCGAGACAGTGCTGTTAAACCGCCGTCTTCTTGAGATAGCGAGAGACAGAGAGAGAGAAAAGGCAATATAATGTGGTTCAAAGGACAGATGGGACTTTCCTAATTGTCCCCAGATTCCTAGCAGCAGGGGTGGTAACTAAATGGTTTCAATTAAAAGTTAAAGAAACAGGGAAAAGCAGGCGGTAAGTTATGCCTCGTGCCGATAAGACTCGGTTGGCGGAGACGGAGAAGGCTGCTTTGTCCCGATTTCAGACGGCCCAGCCTCAACGGCACATGAGCAGTGACGCCATCCCAACATGCCACCCTGACAAGGTGACAAATAAATCTGTCAGATGCACAGTCCTGCACACCCGTGTGAGTCCAACGGAGCCGAGCGTGAGGCAGGAGCCCACCTCTCCGCGCCAGGCCCCTTTGGTCTGCCGAAGCCGCCGCCTGCACGCCGGGCCCCACCTCTCCGGATGGGTGTGCACAGCGAGCGTGTGCAGGCACAGGTGCGAGGCGCGGGGCATGCGTTTGCGAGAAGGCGGCACACTCGCTGCGGGCAGGACGGCGAGGGCAGTTCAGTGCCGCTCCAGGATGAGTCCACGAGGCTCGAGCACAACACGACGGAGTAAACATCCACCCAGGGGACACCGTCCACCCCAGGCACATTCCGTGACGTCGGGACACACTGTTGGTGGTCACACGGGGGCAGGGAGGGCGGGCGGACAGAGGCCAGGGGTGCTGCAAAGACCCTACAATGCACAGGACAGTCTCACAGAGAGGAACGGTCTGGTCTAAAGCACCAACGGGGCCAGGCTGAGACACTCCCTTAAGGGAATCCTGAATTGAAGCACCTGAAATTCAAAGGAATAAGAAAGCTAAGAAATAACCTGGGGTCAAGTACACACAAGTTAATCTGTCACCTACCAGGGGACAGAAGAGACTTCACAGCTGTGAAAGGGACAGTTGGAGTCAAAACAATGGAGTCAACTAAGTGCATCAAGTGAGCAGAGCAGATGAACATGAGTGAGCACACCCCCCCCACCGCCGCCCCCGAGGAGGACCTCGGTAAGCACAGTGTTCGTGGCCAGGAGACAATCTGACCCAGTCCGGCCCACAGCCCAGTGCAGCTGACACAGGCGCTGAGGCTCCGGGAGATCGTCTGGCGACCTGAGGAGGGGAGCAGCCTGGGTGGGCATTTTGGGGGGGGGGGTGTCTGCACACACTCGGTCCGCATTACATTTCCCAGCCGTGCCCCCCACGGCTCTGTACCAGCTGCACACCTACCAACGGATTTCAGAGTAAGTACCAAACTGCTTCGTGTAAGAAGGGCCCTAACTGACAAAGGCAAAGGGAGGGATGGAGGGTCCCAGAAAGCCAAGTTCAATGGGTAAGACCCTAAAACCAGCAACCAGCATCCACCAGTCCCGTGTCGCAACTCTCAGGATGCAGTCTTGTCCGGGCCCAATGGTCACTAACCAGGTGGGGGGGAGCAGGAATCCTTGCACCCCCCTGGAAATTACAAGTCAGTCTTGTCAGGTCCTCACGGTGTCTCTTCCTGGAAGCCCTTTGAACAGCATGCCCAGAGGTGAACGGAACAGAGAAAGGAGGTGGGAGTCACTTCTTTCCTCCCCCTTGTAAATACTTGTGACTTTGTTCTTTGTCCCCATTGTAAAAACAAAAACCCCACACCATGGTTATCACAACAAATCCGGAAATAAGTAAGAACATTTGAATATTCCTTAATTACACAGCACACTATTAATTAACTTTTCATCACTACAGTTAATATTTCCTGCTCATTTTTTTTTCTGAGAGTAGGTTAAAGAAGAAAAGACAGTGAACCCAGACCTGAATCTGCCCTATTGGGGGGGGGGTGCGGGGAGCCCAGAGTTATGAAGAGCAGAAAAGCAAATGCAAAATGCAAAATAAAACAATACAGTAATGATGATAAAATTTCCTGTGTGATTGGAGACCGAAGCCTCAGGAATCCAATAGTGACTGATCAATACTGTTTACTTCCCAACTCAGAAGCAGGGAAAACAGATCCCACGCCCAAACCCATAAGCCAAATAAAGAGCAAAGAAAAAAAAATTATTAGCCAATAGATTGAGGCATGTGGTTGTTTACAGAGCTCGATGTGGAGAGACCCTTCTACTCGGTCAAGTTATCAGGCAGAGTTCTGCCTGACAAATCCTCTCATCTGAGACAGTCATATACATTAAGGTTTAAAAAAAGAAAGGAAGCTAACCCAGGTAAGAAATACAAAAGTCTATGTAGCAGGAAATATCTCCAAGAGACTTGTTTGGTGAAATTAACTAGTGGTTTAATAGGGGGGAAAGCCTGATATACAAGAGTGCCCCAATTTCTTCAGAGAAATTAACATTTCAATCCTGTTTTTATCTAGAAGTCATTAAACTGTGCAACATGAATTATAGGAACTACAGCAGCGAATTAACTCTATTCATCAACTAAGTCCAAACACTTTAGAGTGCATCTGTAATGAAAAAATAGCTCTACATTTCTGCCTCTTCTCATTAAAGTAAACCGGTTTTCTCTCTCTCAGTATATAAAACTGTCTTCTCTTCATATAATTTATATTACCATAAGCCAGCTCACATTCTAAACTATTACACGCCTCCAATTAATTTTTGCAGCTTTTGCCTGAAAATTTAATGAGATAGTAGTGTGTGAACCTGCTGACTCCAGATTATGTGTGCTCCCAATATTAATGTTGGCATAATAAAATAATCTGCTCCATACTTGATGAGAGCGCCCCTCCTTGCCCCCGTGGTAAAGGTAACGTGTAAACCAGGGCTACTCGTTTTCCTCTTTTAAATCCAATTACAAAATTTACTAGTCTCGAATTAAAATGTCCCCACTCATCAACCTGGGGGAAAGGAGAAGCCAGCAGCGCCGTGTAATTATCCCCCAGCTCCATTTCTATAAACATTTCAGCCAACGGTGAAGACGGATGGCTGTTTGTCTAAGACCTTGGCTCTCTACCATGGAGGCTAAAAAGAGGCTGCGCTTGTCAAAGCTGATCCCGAGAGGCAGTGAGGGCAAGCACCCAGATGAGGACGGGGGTCCAAGGAATCCCTCACCCAGTCCAGCTGCAGGCGCCCCTGGGGCAGGCATGCCATAAGTGGGGTCCAAACCCCCGCGTGTGCCTGTGCGCCGATATACGTGCACCTGAGTGTTCAAGTTCAGCCAGAGACGGATTAAGTCGGACACGCGGACAACTCAAGGACGGACTCCACGGCAGGTCCTTTGTAGGGATTAAGGGTCTAGGTGCAAACAACAAGGAAAAGAGGCCAAAAACGATAGCGCAGTGGCAGCAGTCAATAACCACCATCCAAAGGGGTCTTAAATTGCACCGAGACGGTCTCAGCCATTGTCACTGAACGGAAGGGAAGACACATTCCGCTCTGGGAACCGGCCACAGAAGCTTGGGCAGATTGCTCCAAAAGCAAAGCCTGATCCTTACCTACACTAGTAAGGACGCTTCCACACACCATCACTGGTGGCTGAGAATTAGCAGTGACAGGAGAATACACAGCACTGAGCAGAGCGCCTGGATAGGGCTGGCCCTTAACACATCATTTAGTTGGAATCTTTGTGTTTAACAGCCCGTAGGAAAGCCGGGAAGTGAGTAGGGCAGGAGAAGGGGCTAGAAGAGCCTCCCGTTCAGCCTCTCCCCTGACTTGGCCCCCACCCCAGCTGTGCCTTCCCAGTGCTGGTGAGACAGCTGGGGGGGTCTGCCCCTGCTGAATGGAGACACAGACAGACTCTGAGGTTTGAGCCGTCCCGCTGGCGCCGGTCCAGCCTGGGGGCCTCGCTACTGATGCGTCCAAGGGGCTTGTCCTTGTCTGGGGCCAACCCCGCAGGTGGGCTTAGTCAGTGGGGGAAGGGAACACCGAACCCCCATCCCCACCCCACAAAACTCAACCAGTTCACCTGACTGTGAGCATTTAGCCGAGTGGGACACACCGTCTTAGAGATGGTTGGTTTGTACACAAACTTGGGGACACACAGAGATTACGGAACGGCTATCAAATCAACAGCTGATCAGGAACATCCAGTATCAAGCCTTTTCATACCCAGTGTCTGCGGTGTCTGGGGAGGCCGTGATGGTGCAGAACGTGCTAGGTGTGCAGATCAACCCTGGACCCAGGTTCAAATCCCACATCTGCTCCTCCAAGTCCCAAGAGAAGTCAACTAAACCTCCATTATCCATTAAAATCCTAAGAATAAATAAGGATAGCTACCCCCTGCAACCCTGGCAGAACCAGCCGCACACACGGGACCAGATGCGGCCATGTGCTTGGGAGGGATGGGCACGGGCAGGAGAGGAAGCTCCTCGGGCGTCCTCTTCAGTTGTCATTACTCTCCAAATAGTCACTTTCAACTCTGCTTTCCATAGCAAGGGAAAGCCGGTGACGTAAGCCATAAGCCCCGACACTTGGGCTCACTGAAGAAAAAACCTGCCTCCCCCAACTCAACCTCCTCCAGGCAGCACAGGAAGGTACAGCTTCTCACTCTCCAACACGGAAAGCTGGGACTTTCTGGCTCCACAAACAACCAACAGGTTTGTATAAAAAAAAATGGGCCCTCGAGTTACCAAAACCACTGCCCGAGGGGAGGCAAAACCAGAGAAGGCAGCATCACCTAGGAGGGCAGAGGGCTCTGAGGACTGCCCGGGCTCAAGGTCACTTGCTCTGAACTGATCACTCCAGCCAGTCTGGTCTAGGCTGGATGTGGGTTATGGGGGCCCGAGACTGGGGCCCACCATCCTGGATTCTTCCCAGAACCAGTGCCAGGGCACTCTGGCCAGAGACACCCTCAAAACAGGATTCTACAGGGGCTCAGGCCTAGTTCCAAGGCACCAAGAACCACCCCCCCCACCACCACCAAATTCCACACCGCCAAGGCCCTGGGGAAGACACAGAATGTCTCAGCAAGGTCACATACACACCGTGAAAACCTTCTCCCATGTTGAGGAACGGAAGCTATTAACTGTATTACTGGCAAGCACAGATGTTGTCTATATCTAAAAATTCCCAAATAGATCAATTAGCATATTATAAAGAATTTACTTTCATTCTCCCTTGGCAGATCGTAAAAGCCCAAACACAAGACTCAGTTTCAAACTGACAAGTGCATATAGCAGAAGATGCTGTTAAATGCAGACACCAGGAAAAGTAAATGGTATTTATAATGATTAGCCACCTAATTAATTCTAAGAGTAGAATGTCAAAAGCTATAAATCCATTTCTCTGGTAACCGAAGCTCGACATCAAACAAGTCACTTCTGTGCTGAGAAGGGCAGCCCTAACATCTTCCCGACATTTGCATCCAGCAACAGGCTGTCTCGTGGGTGTCCCAGGGAAGGTACTCAGAATCTACGTGGAAAAGCAACAGAAATACACTCGCACGCACGCACGCACGCACGCACGCACGCACACAGAAGTAGCAGCAATAGATGCTGAAATGAAAACAGCTTCAATGCTACAAGTATTAACAGACTCCTAGGCATGTGTTCATCCCCTCCTGTGGCAAGTAGCTCAGTTTAGAGGGAGAAATTCTCAGGCTCCTGCCCCTGTGAAGAAATCTGGGGGCCTTTGTGTTTCTTCAACGTGGCCAGGGAGGGTGTAGGTGGTAGAGAACTCTCAGACACACCGAAGTGTAACAACGCGATCATCCTCTGAAACTCTGTACCTTTTCCTGACTTGTGCCTTTAGAAACTGCCTTCTGGGGGGAGAAGAGGGGGAGGGAGAAATGCACAGAGTAAGAGCAAGAATAATATGGAACCAAAATTGATAATAGATGCAGAGTTGTCCTTCTTCCCATACTTCCTGAATTTTCTTCCTAGATTGCAAATCAAAATCTGCATTTAAATAGAATATTTTTAATGTAGAAGAGAGGAAGCCCTAGGGTACCGAGGTACTGCGTTCAATATCTACGGGCCTAACATTGCATTTCAAATGAGATGCGGCATTTTGAAATTTACTGAATATATTACATATTCCAAATTGTCTTGTTATTACCACTATTTTTACTCAGTTCTCCTATCCTAATAGGTGTGTTTCTTTTATGACCAGGACTGTTAATAAAAGTAATGCGATATTACATCATGCTATCAATGGAATCTTGAGAAAAGGTTACAACGATCCAAGGATCGCATAAGCCCCTGGCTCTGATAATTCCAGCCATTATTCAGTGTGAAATTCAAACAGTCTGAATTCATTAACATTGGTTGCTACAAATCTGCATTTTCAGACTTTGCCATAAAACGCAGGAGTCCAAACCCGGTGACCTGAATCGAAGAGCCTTTCGCGGGAAGTGGCCCTGCTCACCGGCCTCGTCCCACACAGCTCGGGGTGCTGGCCCTCTCCCCGGCTGACCCACCACTGGCCTCACACTTCATGTTCTGTTACACTTAACCTTCAGGCAAATCGCAGAGACCTCGGGCCACTGACAGGACAGTCCTGCTCCCAGTGAAAGACCACACTGCCAAACGGGTCTCCGAGTTGCCGGGCACATCAGGGCACAGAACATTGACTCCAACACCTCCCCTCCCTGTGGCTCAGACCGGCTCACCCTTACAAAAATAAGTGCTCAAATCTAATGTGCATGTGTGAGAAAGACTCCGGGGAACCCCACACCCTTCATCCCTTGATGAAGAAATGTCACTGCGAGGTTGACAGGAGGGGGATATTCCTCACTTCCAAAGCCCCAAGAGGAAACCACAACAGAGCTGTCGGGAGCAAGAAGTCTAGCATTCTAGCCACCTTTCATCTCAATGTTCACGTAACCTTGACCGCAGGTGTGTGTTCTCCCGCTGTGGGCAGGTCACCAGGGCCATCCCCCAAGCCGACAGCATGGCTAGCTCACTTACAGAAGCTGCTAATAGTAAGGATAACAGCAGTCATCCCTAGGAAGCCCTCACCATGGAACCGTACCTGGCTAAGCCCTCCTCAATGAGAGTTTCACTGAACACCCCAACTCTGAGATTAAGCACAACTATTCGCCCTAGGCTCCAATCTGCCCAAGGTCAACGCCATCAGGGGTGGCCCAGGTGGCGTGCACTGCAGGCATTTCCTGGCCCCGCCCTCAGGACCCTTCCCCCCACCCATCACCAGGGCCTCAGCCAGGTCTTTGCCTCTGCAACTGGACTCTTTACTTTTCCCGTGCAAACATGCAGAAGATGTGCCAAAGCCATCGGGCTGCTGGAGGGAGCAGCTGCTGGGATGCAATTCCACGCTGAAGAGCTGGGTTGCTTCCTCGCCAAGTCGAACGCTGCATCAATCTGCTCTGTTTAAACACACAGGCAGAAGGCTTTCCGGCCTTAACCAGGCCTCTGCGGTGCTGCCACTTAAGCCCGTGGGAGATCAGAGTACAAATCAATATGAGTCCTCCTTCCTAGAGGAAGTTGCAACCCTACCTCGCGGTTTAGAGGTCATCTTCTGCTGTAATTAGGAAGTAGCAGGGAGTTTCGACTGAATTATGAAAAGCCGGGGCTCTCAAAGTTAAGGTTTTCAACAAATGTGGGGCTGGGGCTTGTCAGCTCCACATGCAGGAAATGCCAGCTTCCAAGTCTCCTAAGGCAGGCGGAGCAGGCGGCCACCACGCTGGGTCCATGAAGGAATTTGATACACAGGCCATCTGTCCTCCAGTCCCGAGGGCCCTGGGGCCACGAGGCTCTGGGAGCCGGTCAGGCCTTCTTGCTGTCCTCACAGTCCCGGCTCAGATGTGGTCACGGCAGCTGGATCCGTGAGGCCTCTTGCCCACGAGGCTACCGCAAGACACCATGAATTCAAACTCGCCACCCTACCGGCATGGAGGGGAGGCGAAGTGCGCCTTTGCCTTCCCGACTCCCGAAAGCTCAGGAACACACAGACCTCCCCGTAGGCAGGTAGTGTACCATGCTGGGTTTGCCTTCTGTCTGCAGAAAACACTCCCAAGCTAATGCAGAGAATCAACCCTGCCTTCCAGACAGATGCTTCCAGGACAGGCTCTCCCGCATGGGCCCAGCCATTCCACTCCTCCCTGGCCCCACCACAGCCTGGGATCCACTCATTCAAGAAACAGTCCTGTGGAATCTAGAATATGTGGACTATGTACAGAAAAATGAAGGAGATGATGATAGGAGCAGTGGGCATGGCTTCTACCTCAGGAAGCTTGCGGTGATCACTCTAGAAGGTTCCATGTAATTAAAGCACTGCTCCTTAATCTTTATTATCCAATTTCACCTGATAGAGTCTGAAGGCATGGCATCAGAGACTAAAATCCCAGGGAGAATCTGCACTAACAAGGACTAAAAGGGCTCACAGCAGATCACAGGCCACCTCCTGCATTCAGGGAACCCATGCGAGGACCCAGCAAAGCCAGTCCCAGTAGATATTTAGAGATGCAGAGGAGGCCAAAAGGCCAAGGGCAGCTTGATGGAGTCTAGACCTCCCAGTTCCTAGGTCCCGAAACGTGGTAGCAGCCGTGTGCTTTCAGTCCGCCAAGGTGGCTCCGACTGGAGGGACCCACCCTGAAATGCCACGCCCTTGTCCCAAGCTGCCCCAGGAAAAGGGAGCAAAAGCACCAGCCATCTGAACGGCCTCACCCCGTGCCCGATGGAAACCGATAGCCCGTGCTGCCCTGCTCCAGCTGAATTTTTCAAGGAGTTGCAGGTTACACCCTGTCCAGGCCAACAAAGGTTTCCTTTGAGTTAAACAATGTATAGCTGAACCGGAAGAGGGAAGGCGGCCACAGAAAAGGTGTTGGGTTACAAGGCACAGGAACCAGATCGCTTTACCACCCAGACTCGTTTTCTGCAAATCTCCCCTATGAAAAGGCAGCACAACACAGTCCAGTAAATCAAGGCCCACTCCAAATGGATCCGATTAGGAGCCGGCATGGGGATACCAGATCCTGTCCGCCTGGAGAAAGATCGGGGTTGGGGGACTGGGGTCCTTTGTGGGAGCCACTGTTAGTGTGCATTTATGAAGAAATGGAAATCAAACACCGGGCTCAGGTGCTTGGGAACTGCTCCTCACGCATGGCTCGTGTTTTCAACGGGGGAAAAAGTTCTAGGTTTTTGCCATATATAATTAATTTTAACAGCCATCTCCAACGTACCCCACTGGCTGGTGCCGGTTCTTTTAAACAGTACGCTGCTGAGAAATTGATTTGTTGGCTCCCCGTGCCTAAAGAACCCACATAATGAAATATGTATAAATGTCACTGGTCGGGCTGCTTCTGAGGGTAAGTCCAGGAAGGTGCTCATTTCACCCCCCTGCACAGGAGTCCACTCATGGCGCAGATCGTCATGTCCTTCTCATGTGCCCCACACAAAAACCAATGAATTACACTGCATTTTCTTCTAAAACCTCCTCTTTATCCTTAACTGGTACAAGTCTAGGGGAATTATCTTAATTGCTACGTGGAAAGAATGAATTGCAAATGCACTCGGTTAACCAGGACGACTTTATTTTTAACAGCATGGGGCCAGGTGGGAGTGGCCGAGTTTGCCAAAAATAAAGGAATTGATCTATGGATCAATCAATCTATGGAGCAAATGTGTTCTGCTGGGAACTAGCTGGGAGCCCCAGGCAAACAGGACTGGGGAAACCCTTCCACCTGGGGACAACTGGATTCTCGACCATTTCCCAAAGCCTCACTTCAGAAAATGCTTAAATCAGGATCCAGAAACTGGATGATGAAAGACTCGGAAAATACCAGGGCTCTCTCCGTGTCACACGGGCTGTACGGGGAGCGTTTCTTTAGTGTTTGCAGCAGAGGGAGCGGAGGCTAAATTTAAAGTAATGCCAGATTACACTTGAACCTGGGGAAGTGGCGTGTGTCCCTCCATAAAAACCTCGATGGGGGCACAACAGGAATTACAACCCAGACCAGGTTCAAAAGTTACTGGTCTAATGCATTCTAGAAGTCATAGCAACAGTGGCAACACACAAGCCCTATGCAAAAATACTCACATGAAAAAAAAACACCTTTTCCTCTCCTGTTAAACCGCCCTCGGCACGCCTGATTAGAGGTCCCAACGTTTTCATATGAGAAAGTTCACTTCCTCACCCACTCACACATCAACATACATAATCCTTATTATGAAATTTACTGTAAACAAAGTATCATTTCCTTCCACCAGCAGGGCCCTAACCATCACCTTCCTCCGCTCCTCCCTATTCCCAGAACACCCACGCCTCAAGCCCTGGGGAAAGGACAAGGATCTGTGCACTGCTAATCTCTGGTTGTCCCAGAATGTGGGCTGCTGTTCCCCAGTCCACTGGGGGGACCAGGGGTAGGACAGCCTCTGTCTGGGGCTTGTCTGGACATCCGTCATGGCGGGCCTTGCAGCTTTCTCCGCGCACACATGGCCACACCCTCGGGGGCAAGCAGCCGTCCCTGGTCAGCCCCCACTTCACACGGACCAAGTGTGAGAGGAGGGACAGACTCATTGCACACCTGAGAACAGGAACGTACCAGAGAGCCGTGGACCCCAGGAGTCATCACCAGCTACAAAGGGGTCCTGGAATGATGCCGCTGTAGTGTTTCAGCACAAGGGGAAGCCTGAGTGTGGGCTACGCGGTGTCCCCAGCTCTGTTCTCGCACAGGACCCGCGTGCTGGCGAAGAGATCTGACCATCAGGTTCCTCACTTTAATAAAATGGGGATCTCGGAAAGGGAGGTGGGCCACACATCCACGTTTCCCAGCATGACACATGGATGGTGTGCCCCACAATGTCACAGTGGAGAGGCCCTGCAGGGAGCCATCGGTCCCCAGCCAGGCCCTCCAGCCGCAGCACAGTTTGGCAGGGACCCACCCTGGCCGGGAACCCCAGGGAGTCCAGACGGGCTTGCTTGTGCTGGACCCACAGATGACAGAGTGAAAATTAAGACCCTCTGTTCCATTCTGCGCCTGCGCCTCCCTGGCTGGTTGACGGGCTGTGATTAGAACCAGCAGTCTTGAGGAGTGGGAGGTGGGCGACAGTATCGACAGCAGAAAACACACCCACCTCGGCAAGTTGGGAGGCTGGACCCCTGTGGCATGGACAAGTAGAAGCGCTTGTTCAAGGGGGCTTGGCTGGATGATCTCTGCACTTCTGCTTAGAAGCCGTGGTAGGATTTTGAGATTCTTGGGAGGAAGGAACCCGGGTGAATCAACACCTCCCATGTGAGCTTGGATCCGAGGCTCAGGAAATAAATCCAAACAAGACCCAAGCACCCAGAGCCCAGCTGGGGGGCCCTCCTCTCCTCTCCGCAGAGCTGGCTGAAGCCCCACCGGCATCTTCTACCCCGCATCTAGCCTCCTGGCTGTTTCTCCTCTAGAGAGGTCCCCTACAGATAGAAGGCCCTGCGAATCTTTCTCTGGTTTGCGGTTTCCGATGGTGGCAGTCTTGCCTCTGGCCGAAAAACCGAGCAGCGACACATGTCCACCCTGCAGGCCAAGAGCTCAGGAGGACGCTGGAGGCCGCGGTGCCAGGACCCACACACGGTGCAGCTACTGGTTTCTAGAGTACGGCACTACTTCCCTTCTGTTTTTCGGGAAAGAAATCAGTCTCGGCAGAAATAGGGCAGAGGCCCCAACAACCAGGCAGAGGGCCTCACGGAATCCTGCTGGCCCACTGCAGCCACATCGCAGATGGCCAGCACAGCCTGCTGCCCACGGCAGGCCCGGGGGAGGCTCTCCCCACCCACCAGGCACAGCCGTCACCGGTGCCCTGGGGACCCCCGCTTGCCACCATTCCTGGGGGGCTTGTGAGGCCGACTGAGCTTGCAGATCATTACTACGATCTGCCAGAATAACACTGTGCACAAGCTTCTCTGCGTGCAAGCCCCTGGATAGGCTGCCACGTCCTTGCCAAACCACAGCCACCGCTACCCCGCCATCATTTTACAGAATAGAGGCAGAGAGCTCGGATTTGCATTTTCACGTATTTGTAGACATTTAACAAAAATCACTTCTTCCCTACCACTTCGGTTGTGATCACAAGGTAATGGGTGGGGGTGTCATGCTGCTGCAAGTGTTAACGCTTAGTAACAAAACAGTTCCAGAACAACAGTGACCCGTCTGAACTGACGGGGAACGAATCCTGGTTCCAGGAGACATCAGCGAACCGGAGGGTATCTGGGGTTTTCATTTTAACAGTTAAAACACACGGAACGAAGGGCAAAACTACAAAAAAAAAAAAAAAAAAAAAAAAAAAAAAAAAAAAAAAAAAAAAAAAGCAAGATGTAAACTTCGTATGTCATGATTCATTCATGATGACAAAATGAGTCTCTTTGCAGGAAGAAAACTGAAACGTTTCACTTGAAATTTATTTTTAAAAGGCTGTAAACCAACATAATGAAGTCTAGAATAACAGGCACACAGCGCTCTTGAATGAGGACGTCTTCAAAAATACGAAGGTCAGAAAGGCGTACCAACGGTTGCGGAGCCTCGGAGTTGGCCATTCTGAGGCTGTGGCTTTTCATGAGTTTTGTGCAAAACATCTACTTCCTCCTCCTCTGCCCACATTAAACAAGATTTGTCTAGACCAGAGACCTCAGCAGGTGAGTTACTGGGTTCAAACCAACACGCGGTCCTTCCTCGGGCTGCGGTGCCAGCTGTCCCTCTTATGCCACGGTGTATCGACCACAGGTTGGGCTGCCTGGGCGGCTGCCAAAAACGGACACAGTGCCGAGCCACAGACACGAGCTCCAAGAGCGAACACATGCCTCTAGGGACGTGTGGGAACTCCATCCACCCTGTACTTGCGACGGTGGTCGGGGCAAAGGTAAACTCCCCAGCAGGATGCCGGGCGCGGGGGGCACCAGGCCAACAGGGTTTGGTTGCGGAGAGAGCATCCTCCCGGCACGATGGCCGTGCTCCAACGATGGTTGACTCCAGCGTGGTCCCGAACACCTTGAGCTCCTCTAAGGTGCTATCGAAAACTGCTTCCCCAAATTACGCCCCAAACACAGAAGTGGGAACGAGCATCCCAGGCCAGTGTCTGAGCATGCTCGGTTCTCAGGGAAAATTGTCATCAGGAGCCGTGTTGCAACCGCATTCTGATACAGATGCATTTTTGCAACATGAACGTTCTTCTCTCTGAGATCAAAACCATCGATAACAGGAACCTGCCGTGGTTCAATAATCAGGTTGAGTCAAATGAAAATGCTGTTACTCAACCATTTTTGATATATATTCTTTTAAAAAAAAAAAAGCCCATTTCATCTTTTACTATGAATTTCCACATTCCTATTTTTAGAGGAAATAGTTTTCCAACCCTGTGGTATCTATAAAACGTATCAAGAGTTACTCTCCAGTTTTGGCTATCCGACAGAGATGTTCCCCCAGCCAGCAGGGGAGCCTCATGCACCTTTCAGTGAAGGACCTGACACAAGGCACCAGCAGCGTTTGGACAAGGAACTGGATGCCTGTGGGAGGGAGTCCACTGGATTTCCATCACCAACGCCGTGACCCACTGAAACCATCTTTGGCCCCAGCACCCAGTACTGAAACCAACACCCCATCAACCCCAGGCCCACAAAGATTCTGTAACAACACCTCTGCCTGAGGATCCTGGATTAGACTCTAGCACACAGCGTCTTAAAGAAAAGTTTCTTTTAGAAGAAGAATGGGTGAAAGAAAAGAGTTAACGTTGGCCTTGGAAGGCAAAACTGAAGGTCTATGGCTGAGAGAGGTCATCATGACTTACTAATAAAATACACCTATCTCCCCCAAAGAACGTTCAATATTTCAGTCTCTCGCCTTCCCCAATGCTAAGATTCTTCGAATTGTTCCAAGAACATGGAGTCTCCTCTGATAAGAAATCCTCTGAACTACACACTCTGCTGTGGCCTTTGGTCGGGCAAGCCCTCCGGGCTCACTCCCTGGAGAAGCTTCCATACTACGACACCCAATTTAATCTTAAAAAAGGCAGGCAATCTTGGGGACCATCGCAGCCCAACTACTGAATTCACACATAAGACGACCTCCAAATGCCGGGAAGAGGCCCAGGTCCAGGTAAGTTTTCCATCAGGATCTCCCACTGACTCTACCCCATGGGGAGAGAGGGGGACACACAGCGAGACCCTTCCCTGGGCCACAACCCTCTGCTGGCTAGGTTCAGGCTGTGCTTGCGCTCGGCCTCCCACCCACAGGAGCTCCCAGAGGAACACTGCAGTGCAGATCTCCAGCGGAGCCCAGCTCCGAGGAGGCCGGATCCCAGCCCACAGGGGCGCACCTGCCCAATCTCCGAACCCGAGGCTAGATGCTATCCAACACGCTGGGCAACACGCCAGGGGTTTGACAGAAAGGACACTGAGAAAATTCGCTCTCACACTCTTTGTCTTGCTTTTAAATGATGCTGTTAGCTCAAGGAGAAAACATTTTTTTCCAGCAGGGTAAACATCAATCACTTCTGAGAAGTTGCCATTTTGAGACTTTGAGTTAAGATGCAGGTTTCGTGAAAAATGGCAAGGAGCGTGTTGTGACTAGACTCCGGACCTCCAAACCCCGCTCTGGGTAAAGGATGGAACTACATCGATCGAGGTTTTCTCTGCCACACTCCGAGGGAGTGCAGGCAAAATTGAACGCTCTCCTCCGCACACACCCACATCCCAGTCAACTCCACCAGAAAAAATCATTTCGTGCTCAAGACATCCTAGAGGTTGGTAGCTCTAAAAATGTAAGCTCATCAGAGATGTGCCTTCATCAGCAAGCTGTTTCCTTTCTAAAGACGTCCGTCTACCCTTTCACTCGAGCGTCTTTGGGGTGGCATGAGACTATTTCCCTAATTCATTTTTATTCTTTGTAATGAATACGTCGAGAAGTCCTACACGACTTCCATTCTGCCTTGAGTTTCCTAGTAGTATAATTTCCGTTGACTTATCTCTGTAGCAGCAGCGACAGCAGAAACAATCACTTTACACTGAACTATATTGCTTCAGAGTTAATTACATGTATTTTGCTTTTGATAAATGAAAATACCAGATGCAATTAATTGAAAGACAATCAATAGGATCCTGCTATTAGACATCCCAATGAAACATCCAGAGCCTGCTGGCAATCCATAGTCATCAACTAATTGAAAACGCATTCCAGAGGGGTTTAAAAAAACCTGAGCTTTTACCTGGAGATATTTTACAGTAACTCACCAATATAAATCTGTCCACAAACTATAGTTCACACGATGGGCTGTCCGTCTTTTTAAGGGACTCCAGCTTCATTGGTTCGAAACCATTTAAGGCGATGAAAGTCTGAAAGTACAATGAATTGGGTCAGTGGAGCTGAAGCGGTGATTTTTTTTTCTCTGTTGTTTACATCTAGCCATTCCTTAATTGCATTTTTCCAATGCCTTCGATTCTAAGCTACCAGAGGATATTAAATGGTTTCATTAAAAATACTATTTGTCTTGCTTTAGTCGCACACCAGATCAAACAGTAGAGCACCAGAACAAATGAACCCTTTCCATCTATTTTGACACGAAGCCAAGTGTGCAAGACCAGAAGGTGATATTGTGTCATCACCGTGAAAATGTCATTTACGTCTCTTTACATCTCCAAGTAGCGAGCAAAGGGACAACACAATCAATACCTTCAAGCAAAAAGTATTACCAACTGTTTGAGAAATATGGAAGTATAAAGTGCAATTCATAAACCCATGGTTTGTAAGTGCTATTAGCATAAATGCTGACAACTGTTAGTCCACTGTAACTCTGATTAACGGTTGCAGTTGTCCATTAATAGAAGGCATTTTAACTTACTACTGAAATTGATTACTCAGTTAAGAATTCAATCCTAATGTTCAATAAAATTGCACTTTCTTGGCAAATGCAATATGAAATGAGGTGATGCATTAAACAGCACTCACATTTATTTTACTATACAAGGGACGAAGAGGAAATCTGCTGCGGTGGTATCACTTATCTGAACCACTTCCTATGCACACAGAGTCGTCAGAGGGGCAGGTGGGGAAGGTACCCCCGGGGCGGACAGAGCAGGCAAGCAAGCATCCGGGCGAGCGTGTCCAAGCGCCTTTTCGGTGACTTTCCCATGAAGAACAGACAGGATTGCAACACCGCAATTGTCATGCAACCAGGCTGTCCATGTTTCAAGGTAGTATTTCTCAAGGGCCGTGAGAAAGGAGAGGTATGCGTCCCGGAAATAACTGTTGCAGCCAACCCTGACCATTCCCAGGCCCATCTTACAATCAATCAGGATTCAGATGGTTGATTAATATTTCAAAAAGGGGATGAAATTACGGAAACCAGCTTCCCAGCTACACTCTACTTTCCAAACCATTCCAATCTTAGGAAGCTAAAGTTTCCTAATATACTTTTCCCTCCTTTTAATTTTTTTTTTTAAAGTAGGCTCCACACCCAGTGTGGAGTCCAATGAGGGGGCCTCAATTCACGACCCTTAGATCAAGACCTGAGCCTGAGATCAAGAGTCGGACACTCAACTGACTGAAACACCCGGGTGCCTCACATTCTCCTCCTTTAAAACAACGGGGTCATTTCTTGGGATCCAATCCTGTGGCATAACCTGCCCAATTACACAGCAAGTCGGAGAAAGGAACCACTGGGCCTCCCAGGTCCATGCAGTCCCCCGTTCAAAAGAAGACCGTACTTGTGTTTTCTATTCAGTGTACTGAAACACAGCATCGGGGCACTGATATCGGCCAGCTCCCACACCACGACTAGAACCGAGTCAAGGGCAGGCACGGCTCTGAAGAACTACTTAGATACAGGTGACCTCTACGGTCAGGGTTATCATATCCAAGGTCAAAAAGTAATTCCACTCCCACACCACCTTATGCCCCCAACTTTCCAACTCAAGGAGGGGTGGGGAGGAGGGGACAGACACGCCAGCCTTAATTTATTAAGTGCTGGGAAGGGGAGAAGTGCCGAGCATCTCACGACACAATTACGTTTCATGTTTAATAACTAAGCATTTACTCTATCTAGGAACCATCCTGGAATTTTCAGGAGGCAAGAGCTTGCCCAACAAACTCTTGTTCACCCTTCAAAACCCATCTCATAGCAATCACCTTCCTGCCCCAGCTGCCAGGCTGTTACATACCCTGACCACTTCCAAGTCTCTTCGGTTTAAATGTCTTGATCGCAACTGATTCATTTCTAGATTTCTCCAGGTGTGGAACAGAGTCGAAAATCAAATATTTAACTGCACAATGGAATCAATCTCCTTGGTCTAGCACTGCTCGTCCTAGTAGGTCACAGGCTTCCTTTTTCTTTGTTTCCAGGGCTTTGCACAACAGACACTTGAATGTTGACGGATACATATATATGTAAACGATGCATTTCCAAAAACACAAGGAAATTACATGTACATCTGACCCTCAGGCGACACGAGTGTGAAGTGTGCAGGTCCACTTATATGTGGATTTTTTTTGATGGAGAACAGTCCTGTAAACGTATTTTCTCTGATGATTTTCTTAACGATTTTTTTCCTAGCTTGCTTTATTTTAAGAATACAGCCTATAATGCAAATAACATACAAAATGTGTCAATCGACTGTTTAGGTTGTGATTAAGACTTCTAGTCAACCACTGGTTACTGGGAATTAAGTTTTGGGCGAGTCCAAAGTTCTATGTGGATTTCTGACTGCATGGGGGGGGGTCGGCACCCCTAAACCTCATGTTGTTCAAGGGTCGACTGTATAATAGGAAGAGGTCCCTTTTGGAAAGGAGGGAGGGAAGGAAAAGTTACTGGGGAAGGAAAATTGAGCAGAGTGTGTAAAGTTACTTCTCATATTTAAACAGAGGTTAAAGAGAAAATATACCAACACGTTCACATTTACCTAATCTTGGTGGGCACAGAGTCTTCCTTTGAGATAATGCTTCACAGTGAAACTAATTCGACAGGGAACAGACAACTCGGCTGTTTAGAAGGCTTCATGGAGGAGGTGACAAATTCAGGAGAGCCTGTAGACCGCCCAAGCCAACGGATTACGTAGCAGATTAAGAACGCAAAAAAGGCTTGGAAGACTGCCAGGATCTTGGAAGCCAGTGCCCACTGTTACTTGAAGGTGGTAAGAAGTACTTTTAAAAACTAGAGCCGCAGAAAGGCTACAAATCCACAAGCCCTCGTTGCCGCAGATACCCGAGGGCAGCCCACGTGCAGGAGGGCTGCGCAGACCTGCCAGGATCTAAGAACTTCCAGGAGCACGCAACAAGGCACGGAAATGACTTCGCTGATTACAATCGCCACCGCGCCTACACAAGCCACCTCAGGAGCCAGAGCGGGCTGTCCCCCAAAGTGACTCAGGCACAGCGGGCGAATGCCAGGCAGCTCCTGTGTCTGGCCAGGGAGAAAGGCTCCTCTTTTGGGCCTGCACCATCAACCTGGGTGAAGCTATTAAACAGCACTTGGCAAACGTGTTCCGCCCATATTTTGGGGTAATGAGGGGTGTGGACATGGGCATTCAGCCCACACCAGGGGAAACAGCAGCACCCAGACCCTGGCGGAATCTGGGCCAGGCCAGGTCCTGGGGCTTTCTACGTACAGGAAACAGACAATTCAGGACAGCTGCCTAGAAGGATCGTCTCCTCTGGATTTCTAGTTCCTTCTCACATGAAGTCGGGCAGATGAAAGCTACTGTTCGGTATACAGTTAGTAAGACTACTTTTCTGAAATGGAAGGAGAGAAGCGCCTGGGAAATCTGTGAAGGGCCAGGGCAAGGTCAGGCGGGGGCCGAGAGGCGCGGGTCCTGGCTCATTCCAGGAGGACCCATCCTGCCTGAACTTCGACCCTCTTTCCCAGCGGCTCCGGGGCCCTGCATGGCACTAAAGGCCCTCCAGCAGTGAGGAGAGGGTACACGGGCAGCCAGCTGGGGCTCTCCCACAGTCCCAGCTGTGGCAACGTCATTTAAGGAACAAAACGCCCACTGACCTGCACCTGCTCTGTGTGAGTTCTCCTCATGCTACTTCTTGCATCTCAGGCTTTGACGTGTCAGCTCCCGACACCACTTGGGGCCTGCCTGAACCCCGCCTGGATTCTCTGCTCTGGTTCACATTTGGCTCATCTAGGCTGTAGGCCCATCCTACTGTCCTGCGATGTCCTGCAGTGGGGGCTGCTTTACCTGCTGGTTCTAGGTGGCGCCCTTCCCCCCCTCCCCCACCCTTATCGACATCATCTTCAGGCTGACCAGTACAGCTTGGCTTGGGCGAGTCTTAGGAGAAGGGAAAGGACCCTCGAGTGACAGATGTGGATGGAGCAGGCGGCCCAGTTTCCTGGAGAGCACCAGCCTTATCTGGAACTGGCTCATGGCATCTGCAGCCTCCTCTCGGATCCAGGAACCCCATCGACATTTACCACTTAAACAGAAAACCTGAAAGCAGTCTGCAAAATCATCCCTTAGGTAATCGTGAATTTACTGCAGTGAAGGACCCCTGGGAAGGGACAAGAGGAAGAGCACAAAGCACTAGCAGGGCAGGAGAACGCCAGGCTCCGTGGGTGAGGATGACCAACCCACTCCCTAGAACTCTGCCCTGTCTGAGACGAAGACTGCACCTGCTTCACAGGGGACAGGGCCCTTGCAAAGAGACAAGGAAGCCCGGCCCAGGGCCTGCAGACATCAAGTACTGCGAAAATGTGAGTCGTCATCCGATTCGGCACTCGGCTCCAGGACAAGGTCATCGTCATTAGCGTCTTCTAAAAACCAAACCCACCTGCCCACATCACGAGATAATGGTTCCTATTTGGCACAAGAATATAATACTCTTAACTGGGTCATTGAGACCAACATGCCCCCATCCCACCTGCCCCTCACCTCACTGAGTCCTGTGGCAAAGCTGTGCTCGGCAAAGAAACAAGACACCGGGTGAGGAAGCACCCAGAACCCCAACCTTCCCTCTTGTCAATGTTCCCTTGGCACAGACACCGCCAACTAGTGCTCTTAGGACGGCGCCCACCGTTAGGACATTGACAACAGAGCCGTGCTAACATGACAGGTCATGCTAACATGACTCCAGGAACTGCCCACCTCTCCACAGCTGCGAGGCCCCACCTCGTGGCACCCTGCTGTCCCTCTGTGCTTCCCGGCAGGGCAGCCCAGCCCGCCAAGGCTGACTTGCCCATGGGGCTGCTGAAAGAGGGGCCCACAGAAACAAAAGTCAAACCAAAGCTCCAGAGAAGGCTCACCCCACCCCCAAGGGCCTCGGATGGGATCCCCAGGGAGCCCAGTGACCTGAAGGTCTGTGGGTCCACCCCCAGGCAAGACCTGTTGTACTCTATTCTCCCTTCCTGCTGTAAACCTAGGCCCCTGTCACTGTTGGGGGGGGGGGGCATCAGTCTGAAAGGGCAGTGACCCTTAGTGATGGGACTACAAGAAGGACATGAGGGCACGGAAAGGGGGTGCCAGGGGCTTTCCCTGATATCCACAGCGGGTCCTCTTAACCGTCTCAAGTTCAAAGGCGACAGACAGGGAAAAGCCTCAGGCAGACGTGGAACCTGAAAGTTCATGGAAAAACCAAATGCCCGCCTCATAAAAAGGACCTGTCCATGTCACAAGTCCGTCCGGCCAGGTGGACGGACACAGGCCCACGGAGGCCACTTGCAACAGCACCAGAAGAGCGTTTCACAGGATGCCCGAGCACCCTGGGCCCCTGTTTCAGAACGACAAGGGCAGGGCACTCGGTTCTCTGTGTCCATACCCTGTCCTCCTTACTAGCCCCCGCTTCACACCCTGGTCACCTCGGCTGGTCTCTCACTGGGAGGCGGAGACCGTCCACCGCCAGTTGTGACCCTCACTCTTCAGGGTCTCTCTGAGGATGTGTGGGGCAAAGCAAAGCACCCCGCAGGACTAGTGAGATGGCACCAGGGCTCCGCCAGCAGACTGGGCAGAGGAGCAAGGTGGGGGCAGGAAGGGCCGGCAGGGGGTGGCGGTGGTGGCAGTGCAGCCTTCTGCCTCGCAGCAGGCTGGGCCAGGGTGGGATCTGCCCTGCACTCTGGATGCCAGGCCAACAGTGCCATACATAAGCCCCAGTGGCCCAGGATGGTGCCCCCACCCCTCTGCCTGCCCAGACTTAATTGTTAACTCACCCCAGAAAGGCCCAGCCCATCCGGCATGGCGCAGTACAGAATTCTGCTTTAGCTGCTACGTGGGGGAAAAAGCAAGCAAAGGACAATGTCCACCAGAGAGCAAAATGTTCCCTACACGTCAGACAGGACAGAGTGAACACGGTAGGATCTGAGGTGCCGTCACCCCAGAGCAGCCAGGTTATTCCTCCCCAGGACTCAATTCAACTTACTATTGCCTAATAATAAGTAAACCATATTAATTAGCTTTGAAACAATTAGCCTTTATTCAGGGGAAGAAAAAAACCAAACCCAACAACCCTGCAAGCTAATTCTTTCCAGGTCCCTATACAGCCCACGTTGCCATCGAGACACTTAAGGTCAAATCAACACTTCATTATAATCCCCCGATGTCCAAGAGCTTCAACTTCAATAAAAAACATGCCCTCCAGGCAGAAACTTTACATACACAGTCTTTGTGGCGAATGTTTATGGAAATTTTGTAATATTAAATATGTTCAGCTGGTTTTAAGTTTTAAGAACGTCAAGGCCCAACAGCCAAGACTTCAGAACTCTTGTCTTCAACTAGAAGGGCGGCCATGGAAAACTGTAAGGGGAGTCTTGGAACTCTGCCATTTTTTTAAGGAAAACAAAATAGGATATTTTCTCAGTGTTGTCTCAGATGTAGTCAATTAATTTGTCCCTTTCTCTGCTCTGTTTTCAGCTTTTATATTCTGTGCCCCACAGAGCCTGCAAATTTGAGACAGGCTAGGTGACCAGGAGAGCATAGGTGCTGCAGAAATGCTCCGTCCCGAGCAGCTATTCCACTGGGGAAATAAACGAGGACACGAGGATGCCAGGCTGGGGGGCAGCGGTGGTTCGGAGACAACTGTAATGACCATGGAAAGCCAACTGATAAATGGGGGCTGCTGATCAGGCCGGGCACAGGCCAAGGTTTTCGGGGGGGAAAGGAGTAGATCCATAAGCATCAACCCCCCCACACACACACACAATGACGTCACTTTGTGAATTCAAGCTGTGTTCCCACACCCCAAACTGCCCAGCTGGCCAGGGAGGGAAGGTAGCTGGCCTAAGCTGTCGGACCCTCGGCTCATAGAAGCCTGTGCGAAAAGTCAGACAGGCCATGAAGCTGCCTTGTTAACTCTGAAAAGACTAGAGGAGTGGAAGGAATCCCTGCCAGGGGGCCAGGACCCCCTTCCAATCAGTCTGGCTCCCAAGGAAGCCCGGCCACGGAGGCCTCTGCTGAATGTACCAAGACCCAGTTTCCAGCAAGGGAGGAATGCGGATAATCCCACACTGCAAGTCAGAGACACCTATAGGTGGCTTCTCACGGTTCCAAGTAGTAACTGAAGAGGAAACCTAAAGGCTGAGGCACATATCCCTCTGTGTAGGGCGGCCTGGAACCCTCCCGGAGTGCAGAGACGGGCTCCCTGAGGACAGAGCCCAGCTGGTGGAACCACTAACCCATCAGGGCATCTGGAAAGCAGGCCCTGGCCTGGGTTTTCTCCCTGGTAGAGTGGCAGACTCCAAAGAGGAGGAGGTGGCATCTGAGCTCCTTTCCTCCAGGCACCCCATCTAAACCCCCAAGTGACAAAGGGCACAGGGTCTGATGGGAAGTGGAGGGCTCTCCTGGTGCTTGGTACCACGGCAACACCAAACCTACAGGCTGACGGCCTTTAAAATAAAATCCACTGATGAGAAAGCAGAATGTTGAAGCAACGACGAGACAGACAACCCCACACACTGGTGGGAATAGGAGGGCTCCTCTTCTGAGAAGTTAGATTTCATCCTTCACCCCATTCTACCCCTCGGCAGGGATCAGAGGAGGGAACGGCATTTACATAAAAATAAGAAACCATCTAAGATGCCCCCCAATAGCAAGATAACTATCTTTCCTGATAAACAGCTATATACCTGTATTTCCTGTACCTATGTATCGTGATGACACCTGTATCAACAGATTATATAGTTTAAAAATAATGAAAAAATACTTAACATAGGAAAAAATACTTATAGGTTAAGTGGAAAAAAATATGAAATACATAGAATAATCCAATTGTCATTTAAAAGTATTCTTTAAATGGTTTTCATTTTTTTTTGGTATATACTTACACATAAGAGAAATTACATCCAAAGTGTTATTTCTCTACGCTAAGATTAAAGGTGATTTTTAAAACGTAAGTCTTTCAGATCATGAAAATCATTTAATTTTCTGCATACTCTCCTATATTCTCCATTTCCTACAATCGGAAAATGCACAGGGAAGATGCCGTGGGCTCTTCTGTCAGGAGGGAGGGAGCCGAAGCCGGGAATACAGAATGAGAGTCGCCTGCCCATGGCAGCAACTCCCTAGGTGGGTTTTAAAGCAGGTAAGGTATCTCCCACATCCTCATGCAAGTTCAGTCTCTAACAGGGTGTCCCTCCTGGGGATGCTGAGGCCTAAGTGGGGGGATCACAGTGGGAGTCCCTGGGCTCTGATGGGGAGCTTGCCACCCATGCATGCCCGGGCCACCGGAGAACGACGCATCACTAGGGGTGAGAACAGGGCTGGGTTCTCAGAGGCTCGGCCAAGTTCTTGGCCACAGCTCAGACCGCGGAAGAAGGAGCACAGAGAAGCACTTGAGGATTGAGAGCGGGGTCCTCAAGCCCTGAAGAATGACTTACACGAAGAGTGATCAGCTTTCAGTAGCAACACGATTGATCAACGGGCTCCACGTGGAAGACTGAGCAAGGCAGTGAAGCTGGGTAAAATTCGCGCAGACAGCTAACAGCCCCCTCAGACCCCTGCTCTCCCCCACACCGCGCCCTCACCCCCACCCCTTTATGCACCACAGAAGCCCATCGCCGCTGTGCCTGTTTTGTAACTGATTTAGCTGGTCAGCGCCATGCCAGCAGGGACACGACCCGATTTTTATGCTGGAGAACTCAGACACCAGCCCACAGTTAAGAGCCTTGGAAGGAGGCTGTGTGTGGTCCCGGACAAGCGGGTCACCCTCTCATCCTCAGAATGCCTCCCTCCGGAGGAGCCCAGGAGGTGACCAGCTGCACCTCGCGTGGGAGGATTCCGGGGATACTGCGGGTAACGTGCTCAGAGCCGGGCTCAGGGCACACGGGAAACCCTGTCATTTATCAAATACTTTCTTTACTGACACGACTGGGTAAATTCAAGAATCCTAGAAAGGAAAAAAAAAAAAAAAAAGGCCGTAGGAAATTGGGTTCTGATTTTATTTCAAAGCAAATTTATTCAAACCCAAACCTCGAGGTTCAGGGAGGATTTAAGCATAAAATGAAGTAACATCACTGCCATCAAATGGAGCAGCTGTGGTACCTGCCACAGAGGAAAGACTGAACTTTCTAAAATCCATTTACAAGGCCGGGTGTTGGACAGAGAACAGCATATAGGGAAACTCCGCAAATGCAAACATGAGCGAGGCCCCAAACGTCTAACTGAGGATTAATGCACGGGTCCAGAAGGTACTTCCTTCAGCGGCAACAAGTTTTATTTTCAAGAATAAATCAGAGTCAGAGGAGATCTTCTCGAAGGAAAACCGAGACCCAGATCACCTGGCCCACCAGAGACAAAGGCAGAATGGAGCCTGGCTTGGTCCTTTCCACTCCCCACCCCAACACGCCCTCGGAACACCTGGCAGTTGTGGAAAGCCCCGAAACAGACGGGACAGGCTCTTCACCTGTGACCCCGGCTCAGACCACCCAGTCGCACGATCCCTGATACAGATGCCAGTCCCTCTTAACCCAGAGGAATCCAGGACCAGGAAAGAAAATCCAAACACCAGCCCAGGCCGGGAACCCCTCCTCCAGTTGCGTGACCCCATCCCAAGCACCAGGTGGGGTTTTTTGTTTTGTTTTTTTTCAGTGCAGGTGCCTCCCAGGCACCGGATCAAGCAGCATCCAAGCAGCGTCACCTACAACCAGCAGCGAGGCTGGCCCAACAGTCTTATCCAGGAAAAGGAACAAAGGAGCCCCGAAGGAGCACGTAAATATTACCTGTCGATTCATATACAGCAGGTAAATAACCCTGGGAATCCTGAACTCCCTTCCACACACACCTAATTACTCAGTTGCGTTTCATTAATTTTGAAAGTACAGACAACCTTTTAGCACGGATGGTCACGGGGGCAGTAATCCCTCAGTGCTGTCCTCCCTTACAAGATGAACGTGTAAATACATACACATTCATACACACATCCACACACACACACACACACACACACACACACAC
>NW_024426885.1:7053140-7133771 GCF_017311325.1 Ursus maritimus | reverse complement strand
CACACACACACACACACACACACACACACACACCTATGTGTACCACGCAGCGCACCTGTGCTTCCTGAAGGGACGGCAGCTCAAACGTGTCCCTCTGAAATCAGGTTCCCAGGACATGTGCGTTTACAGTTGTCATGAAAGCACGCCAAAGTCACCCAGGGTCTCCACACAGACCCCTGAAGCCCCATGGACGCTGCCTTCCCCTCCTTCGTGCAGCAAGCCTGAGCCCCACGTGTCGCTACTATCACCACGTGACTGCTAGGAACACAAAACCTCAAAATTCCATGATCCCTCATCCCAAGTTCGGTGTCTTCACATCCTGCAGTCAACGAGCACGACGTGAAAGCACACATCACAGATGAACAAAACTCCCAAGGGGAAGGCCGCTCTTCCTGCTGGTTTCTCAAACCAGCCGAGCCAACGTGGCAGAAGCCACTCGCGCGTCCCCGCATGGCCGGTCACGCAGACAGGGGGTGAGCAAAGGGGAGGCCCGTGATGCCCAGCTCTCCTGACATCGAGCAACTGGGCAGGGGCAGGGGGGAGCTTCAGAACTCAGGTCCCCACAGTGGGTTTCTTCTTACCCACTTCTGCCTAAAATTGGGTCAGAAATCTTTGGGATGGAATATTCCTCATCAGTAAAAGGGAACAAACCAGGGATACACGAAACAACTTAAATGAAATCTCAAAGGGAATCACGCTGTGAAAAAATTCAATCCCCTAAGGCCACGTAGCCACGTATTCTGACTCCACGTATGTTAACATCCTTACGTGACAAAATCAGATGAGAAAACAGATTCGTGGTTCTCAGGGGGAGGGACTAGGAAGAGGGCAGGACACTCCAAGCCTCGAACATTCCCTGAGCCAGCCAGGTCTTGGCCACCTGAAGGGGGTGTGGCTGTCAGTGGACAACAGGGGAGATCCTGGGGCCGTGGAACTGTTCTGCATCTTGACCACAGTGGGCCACGCAGGAACCGACCCTTTGTGGTGCCACTGCACAGAAGTAAACACCCCCCCCCAAACCAACACGTAAATGCTGGGGAAATCTGAAGGCTATCTGGGGACGCATCAATATCAATTTCCTGGTTGTGTTCACTGTTACTATTGTTTTGCAAGATGTTACCATTGGGGAAGACTAGATAGGGTATGATTACAACTACATGGGATTTGAGGATTACTTCAAAATAGTCTAATTACAAAAATAACCACCAGGTTTATTCTGTTTTGTTTTGTTTTTTTTGGTTTAGTTGAGCTCATGTTGACCATAGATAGGGTAACTCCTTTCTTTTGTGGATTGCTGTGTTTACAAGAAGGAGCCACGAGGAGCCAAACCCTATGAATACGATTTACACACTGCCAGGGGCCCACGAGCCCAGCCTCCTTTCTCAAGAGCCAGAGCTCCCAGCTCCTGAACCCTGACCTTCTCCAGGGCAGTCGGCAAAGATGCTTGCTATGTAAGTTCCTTCCTGGGACCAGGCACAACTGACCGGTTTCTCTCTCCCAGCTGCTGTGGACACCGGGGGCTCCCCAGGTCACATGTGACAGAGGGCGCCCTCCCTGGCTGAGCAGCCCTGGAAAGAACAGTAGAGAAAAATCAGCCCCTGGAGCTGGTCTGTGCCGGGTGAGTGGGTACCCTGGCGGGGAACTAAATCCAGGCCTCCCTGACCCAGCCTGGCTAAATCGAAACCACAGGCAACAGGCTGGAACAGGCCAAGACCGTCCCTGGCTGATATACACGGTTGTACACTGGGCTGGCCACTTTCCAACACCCAGCTCGCTCAAAGAAAGTTCTGGAGCTGAAGTGTCCCAGCAGGTCACCGGGGTCAGGGGAGCCACCTGCCTGCGTGGACCCACAGCGACATTCCTGCTTTTCCAAGCAGGCTTCTGGGACAAAACTTAATCACACTGTATCAACCTAAAGGTCTTTTGTGGCATTCTGTCTGTCCTCCCAGATCCCCCGCCGCCTCCCTTTTAAGGAGAGCTGGCATACTCACTCCTCATGCTCGCCGGTAACTCCCTGCTGATTCAAAGAACCCAAGGAAGAAAATTACAGGAGTGTCTCCGCTGTTTCTGCCTTTATTGTCTTCAGGGCTGCACTTTTTTCGATTCTTTCAATGGGAGTTTATCTTTAATGTCTCCCGGAGACAGTAACAAAAACATCTCCCTCTCCCCAAAATGTGCCATTAGATATAGTGTACGGCTGAGAAGGATTTCAATAATAATGCTATTTTTTTCCTGCTTCTAGAAACCCTTAAATAGCCACTTACTCAAAAAGCTGAATGTTTTCAAATCTCCCAACACTGCCCAGCTTCAAAGCTGCTGAAGAAATAACCAGTAAGTCTTCCACAGAAATAAAAATTACATTCTACATAAATTAAATATATAATTTGATTAAACGTGTTTATGTCTTTGTGATGACATTTAAAATAGAAGCAATCATTTTCGTTCTTAAAAGAAAAACTCCTTCAAATATAATTCGAAGCTGTCAAACCTACCTTCTGCTACAGATCTTTTAAATGTCACATACCTTCAAAAGGGGATGGCAGTTTCCTTTTAAATATGCAATTCCAAGCAGCGCTTCGGAATCAAGCACGTATTAAAACACACCGCTGGCATTTATCCTGATTAAGTACAGCCTTCGTGCCCCCGTTCCTGATGGACTTGCTCAGGAGCGTGGCGCCCGGCCTGTCCCTCCGTCCCTCCCCATACTACCCCAGCACGGTTAGTGCCCCCGTGGCTGGCTGCAAACCACAGGGCCCAGCACCAAGTCACGCCCCTAATGCCTTAAGGGGGCAAAGATATCTTCCTGTGATTCCTACAGTTTTCCTCCCGGATACCTTGCTGAACTCTGTGTAACCCAATTTTGACATGGCATCAACGGCCCAATTGTAAGACAGTGTTAAATCAGACGCAAAGAAAACTCCACACTCATTCTCCTAAGTCAATGACCTACATATTCAATTGCTTATTCTCCAACTCAGTAGCAAACACCGTGCTATATTTAAACATAGAGCACAGATACAGCTTTCTTCTGAAACGTTAGTGATACAGACTGGCGTTCCACTCCAGCCCTCCCCTCCTCAGGTTAAAGAATGTAAACCTTGTCAACGTCAACCGGGGAACTCTGAAGGGAGCAAGTGTGGTCCGTGTCTCCGTTATTTTAGTAAGGTAGCAAGTGTCATTTCTGTAAAAAGCCAATGTGAGCAGCATCTTCTCCACGGGAACATAAGCAAAACGAAGCCTGGTTCGCCCCTGCCTCCCGAGTACCTGGCAAACAGCAAGTGCTCAGAAAGAAAACGGACAAGGACTTCAAGTCCGCTAAGCATGGGTAACAAGCATGTCGCATACCAAGTGTCCAAAGGGGATGCAAGCGCTCCCTGACTGCTGAACCCCGACACCCCAATAGTCTTGCAGCCACAGCAGGGATGACAGCAAAAGGAGCAGGGAGCTCTCAGAGTCTGTCCTAAGACTTTGGGAGATTTCACTGCCAATCTCTTGGTAACTCATCCAAATATGAGGAGGCGTGGGCAAGTCAGCCCCCCACGACCAACGCTGCAAGAGGGTCCTAAGAACATCTGAAGAAGCGTCAAGGCAGAGGGTCTGAAAGCCAAACAGAACACCGAACAGGAGAGAGCCCAGCCCAACACCTTAACAGGTGTCTCCTTCCTGGGAAAGGAAAGCTGATGGGGGCTGGGGTGCGGTAAGCAAGAGGCCAGGGGAGCCTTCCAAACAGACTGCAGTGCAGTGGGCAGTCTGGGAGAGGACCAGGGTGACTGCAACACTCCTGACAACCATAGCCCAAATCGGGGCTGTAGTTTGGAATCCCTCCTGTGGGTACCTTCTTGCCTTGTCCAACCGTGTGACCCTGGGCAAGTCACCTTGCCCCTCGGAAAGCATCTTCTCACAGGTACGGGAGAGGAGTGCCACCCAGACGCACCAAGACGCTCTGACTCAAGTTCTAATTCCATTTAAAACAGGCAATCGTGAATATTAAAGTGTTCTCGAGTCATTCTGAAGCGCCCAGCGCTTGACAGAAATCAAGAGTGTGGAAGGGGAAGTTACTGCAAAGGGGATTTCTCCTTCTCTTTGGACTCAGGTAAAGTTCTGTTCACTGGGCAGCAAACTCCAGCCCCACAGCACAGACAAGAAGGGCTAAGAAACACCACCCATGGGGCCAGACCCCACAACCTGACCCGTGGTGCCAACGGGGAAGCTAGAACACACGGGTGGACTGAAACACTCAGTGGGGCCGTCATTCAGTAAAATGATTTTGTTCCTTTTGGCCACACTGGCCCTTCTGCGCGGTTCCTGCACCCCAGCCTCCTCCTCAGACGAAGCCTTCCCAGTTAACACCACTCGCCCTCCCGTCTCCCCACGCCTCGCCCACAGAAATGATCAGCCCAGTTCCCCCCAGTCAACTCCCTGGGGCTCCACCATTGCTTTATATGAGACTTGCAGTCAAGCTTTCCTTCCTATCACCTCCCCCCACCACCAGTACATACACAGCTATACACATGCAGACTTATTTCCATATATACAGTAACATATACATTCAAAAAAGCTGGTGTAGACTCCTGATGGTCAAAACCAACAGCCCTTTCTCAGCTGCCATCTAGCTTCCCATCTGGTAGACCCCACCCCCCCGCCACATACACCCCCCCCATGCACTCGGATACTGCACCAATGGAGAAGCAGGTACTATTAAGAGAGGCGGACTTAGGGGCGCCTGGGTGGCACAGCGGTTAAGCGTCTGCCTTCGGCTCAGGGCGTGATCCCGGCGTTATGGGATTGAGCCCCACATCAGGCTCTTCCACTATGAGCCTGCTTCTTCCTCTCCCACTCCCCCTGCTTGTGTTCCCTCTCTCGCTGGCTGTCTCTATCTCTGTCGAATAAATAAATAAAATCTTTAAAAAAAAAAAAAAAAAAGAGAGGCGGACTTGAAGATAAATGAAACCCGACCTTGTCTTCAAGGAGTTCCAACGGGGAACAAGAACGGAATGCCGGTGCTGGAGAAGCAGGCATGGAAGGAGAGACTGCCCCTCTGCCTGAACTCCCTTTCAGATGCTCCCAAGTCAATCTCCTCCGGCCGATCTCCCCCAGGAGCTCCACGTGCACCTCACACCCACCCATCTGCATGTCCCACCTGCCCCGCAAACTCAGCTCGCCCCCCTCATCGTCGTCCTACCACTTGGGAGTTCCTTCTTCCGGCCAGGCTAGCCTCTACATTTGTCCACCTCTACGTCTGACAGATGGGCGAGTAATCCCAATGTTACCCTATACACCAGTTCCGGGGCAGAAAGTAAAACTCCTGACCGTCCTCTCTAAAACACCTACCCGATGCCCAGCAGATTCGGTATTTTTTTTTGGAAGCAAGAATGACCTAGTCCAGTTCAGCTGGTCGGTATCAACTGGCCTCGTCCTTGAAGTATTTTAAATTCCATTCCAAATCAAATGACCACTTTAGAACTAGGGCTCCTCACAGAACAGCCCCCTCTAAATTGTCCCTCAGCATGCTTCTGACTTTCTCCGGTGGACCCAGGTACAAGCAGCGGTTTGACACGTGCTACCAGACCGTGGTTAATGGTAACTTTTTATCCCCTGTACACCACTCCCTGTAACGGAGCATTTCTCTGTGATCAGCTCAAGGGCACACGGTGTCTCCCTAAACTCAGAGAGAGCTGTTCACGGCCAACTGTCCTGAAATTTATGGTTGCTGTATTTGCATTTTTTTTTTTAATCAACTCTGGCCCTTCCCCAATCTCATCCCCTCTTACAGCAGCCTATTTCCTTGAATCCTCAAAGTAGTTTCTTGAAAGAGGTAGGATATAAATAAGCAAATGGAATCCACTCAAGGACACATCAGTAGCCCTATAAACCAGGTCTTCAAATGTACTGGCCCCAGAAAAACTTGGAGAAGCTTCCCCGAGGCCAGTGAAGCCAGCACACCCAGATTGCTGGGTTTTTGCAGGGCTCAGCTCACAAGGTAGCAGATCTGCACGGAGGGGTCCCAAACACCCCCTTAACCAGTATCTTCACACTGAAAAAGACTAGAAATGCACGTGCTACTATGTGACTTATCAGTGGGCTCCAGAAATCAACTGCTGGCAGTCAGAAATGCAAATAGGAAGGCACAGATGTGAAGAACCAGGAACTAGAAGACCTTGACCCTCACGCTTCATTGAAGAGCCCAGTATCTGGCAGGGAGGGGAGACCACAGAGCAAGGGAGAGCCGTGAGAGGGGCTATCAATGACTGTTCTGAGTATCCAGGGAAAGCCAAGACAAGCAGGCCCCCGCTAAATAAAGAGGGCATGCCCACTTGTTCAGAGCGAGTGAACTCCCCAGGCCGCTCCCAGCGGAGCAAACGGTACAGACTCTGCATCGTCTTGTTCGCGGAGGGGCCAAGGGAGAGGAGGATGCCCCCTACCCACCTCACCACCCCCAGCAGAATGCCAACCTTCTGTTAAATGGTTTAAAAAACAGCTCCGTTTCCCTACGTGATGGGTAGCACTATAAAATTTCCTAACTGCTTTAGAAAACTAAACAATATACCTATTCTATGACCAGTAATTCCATTTCTAGGAATTTACCCAAGAGAAATGAAAATGAAGGTCCATAAAAAGACAAGCGCAAGAATGATCCCTGGCAGCTTTACTCAGAACAGCCTAAAGCTGGAAAGAGCCCAAGCGGCCACCCACAGGCAAATGGGTAAACAGTGTGGCAGATTCCTACGATGGAACCCTACACAGCCACGAAGAAGGAACAGGGGACCGACCCAGGCTAAAACATTCAAGTAGCTCAAAAACATCATGTTGAATTAGCAAAGGCTTTTGCAGAAAGGCACGTAATGGACACGAATGCATTACTCATACGCATCTGGGTATGTCCTACAGTACTGGTTTCACGAACACGCAAAATTAATCATGCGGGGTTGGGGCTGCCTGAGGTGAGGAGACAGACAGGAGTGGGGACTGCCTGGAAAGGGCCAGGAGGGAAATTTCTGGGGCAATGCCGTGTTCTAGATCTTGAAATGCACAGGTGTGTGCATTTGCCAACGAAGTGACTGGTACCCTTCGCATCTATGCATTTCCTTGTACCGCACGCCCCCACCCCCCGAACACCTCCCCTAAGTTTCACCAAAAACAAAACAAAGAGGAACCACCAGCAAGTCCAGGTCAGGTGATGAGAGGCACGCTGAGGGACTCCGGGGTAAAGGTGAGCAGAATCCGGAAAGGTAGCCAAGAAGCGCCGCCAAGTGAAAGACGGGCTGATGGGCAGAGGGCAGGAGGGAGCGTTAGCACCCGGGTGGGAACGGGCGCGTGTGTTCACTGCAGAACCGCGTCCACGTGGGGAGACTTTCACCCGTGTCAAGCCATGGAAGTCCTGGGTCGTCTGGAATGAGGCCCGCAGGACCCTGAGAGACAGGGGCCATTTCCCCACCAAGAGCGGGAATCCAGGCAGCCCGGGTAGGACGTCCACCCTAAATCCAAGTGTGGGAACAGCCTGCAATCAAGGAACATCCACTCTGCCCACGCACAGACTTCTGAATCCAAGGAGGCGAGGCCGGGGCTTGCTTAGGACCGTGTGCTCATGCGGGCTGAGAAAACAGGAGGTCCCGGACCAGGAAAAGAGCCACTGTCCCAACACAGCGTCAAGGGGGCACGCCTGCACTGTGTGAGTGCTGGTGTCTCGAGGGAGGCAAGGGGAACCCCAAGAGCAGTCAGCAGGGTTTTGCCTCCCCCCCCAAGCCTTTTCAGGGGCAGCACAGGGGGGCACGAATAGCCCCACAAAGCCATTTGGGGCCCATTTGGAAACACGTAAATGCCGCAAGGCGGTAACACAGCTATTGTTGAGAAGAGCCACGTCCTATCAAAGTTGAGATTCCTCATCTCAAGGTGTGTCCCCAGCACAGGTCACACGTGAGCTGGACGTAACCAGCCTCTTGTATCACTCAAGAGGCTTTTAAAGGATTAATTGTAGAAAATGCACACAAGTTGGGGGGGGCAGTTAGAGCACGGGGACCCTCTGAAAGCCCACCCGTTCCACTTTCATTCTGCACTCTTCACCCAGATGGCGGGCAAAGGACAATACAAGCCCATGTGAGAGGCATGAACAGTGAGGCAAGGGTAACAGAACCGAATCCTAGTGCTCAGACCTGGGCTGCGCCTGGAATCACCGAGCACAGGCATTTTAAGAGTCAGGCAAACTGCACCGGGAGAGGAAGAATGGCTTGCTGCCCAAACTAGAAGAAATTCCTGGGCAGGGACGCCTGGGTGGCACAGCGGTTAAGCGTCTGCCTTCAGCTCAGGGCGTGATCCCGGCGTTCTGGGATCGAGCCCCACATCAGGCTCCTCTGCTATGAGCCTGCTTCTTCCTCTCCCACTCCCCTTGCTTGTGTTCCCTCTCTCGCTGGCTGTCTCTGTCTCTGTCAAATAAATAAATAAAATCTTTAAAAAAAAAAAAGAAAAGAAATTCCTGGGCACTGTCCCTTTTACCTTTTAAAGTTCGATGCGTGTTTTAAGAGTTTGGGTCCTCCAAAAACAAGGCCAGACAAGATGAGCTATGCAAGAGGCTTCTGGGGGAACATGAAAAGGGAGCCAGAGGGAGAATCAGGTCCAGACTCCTGCAGAGGAAGTCAGGGAAGGAAGGAGTCCAGGCGGGACAATCTCTACCTGTCGTGCAGTTCAAGGCCAGAGGGGAATGCTCAGGCACTCGGCCCAGTCTTACAGGAAAGGCCTGGGAAGCGGGGGTGGCTCAGTCGGTTGGGTGTCCAGCTGGTCATTTCAGCTCAAGTCATGATCTCAGGGTTGTGAGACCGAGGCCTGTGTTGGGCTTCACATTCAGCAGGGAGTCTGCTTGAGATTCTCTTGCTCTTCCTCTCCCTCTGCACTTCCCCTACCCCCACCCCACCATCTCAGATAAATAAATCTTAAAAAAAAAAAAAAAAAAAAAAGGCAGAAAGGCAGGCAGGCAGGCCTGGCATCCCTGCCATGTTCAGGCCCCAGCTGGGGGCAGCCCGTGGGAGCCGAAGCTCCGTGAGTGCCGAGCTGGATACCAGATACAGAACACAGCAGTTGGGGCCACCAGTGGATTCCATTCCCAGAAGCAGAAGATATCAGAGAGGCACCTTTTCATGGCCACCACCCCATACCATGTCCCCGCTACAGTTTCATCACCTAGACTTCATTCTGGACTTCTCCCAGCACTGACAATCCACTCTCAGGGCCACCTGGCTGCACCCCAAAGCACTGGGGTGGACAGCATTTGGCAGGTGTGAGGCAGGGAGCCTTGCAAGGATGCCCACCCTCAGGGACTCACAGCCTAGAGGGTACACCCCCCATCCCAGCGGCAAACAAGATGGGGGTGGGAGACAAACTCTCCAGGACGAAGCACATAAATGGACATGAGGTGGCTGGTGATCGGGAGAAGGGACCACCTTCTCATCGAGGCAGAGTGTGACGCAGGGTTGGCCTGGATGAACATCAAGGTAATTTCCCCAACTAGGGTATTAGTTACATTCACGCTGCTTCCACAAACCCAGAACTGAGTATCCGCTCAACACAGCACAAGCTTATTTCTGGAGCCCGGACAACACAAAGACCAGTGTTCCTGACCATGGGCAACTCTTCACAGGGAGATTCAGGGACCCAGGATGCCAGGTCATCTTCTGCTGGACAGTCAAGGGTGAAAAAAGAAAAAGTGGGTAAAGCACACTTGTTTCTGAACTACTTCTGCCGGGAAGGGACACCTATTCCAATCAGGACTCCACTGGCAGGAAGAGTCCTGGGGCTTCGGGGAGATGCCCCGGTGGGGGCCAGGCAGCCAGTCCAGCATTCAGTCCCCACCAGGGACTGCAGTGGACAGCTGGTCATCTCCACCACACGCACCTGCCACCTCGGCCTCAGGACAGGCTTATTTTGGAAGCAATACAGGCCTCTGGTTCTCTGCGCACAAGAATCCAAGGTTATCGGACCATGGGACCAAACCTGAAAAGGGGTGCCAACCCTAGAAACGCATCTCTTCGATTTTCCTGGGGCCACGCCACCAGGGCCTTGAAGAGGAAGTCTGGTCGCAGCTCGACTTCCACTGATCGACTTACAAAGTTTAAGTTTTACTGGAAAAGGCCCAACCCTAACACTTTCAAGTCTGCAAAATGCTTCCATGTCCATCAGGTCTAAGATACCATCAAACCTGATACCCAGCATTATTTCATAAGCCACTAGGAAAGAAGAAAGAACACTGTCCATTCAACTAAGGCATGCAATCAATTTCGTGAGTGCTCAATCCCGGAAGGGTGAAAACGGTGAACAGCAAGGAAGTAACGGTGTTTCTGTGTTTCTGCTGAAGTCTCTCAACAACCCAGGAAGAAGCACAGAGCTCACCATGTCACAGACTGGGGGCCCCAGCACCCACGTTGCGTTGGGTGACTTGCCAGAGCTTACCCAGCTTGGGGGAGGGGGGGGCTGTTTCCAACCAGCCTGACTCAGCACCCGCACCTGTGTTGAGACCCAGCCGGTCTGCCAACTCTCACAGACCAAGCCTCCCTCCAGTATCCTGACATCCATACAGGCTCCGCTTCAAATGGCAAATCAAGCACCTTGGATAGAATATTCTTACAAACTCATTTGAATTAAAAAAAACACTCCACTAAAATATGGATTTTCATCTGCATAACACTTTACCAACAAATTCTGCAACATTTGAGTGAGAACAGATGATGTACTGAAACATCAAAAACACGAATCCGATTTGGTAAACAGTTGAGCGCTATTTTCACATCATCCTAATGAATTTAGTTTCAATAAACGCAAATCAGCAAACACTCTGAAAATTCTAACGGTATGGCACTAAATGATGCTTTGAATGACAGCCCCAGAAAGTGAAGTCTTTCCAGCAGGTGACAGATACCACGAGAGAAAAATCAAAACGGAGGACTCCATTCAAAAGGTCCACTTACAGCTGGCGGGTCTGAACTTGGCCCTGGGCACGCTGCCCATGGATATACAGCTCCCCGGACTGTGAGTGAAGCCAGTGCAGGAGCTCTAGACCCCTGGATCCCGCTCAGACTGCTCAATCTGACAGCAGGTGTCTGGCACGTGCAAATATGTGTACAGCAGGTGGGTCAGCCATCACAGAAGACGCCGCACAGATTTCTGGTCAAATTCTTGCCCGGGGCAGGCTCCGGCCTCTCGATCCATCTCGGCAGGGCCCCCAGCATCAAGTGCAGGAAGTGTCTGAGGATACGGATGGGATATAGGCCCAGACGGGCCCAGACTCCCCCAGGGCCCCACTCAGCTGTCCACCCGCCCTCCACGCTATGTCTGAATCCTGTGGTCCCCCTGAAAGTGGTACCCAGGTGAAATCTCAGCAGTGACTTCTCTAGCACTACTCAAGAGAGCAGTGAGCAGGAGACAGGGAAGCGCACGGACACACACGGAGCTCTCTCTCCCGAGAGGCGTCTGCATACTCTTCCTCTGAGCCCCTCGTCTTCGCCATCTGAACACAGGGTTGGTAAGCTGTGCTTAGAACACATCTGAACACAACTGTCAACTATAAACCACTATAAAAAAGACTGGTCTCTTGGGGGCGCCTGGGGGGCTATATCAGTTAAGCATCTGCCTTCGGCTCAGGTCATGATCCCAGGGCCCTGGGACTGAATCCCATGTAGGGCTCCCTGCTCAGCGGGAAGCCTGCTCCTCCCTCTGCCTGCCGCTCCCCTAGCTTGTGCTCTGTCAAATAAATAAAACCTTAAAAACAGGTCTTTTGAAATGACATTTTACCTTGGACAATTAAATTCAGAGTCATTTTTACAAAAAAAAGAACCCCAAAGTCTAATAGCTTCCTTAAAAAACAAGTGTAGCCGTCTCTCCAGACTGTGAGCTCTGCGTGGACAAGGAAGTGGCCCCTTCTGACTGTATTCCTCCTGGAGCCTCACGTGTGGGAATGAACGCAGGATTAACTGAATTCTGAGCGCCTGGCAGATACTTCCTGGCCGAGGCCCCAAGGCTACAGGAGTTTGCATTTTGTTTTTTTTCTTTTGCACAATGAAGTTTGGTTCCAAAAAGAAAGGCACATAAAAAGCATTTAGGACTTCACTGGTAGGATTTTAAGCAGAAACAAGATCAGATTTTAAAAGCAGGTCAGCAGCAGGAACAAATACAAGTATTGGAAAGCCACAAGCACGTTATTTTCCACTCGCTGTGCGTCCAAGGATCAAGGCAGCTCCCAACGGCCAGACCCACGCAGCTGGAACTCTTAAATCCATCACCCATTCTAGTCCAGCAGCGCCTCCGTCAAGTCACTGTTAGGACCCCCATCCCGAGAACAAGGAGGTGCAGGCTCTGAGGCTCAGGCCACAGTCCACGGCAGCCAGAGCAGATATTCAAACCGAGTTCAACTCCGGTGCACCCAGTGGAAGGAAGACCACTCATGACCTGCCCCGCAAAGGCCGAGGGGACAGGAGGAATGCAGTGACATGGGATCAGGCTTCAAGATGGACCCCCACGGAGAGTTCAGGATCCTCGGCTTCCTGCCACCCCACCCCCTTCACCCAGGTGGCCAGAGCGGGTATCACAATGGTTCCAGCTCTGAGCTCAGGGTCCATCCAGGAACCCCAGGCAGGGACTGGGGAAGCTGCGAGATCCTGGGATTCTAATGGTCCAGCACCTACTGGAGATGTCTCAGTGAGGGGGTAGCCAGCCAAGTTCCCAAGGGAGAGGAAAGATCACAAAAGACTCAGCTAGGAAATCTGTGCTACCCGCCACAGCAGCCCCAGATACCCAGCTGGGGAGGGTGCAGCTCCCAGCGCGCTCAGATCCTGCCTCTGCACCCACAAGCACTCAGGGAAGGGAATCAGCCAACAGGGCCGGATGAGTGGGCTTCGTCCCATCCCAGCCTCCGGGCTTTCCCGCATTCCCCACCCCCCACAACCTGGAAGCCAAGTCAGGCATAACCCTTCCCCCACCCCAGCTGAAGCCTCTCAGCCCAGCCTGCTGGCCGTGGCCCCTGCCCCACCATGCTAACCCCCAACGGCTTCATCCCAACACCACCCAGTCGCCCAGGATATTGGGATTGTTAGAATCTCAAAATCCTTTCCCTTTCAAAGGGGGAGGCAGCTAGATCGCATCCCACAGGGGCCATGGGGCGCCACCACCCACTCAGCCCAGCTAGAAGAGCCTCTTCTTGGTCCAGGAAGCACACTGTTACTGTGTGTTCACTTCCTCCTCCATGGGGGCACCAGCACCCCCTCATTCACCCGACCCCAGGGCCTTCACCAAATCCCAATGACTTGCAAGCAAGACAATTCCTGGCAACTCCTCAGAGCTTCCCCTGTTCCCCCTCCAGCACCCACCCCACACCCTTCGCTGACTCTCCCTCCTGTCCGGGAGGGTCGACAGAACACATCTCCCTACCCCCACCCCCAACCCCGACGACAAGGAACCCCACACAGCTCTGAACAATATTAGGTCCTAGGCTCCTGCGAGAACTGTCGAAAGTTGGCTTCTTTTCCTATAAAAAATGCACACATAAACCCCATCCCCTTGACTAGAGCCATTTCTGGGGCTCACACTCACCCCCAGGCACAGAGCCCTGAGAGGTACACAGGCCGGAGCCCTGCCTCCAGCTTTGTTCCCTAGGCAACAGCCCACTTTCCTTCCCACTGACCACTGACCGAGGCAGGAAGATCTGGAGACTCCCGAAGTTACTTCCCAAGAGGCAGGAGACACAGCTTTCCTTTCTTATAAGCAGGAGGGGCCCTGAGGCAGATGGGATCCCAGCAGCCAGGGCTCCCCCACGCCCCCTCACGTGCTCACAGGCACCTGTCCTGCAAGCCTGAGCCCACTTTCACTCCAGGAGAGCCTCACAGAGGCAATGGCACAGCCCAAAGACCCTCACCTGTTGACAGCAAACTGGCTGGTCACTCTGGCTTAGGACACTCAGTGGGAAGTGGCTCTGGGTCGGCCGGTGTCTGCAGGACTGGCGTACCTGTCACGTTGGGTACCCGTGTGAGGAGCTGTGCTCCCGGGAAGCCTCTCTCGGCCCGGCCCCCAGTCTCTGGGCCCATGCCTTCTGGCCCACGGGCAGAAAGCAGCAAGTGGCCCAAGCTGAGGGGCAGATAGGCTGGGCCGTGGCTCGCTCTCTGACTGCCCATTAGAATCATCTGGGAGCTTTTAAAATTACCCAAGGCAGGTCCCACCCCAAGACCATTGACTCAGAACCTCTGAGGGTGGGGCTGGGCTCAGACATTTGTTCAAAGCTTCCAGGTGATGTCAGGTCCAAACAGGGATGAGAAAGATGGGGCTGGAGGGGGCCAGGTAGAGGGCAGGGCAGCCTCCAGGGTAGACAGGCTGGCTGGAGGGAACTCAGGCAGCCCCTCCTCACCGCCACCCGCAACTCACAGCCCACAGCCCACTTCCTTCAAGACGCCTTCCCTGACCTCAGTGTATGAGGACGGGCGCCTGGGTCCCAGTGCCGGACCACCACGCCCCTCCCCTGCCTGGCTCCCCAGCCTGCTTACTGTCCTCCGGCTGTGAAGTCTGCTTCTTGAGCGCGGGACCATGTCAGGCTGCCACCCCCAGACCCGGCACAGCATCGGCCACACTTTGTGCCATCCCCACCCCCCAACAGCTCAGTAGCCCTGAAATGAGGAAAGGTCCACCACCCCTCCCCACATGCCCAGAGAAGAGGCAACAAAGGAAGGCGAACCCCACTCCACGGAGCCCATGCTCAGGAATTACCCTTCTCAGCAACTTCCAAGCCTCCCTACTCAGGTGTGATTTATTCCTGAAACTACGCCCCGCAGAGATCTCCCTGTACTCACACCGCGCACCTGCCATATGCCCGGGGCTGTGGAACTCGGACCCCACGGTCTATTACCAGGCACTGTCCAAAACACAGACTAGGACTTCCTCCAAAATAGCTCCACTCGGCCACACACATCTAGGGACAGACAGACACAACACGTTCTCCCCAAAGGCTAACAGGATGTCTCCCCAGAGGTGCTGCCTGTGGCCTTGAAAGAGGCCAGAGCGATTTCCAATGGGCTCAGGGCAGGCAGAGGTTGGGGGCCGGGGCGGCGTCAGGAGGGGCCAGGTCACCAAACTCTCCCCACCCAAATCTTCAGCAGTGACCTCACCTCCAGGATATGAGATGTTTATTTTTTACAAGTCTCATGTTCCTGCTTACCTAAAAAATCTAAATTCCCCATCTAGGCCTTCACATACCAATGGTGCCCAAGTCACAATTCACTAAAACAGTGGAAGCACCAACAATTTCAGGGAAGGAGTCCAAAAACAAAAAGGGACAGGGAAATCAAGGTGAGAGAAGAAGAAAGGTGTAGGAGGAAAAGCTCCAGCTTGATCAGAGCGGGTTCCGTGTTTTACAAAGGTCTAGGATGCGGGCCTACAGGGATGGCGGTCCCCCTTCTGGGCGCAGCCGCGGTGACCAAACCCAGAGCAGGGCCTCAGGAACCCCTGGCCCTCAACATCCAGCCCCCTGTCCCCACTGTCTCCGTCCCCCACCAGGCAGCCAGCAGCCGGTTCCCTTCAAGGATGGTGAACAGCACACACGATATCAAGGGTCAGACTTTATCTTTTAAATGCACAGTGTGCCTGAGCCAAAAACAAAACAAAAAGGCTTTCCAAGATGCTTTCCAAATTCCAGAAACACACTGGACTGGAAAAACGGAGCCCCGTTTCCTCTTATTTTTAATCTAACATTGGCTAGGTTTATAATAAAAGAGAATTACCTATTTATTTGCTTACCTTACTTGGAAAGACAATAAATTGGAAAGGCTTCATAAATCTCACAGGGAAGTCCTTTAAACAAGGACTGTCAGCAAAAATCTGTAAATAACCTTCTGCCAGTCCCCAGCAATCACCTCCACACACATTCTTTTTCCTTCCTGCCTTTGTACTAATCTTCTAGCAAACAAATCCAATCAAGCCTCAAAAACGTTTTTATTCTTATCGAGGTAAGGCTCAGAAAACACCCAGGAATCACACCGGGCTGTTGACAAAGGTGGCCCTGTAAGAATCCACTGCAGAGAAGGCCCCAGGGGACAGGCTGAGGGATACCTCTGCACCCCTAAACGCAGCCACACTGCCCCCCCTCCATGTACCAAACCCTGGTAAATCAGCATTAATCTGAAGCACACCATCGGCCAAGCCCCTAACAGACACCTAATGACACAAGGTCGTGCTCAGGCTGAGGACAAGTCGTCATGAGACGGCCCACCTGGGGGTAGGCTGATGTCAACAATGGCCGTGTTTGCCTCCGGCCCTTAGAACCCCAGTGTGGCTGGAGCTGCCCGACCCAGGCGGCCGCTGGTCAAGTTCTCCCATCCCTGTCCTGCCGGGAGTAGAAGGAAGCAAGCTCGCACTCACAGCGGACCAGGCCTTATCCAGGAGGCCCCGTTCCTCCCACGTTAGCATGACTCGCAAGGCAACTGGTGGATGGAGTTGATTAAACGACCTTCGGCAGCTCAGAGAGAGAGAAGATGGACAGTCTCACACTGAGGTTTCAAGGACTGTGCTAAAAATAAGTTTAAATAAGAGGCAGAAGGAGGCTCGTGGATAATCAAATGAGCAAGACTTGAAAGAGCTGCTGTAATCAATTTACATATCAGGAAAGGAAAATTACCATAACCGGAGGGAAAATTTCTCCAAGCCAAAAGGTTAAAAAAAAAATTAGACCAGCAAACCACGACCCAAACGTAAACGGAAATGTGTGTCTTCAGAAAGCCTCTCGAAGTGCCTGTCTGCCCGTCCGCTTCCAGGGCCTCGAAGCTTCACCGTGAGACCTCGATTCTTGGGGGTGAGATGCACGACTCAGGAAACCCAAACCCACTTGTGCACGTCCACGGACTCACTCGGACGGCTGGCTCTGCGGAGGAATGGGCTTTTGTCTCAGGTCCCACTGAGGTTTCCATGCGGCAGCTGTCACCAAAGAGCTGTGTGCCCACGAGCCACCAAGCTGCCCTGAGCCGAACACGCTGAAGTAAACCCAGCCCGTGAGAGGCACTTCGTGGTTATTATCACGGATGCACCAAACACAGTTATCACACTCCCAGAGCTCTAGAAAAAGCAGCTGTATTATTATTTACCTAACAAAGGAATGTATTTCTAGTATTCTTGAACACAGGCAAAGGCCTTTCTTAACTGGCTCCCTTTGAAATAGTCATTTGACAACACGCACACCTCAAGAATGTTCTTCTTTTCCAGCTGGGGCCGGGCATACAGTAATGGCAAGCTGCTCACCCCTCAGGCAAAGCAGAGTGGCTGCCCATTCCCTTCCCTCCAAGTCAGCGGAATGTCAGGATCCACCCAAGGGAGTGGCTTCTCACCTAGAATTTACCCTGTAGACACAGAAGTGGAGCCCGTGGACCGCCCTGGGACGGCCCTGGGCTGCCTGGCACCATGGTCCTACTGTGCTCCCAGCTGGGCACTGCGGCCCCGGGAAAAGATCACCGTGGATGGCGCAGCCATGCTTACCGACACCCTTCAGGCCATAAAACACTTTTCTCTGTCATCTGTATGCATTCAGCTTGTCCCGTAAGAAACTCCAGCCTCTCAGCAGGTGTCTTCCCCCTGGCAAGGGTCGTGCAGGGACCTGGGGTCCCGTCATGGCAGTGTGTGCCCGGGGAACCTCACGGTAGCCAGGTCCTGCAGGCTCTCCTGCCTGGGATGACGCCGGCCTCTGACGCCCCCCAGGATATGGGATGCCAGCCTTCCTGCTACTAACCCCAGGCTCCAGTCTCCCAGCACTGAGAAGCCCCCAAAATCCTACGCATGTGTCTGTGCCTCCCTCCACTCACTGGATGGCAGCCCACAGACAACCACCCCCAAGAGGCCAAGGATGCTTAGACATGAATCTCAGGCCAGGACCAAGGTCAGGTTGAGTCGGAGCTTGCAGGTATCAAAGGGTTTCCCAACACACACACACACACACACACACACACACACACACACACACACACGATGCACCAGGAGCCCCTCCGGCATGAGGACTGCTCTCACCCACCCTAAGTGCTGGCGCCCTAGTGGGGAAGAAAAGAGCCCGCACTGCAGACATTTTCAGCAGCAACCGGAAAATCAGTAAATGCAGCGATCCCTAGCTAGCAATTTAAAAAATTCCCAGACTAAAATTCCCCCCCAACTGAACGGAAATAGAATATTAAATGCTACGAAGAAAGCCAGGCAATTTGGGCCCCCATGCAGTGTGACGGGGGTGCGCTCTTGCACATCTGCTCCGCCTCATTAAATACCCCCCCCTCAGTGGGCCCCCGGCTCTACCTGGCACAGATGTACTGGGGTGGGATGCCGAGCAGGTAGGGTGGCTCACTGCTGGATCTGGCAGCCGCCGACCTTCCCAAACCACCCTGCTTGACCGCAGGAAGGTAGCTGGCCTGGCCGGCCTCTACCCACAGGAAGGCAAATGGGGACCTGAGTGCCCCCCACTGCCCCGTGCCCGCAGGAGTCGCAGAACACGGAACGGCCTCAGCACACAGTAAGTACACTGCCTGCTTGCTCCAAAGCCACTTCCCCCAAGGAGGAGAAAGGAGGAAGCCGCCAGTGACGTGCTGGTCACTCCTGATCCCTCTGGACCAGGAGCCAGCAGCGGGGGTGGACAGAGACGCACCTGTCTCCGGGCACCTTCCAAGAGGGGCTGGCAGGACACGGTGTGGAGGAGGGTGAGCAGCTGTTGTGTGCGTGTCCCCGGACCCGGGGACAATGGCCTGAGAAGCACCCTGGCCTGGATGTATGGGTTTGGAACCTGCCCCGCTGGGGAGAGAAAAGGGGATCTTGGGGGGTTTCATGGGGCAGATAAGATTCCAACTCCAGGGACTGACTTTGGACCCACCTTGCCCGGCCTGGGCCAAATGCCTGAAGTCTCAGACATCCTTGGGATGGCGTGGGCAGCGGCCCCCCAGGCAAGTCTATCTGCTGTGACTGGAGAGTCCCCGTGAGCCAAGTGAGACCCCTGCACATTACAGATGTCCTGGCACACGCCAGTGCCTCCCATGACACATTACCTACCTCACCAAACTTCCGAGGCTGGCCTTTCTACTAAAAAAAGGGGGGATTTCCTCCGTGGCCGACAGAGGCAAGACATTAACACAGGACAACTTTCCTGGGTGACGGTGATGGAACTGGTTCTGCAGCCACGTGGTGTTTACATATCTTTGGTCAAAACTTGCAGAAGGGCAGGCGGAAAGGGTGAATCTTACTGTATGTAAATTACACCTACGTGAAAGTTTCTCAAAGTCAATCCCCACGAAAGACCAAAACAAATAATAAAACAGACATCCTCCCCTGGGCAGTCAACCACAGTCCCAGAGCGGGGACCCCAGCCTCCAGCTCCCCCCAGGAATCACCTCTGTCCCAACCCCCACCCCCAGAAGGCTCTCCACATCGGCGGGAAGGACTCCGCTGCACACACACGGGCTGTGTCCCTGAAAGCCAGCTGCACTTCGGAACAGTCCTGTCAGGAAAGACACTTCTGTTGCCTCCAACAGGGAAAGGAGAAATGAGATGGCCCCTCAAGTATTGTGCTTTGACTGCTCTTACCCGAAAGTCTCCATCCCGGTCAGCCTTGGTCAGCCTCGTCATGATCAAGCCAGGAATGGACAGGCTCCGCCCAGCCCCTCCCCGCTCCCTTCAGGAAGATCCCCAGTGGGGCTGGGTCTACTCTTGCTAAGGGCTGCCATTGTCATCCTGGGGAATCCTGGGGAAGCGTGAGAAGTACGTTTAAGGGCCAAGCCAGTAGCCCTCTGAGAACCCCTGGAGGCCATACCTAGCCAAGTAAGTCCCCAAGTAGGCGTTTGGGCCCCAGGCATGCCCCAATGCAGAGAACCCAGGGACCCCCCACTGAAGGAGAAACAGAGTAGCGCTGGAGTTCACCCAAGGTCACAGAGCAAGCTCAGGGCAGAGCCAGGACAAGACCCGAGCCTTCCCTCGCTGGTCCCTTTGTTGAAGAGGATCACCACCACCCCTGTCCCTGAAGATGACCCATGTGGGGGGCAGACGATAAAGTGACAATGACAAAATAGCCTTCAGCCGTATCTTGGCACCTGAGCTTCTCTGTGGGGGAACATCACAGCGTCATGTCCAGGAGCCCAGAATGAAAGACACTCAAGCTCTGGTGTAAAAGGAGCTGGGTGAAGAGGATGACGACCCACCCTGCAGCCCGAACACTTGAGCAGCCCCCCAACGAGTGACCCACCATGCACGCAGCCCAAGTACTTGACTCACTGTCCCCCTCTCCATCCACCACCCGTCAGGCACCTGGGCCTGTTAGTCTGAGCGCCAAACACCCTTCTGACAGCTCCTCCACCCCCCACATTGCCCACCGAGTCCCCAGCGAGTCCAGTCCCCCAGGCACCATGACCATCGCTCTAAAATGCCATGTCTTGGGGCGGCCTGGGTGGCTCAGTCGGTGAAGCATCTGCCTTCAGCTCAGGTCATGATCCTGGGGTCTTGGGATCGAGCCGGCATCGGGCTCTCTGCTCAGCAGGGAGTCTGCTTCTCCCTCTCGCTCCCCCTCTGTTCTCTCTCTCTTGCAAATAAATAAAATCTTCAAAAAAAAAAAAAAAAAAGCCATCTCTGGCCATGGTGATCTGAACTCAGGGCCTCCCCACAACCCTCTGGGCCCTCTCTTTGCCTCTTCAGACCCAGAGTCCTTCCCACTCCCACACCTCATTCTCTCCACTCCAACGTTAACTACTACCACCTACCGTAATAACAGTAATGCCCACATTGGAGAGCTTCCTCAAGGCGCACGACAAGGGCTTTTCATACATGAAGTCACTTTACCCTCACAGATTCCCTGAGCACCCACCACCCCACTGTGAAGACACTCAGGCACAAGGAAGTGGGGTCACTTCCAAAGGACTTCACCAGGGGGCAGGTGTCCTGGGACCCGAAGCGCACATCTGGAGGTTATGTTCTTAAGTTCCACATGGCCCGGCTTTGGTCATAGGAGAGCACCACAAATGTCTTTCAATTCTTCCAGCAGGTCAGCGTCCCTGACCCCTCAGCCCGCGAATGACCTACAGTCCACCCATGCCCTGGAGAAGCCCCTGCACCCATTCCAGCCCTTGTAAGGTCACCGCTATGTTGCCAAACCTCAGGATAAACACTCCTGGCTCTCACCTGGAAGCTGGCACACAGTAGGAGCTCTATTTGCTGAAGAAGCAGATTTTTGTTCAACAGGCCATTTTCAGAAAAAGCAAATTCATCTCAGTGTCACTGCATAAATTTCCACAAATCAATCCACATGGAGTTACTTTATCATAGAGTGTAAAAATTTTAAACCCTATGCATAAAATATGATACATCTATTTTTATTTGATCTACAAAATTATAAAGCTTTCCTAAATCTCTTAAAGGTGGTTTTTCCGGTAATGCATAACTGCTTAATTGGGAAGTGTACAAAACATAATTACACCGCCTAACACTACAATATTGCTTATGGGAATATCTCCGTTCATGCACTCTGCTTTATTTTGTATTTAATCTCTATTAAGATGTCTATATGAAAACAGATAGGTACGCTAGTCTTCATAAACACCATAAATCATAAAGTCATTTCTTTGCTAACCCAAGTCCAAAAGCAGCCCCCAAGGAAACTGCTAGGACCCAAAGGCTTCCACTTCTTGTATTTAAACAGAATTGTGACTCCGGACATCTATCCCTGTGCCACTTGACCAGGTAATGGTTAGGGTAATGGCTGGAATTTCTCTCACAGTAAATGTCTCTGCAATTCAAAAGGAATCCCAAACTTCCCCCAGAAGGCAGTTCCCCAAACCAGAAAGGGCAAAAGAGCTCAAGACCACAGTTAACCACCTCAGATCAAGGTGTTAGAAGCCCCTTAAATCGCTCATCTGAAGACACCATAGATGCCCACCCCCTTCACGTTCACCTGGAACCTAGCATCCAGAACTCATACCGAAGGTTCCAGACCCTTCAGACTGGGTGGACTTCCCCACACGCCCACCCTGCCTTCAAATTTGTACACACCCCCTCATCCTTAGAATTGGGTTATCTGAGGGGCGCCTGGGTGGCTCAGTCAGTTCAGCGTCTGCCTTGGGCTCAGGTCATAACCTCAGGGTCCTGGGATGGAGCCCCAGTGTCAGGCTCCCAGCTCAGTGGGGAGTCTGCTTGTCCCTCTCCCTCTGCTCCTCCTCCCGCTCATGCATAGGTGGGCATGTGCGTGGTGCTCTCTCTCAAATAAATAAAATCTTAAAAAAAAAAAAAAAAAAAGAACTGGGTATCTGAATACAAAGCCACTCTTTAGACAGCTTGGTCCTGGTAGAGAAGAGGCAGGTCAGAACCAGCTCCATCATTTATTTTTTTATTTTTTATTTTTTTAAAGATTTTATTTATTTATTTGACAGAGAGAGAGACGGTCAGCGAGAGAGGGAACACAAGCAGGGGGAATGGGAGAGGAAGAAGCAGGCTCATAGCGGAGGAGCCCGACGTGGGGCTTGATCCCATAACTCCGGGAACACGCCCTGAGCCGAAGGCAGACGCTCAACCGCTGTGCCACCCAGGCGCCCCCAGCTCCATCATTTATGAACTGTGAGCCCAACCACGTGGCTTGTGAGACCCCTCTGCGGATTCCACAAGTGGGAGGTAACCAGCCTCCTCACGCCCTCCTATCAGGGCCGGGACTAAAGCACAGGATAAGCTCGTGCAGGACAAAGTCCCTGCAACAGAATGAAGGTAAGCTGTCGTCTCCATGGAAAGGTAAGCTATCAGGCTCGGTGAAGCCTACTAACTAACAAATCCACTGACCAAGATAAAAAGGATCTGCCACAAACTGTGTTCACTTCCATTTCTAAAACAGAAGGTGCTGTCCCCAAATCTGTGTTTGGCAACACAGGGAAACGACGCCATCGGCTCCCAAGAGCTCCTGGAGGTTGACTTGTTCGCTTGCAAACGAGGTGGACGTGCCTGGTGTTGAGCTCGTTCACGCTCACACGGGCCATTGTGCACGTGGCTGACCACGCTGCTGCCCCCATCCTGACTTGTGTACCCAGATTTCCAAAGTGTGCTTCCCCGAAGTGACACACCTTGTACTAAAATGTAACCTGTAAAACCAATTTTTCCCCTTGCCAGGGTGCTGTGACACTCAGCGCGCCCCCCCCTCCATCAGTGGACACTGCTGACTGGTCAGAAGAGAGTTCCATGCCAAGCTCATCTGAGTGTGGAACCCCTCCACTGCGAACAGTTACACACGGAATTTCCCTCCTGTCCCTAGGAAAGCCTGGCGCTGTTCTAGGGGGTGGAGAATCCCTCTTAAACCAAAAAAAAAAAAAATCAGACTAGGTCGGGCAGAAATCCATATTTCCGTTTCCAAATCTATTCATTCAGATTTTGAGGGGGAGGGGGCTCTGCAAGACATATAAAATCTTTCAATCATTTGTCGTGCCAAATGTTCAACAACTAAACTCAAGTGTATGGATGGGTGCTGGGGAGTGGTTTGTTGTTCGAGAAAGATAGTCTGCATGCATTTGGCAGGTGCTGGGCTGGCGGCATTAAGAACCACCGGGAGGAGTTTGCTAAAAATACAGCTCTTCTAGCCCCACCTGGCACATCTCCCAAGGTTATGCTGGGTGGACCTCCAGGAGACTGACTCCTGGCCAGGGGGTGCCTCGGAGAAGCCCTGCTCCAGAGGCCACCCTCTCAAACCACCTGGGCACAGGCCCTCCCTGGGGACTGCAGGAATCGCTCATGTGAAAACCACCAAGCCCACAGCCAGCTCCTTACCGCTAAATGCACGGGCTGAATCCACGGGCTCCACTCCTGGGGTGGGGCTGGGCTGAGGGGTGCTGGCACTTTCGCTGACCCAGCAGGGCACAAAGGACCCTTTTGTGATCCTGGAAGGCCTCTAATTCCAACTTGATGTCTTAGAGGGATGTAGCAAGCCACGTAGGGCGTTGCTTGAAAAAGGCAGAGGCAGAAGGGAACTCAGTCCCACTGACTTTACCACCCACCACAGCGCCGGGTACTACGACCCATGGTTCCCACTCCTCTTCAGACGACCACCACCACCACCACCACCACCACTAATAACAATGATGATAAACAACAACCAGTGAGCCTCTGAGCCCTTCCCTCGTGTATCAGCCTGTAGTTACCGGACACCACTCCCGGGGATCTGCAAATGTGGAAATAGGACATTTTGGCCCCTGACCCCTGAGATGCCCTCACATTCCAGCACCGGCTGCCTCCCAAGGGCATTTTCATGGACCATCTTGCTTTCCAAGGGCGACTTTTTCAATGGCATGAATTGAGCCGAAAGAAAACTGCTGGTCTGTGAAATGACCAGCCCACCCTGAAGGCAACAAACTGTCCCTTCCACGGACCCCAGTAGGACATCTTCCCAGAATACAGTCCCCCCAGGCCCCGCCTCACCGTTTCACACTCACGGGACCCGACTACTAGAACCGTAGCCCCACACGAAATGCAGAGCGGCAGCCCTGCCCGGGGCGGTCACGTGCGCACCCACAGGGTGCCTGGCCCTAGTGGGCACCCAGCCAGTCCCCATGAGTGGATGACTGCCCTGGGAGGAGATGAGCCTCCTACGTACCATCCTATGTCCAGGGCCAGGGTCAGGGTCAGGAACTGGCCACGCAGCTGGACCTGGGCCAGCCACCAGAGCTGCTAGTGACCAGGTGCCCACCACGTGCCAGGAAGGCGACCCCAACAAGCCACTCTCCGGGACAGGCACCAACCCTCCTGCTGCCTGCTCGGGCCCTGCAGATCGGAGGGGAGCATGTGAGGGCAAATGCTGGCAGGGAAGGGGGTGACGTAGTGCCTTCACCTACACAAATTCCCCAAGGAATGTGGCCCGTCAGGCCCGCCCGCACTGTGCTTCTTCAGCTCTGCGGGGAAGGTGTGGGGCGCTCCGTGGCTGGGGCTCAGTTCAGCACGGGGCTGCCTCTCCAGCGGACTCCACCCGGCCAGGGCAGCTGGAGCAGCGGGCCGAGCCCCCGTGCGGGCCGTCCTCAGGCAGAGGTAGGCAGCACCCAACGCTATTCTTTCTTCCTTCTCTGGTAAGGGAAAGTAGCTCTTAAAGAGAAAGTAAACATTTTACTGGGCATTTCTCAGAGTGACCTAATACAGACTAACATTCCAGTCTAAAAACAATCTGAACGGATTTCGGGTCATCACTTTGGCCCCAGGAATCACCGAGAAGATGGGTTGCTCCTAACCTAACCAGCCACCACCCCTATATCCCTGTTGTTTTTTTTTAACAGCACCAGGATCTGGATCTCCCACCCTCAAACACTATTCACTACACACCCTTCACCCGGCACTTCACCAAGCTCCATCAAATTCACCCGTCCTTTGTGTGCAGAGGATAAAACCTCCCATCCCTTGTGGGACCGTTCCCCTAGAACACGACCCGCCACCTGTGACTAGCAAGCCCCACCTCAAAGCCCAGGGAGCCTTCTCTCCTGTCCTCCAACAGCCAAGGGGTACCCCTCTTTCCACTGCCGAGGTCACTGTGGCAGTGTGAGGGACACACAAGGAAACCTGCTCCGATGGGTACATGGCACCTTGGGCACAAGAGGCTGATTTATTTGTCTACGTTTTGTATTTTTAAAAATTTAACAAATACCTATGATGTGTCAGGCCCGTTGCAAGCAGTTTATAATTCTGACCCTCATTTTAGATTCAGAAACGGAAGTCTTCTCCAAGGCCTCAGTAAATCCCAAATGCAGCCTAGCAGCTTTCCCTGCCCCCTTTGCCACACACTTTCTTGAACCGTCTGTCCCATCTGACGCCTCTTCCCCAGCTGGTCAGTCCGTATTTATCTTGTTGCCTCTTCTAAGGTCTTGAAGACAGGGGCGGCTCTCCTTGGGCCCAGCATCAGTCTGGGAAGGACAACATTCACCTTTCTGTGGGACCTTGCCCCTCCCTCACCGAAGTGAACAGGCAGAGAACACAGGTCACCCGGGACTCCCAAGTGGGCTGCCGGGATGGCCCAGGACAAAGCTTCTGGATCTGACCCTGGAGCCTGCCATGCCAAGTGATCACCAGCTTGTAAAACTCCCCGCTACAGGCAAGGCCAAAAAGTGGTCCCTGCACTGACCCCCTCCTTCCCCACTAACAAGAGAACCAGACCCGACTCCCACCAGTCCCTCTCCCTCTGCACCCCCAGCCTGCAGGCCGCTGCCCCAAATGATGAAAAGAATCACAAACCAAACCAAACCCAACTTTTTAATCTCTCTTGTGGAGAAACATTTTCAAGAACTAGAGTTATGCTTGCAAAGTGTGTTTCAAGTGGTTTTGCTGAGCTGGGGGGTGGACAGCTTCGAAGCTCTCAGGCCCATGTGGCACACACACAGTAAGCACACAGCCCAAGCAGCGGCCAGTCACGAGCCTCTCCCTTTGTGCCCCTGGGACACAGGGGACTCCAATAAGGCAGGCTCACAATTATCACAAAGAAAACTCAAATCATGTGGGGCTGCTTCCTTTGCCCACGACTCGGAGCACATCTGGCCAGTATAAGAAGGAAAAAAAATTACCCACGGTTCAAAGTCCTCCTTAAATACTCAGGAAGACATCATTACAGATAGAATTCCAACTTTAATTCTGAAATCTCCTGGCTTTTGTCAGTTGAAGCCACATTCTTAATCCCAGGCTTAGTTGAGAAATGAGAAGAAAGGATGTGTGTTTAAAAAAAAAGAAAGAAAGAAAGAAAGAAAGATCCTCAGCCCTGACTGAAAAGCAACGAGCATCTTGGAAGAGCAAGAGAATAAACAGAACTCTGCACAGGGGCCAAGGCGGAGAAAAATCGGGTCTTAGGAAACCTGCTGGGCTCACCACGGCACCAACACGGGCATGCGCGACACTAATCAGATGGCGCTTGTGTCCCGCTGGAGGGACTTGGATGCCAAGCTCAGGCACCTTTCTGCAGAGCCAGGGAACCCTGAAAGGTGGAACAGGACAGGGACACATACCTTCTATGCCACAAACCCGAAGGCCGGTTCTGAGACCACCCTTGACCCCCGGCTCCCGTCAAGAACCTGCAAGCTGGGGCCAGCCAGCAAAAGCTGACATAGCTACAAGGGACATCGGAGTGTCGTCTAGGCGGAGATGCCTTAAGCCCCAGCCCCGTTCGCTCTCCAGGCAGTGCGGCCCAAAGCAGCTTCTCCCTTCTCCTGTCCCACCAAGGTGGCCGACCGAGCCCCACCGAAGCCCACCACCACCCACCACACACCACCCTCTTCAGTGGGGAGTGAAGCAGAATGGAGACCTGTCTGAAAAGTGCACGGGGGACTTAAAATAGAAAGAATACAAACATCTCTAAGCTAGAGCTGAGCCAGCACATTGGGGTTAAGGTGATGATCAAGAGACACCCCCCTCCTGGCCTTTCCACTCAGGCCTCCAGACCAGGCAGAACCCAACAACTGAGTGACCCGGGGCGTCTGCGGAGTCCGCAGACCACCCCCAGCCCCACGGAGCGGGGTGGGGTGGGGTGGGGTGGGGGGAGCTTGGAGCGCCAGCAAAGATGTCAGGCATTTCCCAAGCACACGCGTGTTTGCAGGCACACACGTGTTCACGAAAGGGAAAGCAGCACGGCAGGGCAGGAAGGTAATCTTGTCAGTAAAGGAAAGCCTGTTTTTCAGGAAAATCTCCACCTTGTGGGGACCTTACCCTAAAGGAAGCCAAGGTCAGTGAGAGCTCTCACGTCACCTGCTCTGGGTGCCTTTCAGGTGAGTTAATCACCCAAGCAGGCTCCTCTCCAGATTTCAGGACACACCCAACTTTGTGCCATTCCCTTTCAATTCTCTGATAGACTCTTTGAAAAGAAAGCTGCTCCTTTTGTTCAGGAGTATGATTTCAAATTCCTTTCTAAGGCCAACACAAACGCAGGGCAGCAGCCCAAAGGAGGTTTACCCAGCGGAATCAAGTTTCTGGCCGGTTTTTACAGGAATGGTGCAAACAGACTATTCCAATTAGATGAAATCCTCCCCATCTTCCCCGTCTCTTCTCCCAGATTCCCCCATGTTGAACACAGGAAACAGCTCCTATCGTAAGAGATGCATCAAGAATCCCGTTGGAAAGGGAACAGCAGCCAGAGCGAAGGAAGGGAGCATCCCACCCACCATCCCCAGCCCCTCCTCAAGAAAGGGGCACATACCAGGAAGAAAGGCGGCTGGTTTTGAAAAACACTGAGATCACTAACCTAGACCACAAACTTGGAAATTTGAGTCTGATAAAATACCTGGCCACCAAATCCAACTTTACCACCAAAAAACCCTAAGCACTGTGAAAGCTATCCACATAATCCCGGTGCGTGCGTGCGTGCCTGCGTGTTGGGAGGGGGTGGGGTGGTTGCATCAGACACCCTGATGGAAGCAAAGGAGAAAACGAGATTGAGAGCACAGAAGGGGTCTAATGTGGCTATCATGGCAAAGCCGTCCCCAACTGTACCCAAGTCCCAATCAAAAGCCCAAAGTCTCAATCAATTACAGAGAAACCAACTCAAGATGGACTGAGAACTAATTAAGCTTCCGGCTCCCTTGGTTACTTACTTAACCTTCCTGACCCCTGATTTCTTCGCTGGTAAAACACCACCACTTCTACCTGGGAGAGGATCCGAGGGTCAATGAGGGAACGTGGCTGGAGCAGCAGCACTGTGCCTGGCTACTGAGGTCCTTCGGGATGTCTGCTCTCTGCCTGGACAGTAAGTCTGCGATCCAGAGGGGCAGAACTCTCCCCATGCATCCAAGGGGCTCCTGACTGCTTATTAACCCAAAAAGTGTAGGGAATTTAAAACAGGCCTTGTCCAGGAAACTATCTAGAAATTCCTCCCTGGCATTAGATTGTGAGATCCTAACAAGAGATCATTAATCAAAGACGGAAATTAAAACAAGCCAGACATCTCATAGCCCCCATGTGATCTAGAAGTCAACCCGGGCCTGAGAAAGAGGATTGTTTCTGAGAAGCCCATTTGAATCCTGGGGAGAATATGCCAGAATCTGCTCTCAGGGTGACAGGAGAGGTTCCCAACGCAGGAGGAGTTCCTCCTTTGCCAAGGAATCCTGCTGGAACCCCACTGCCAACTGCCTGGTTCGAATCCCAACTCTGCCATTTGGGGCAGGAGGTGACGGGCAAGTCACCCAAGTGCCTCCTGTGCCTGACATCACCCCACCTTACTGTGAAGATCAAATGCAACATACACCAAGTGTGGGAGTGACAAAGATACTAAGTAAATGCTCAATAAATGGTATTGTTTCCTTAACAAAAATTAAGAGTACTGCTTAAAAGGCCTGGGTGGACTTGAGTTTCAAATTAAGTCAGCCAGGATGGGAAGCATCAAACACACAGAAATTCTTCCAGCAAGTAGAGGACGGATGCAAAGTGTTAAAGCCCCAGACCATCCTGGCTCTACACTCACTGGTCCAGGCCGCCAGCGTCAGAGAGGAGCCGCAGTGTGACAAGCGGAGTAAGGTCACTTGTCCTGGATGTAGATTCTGGGAAGGCCTGGCTAGCCCTCGCAGCTTCTGGCAGCAACGAGGACGGCGCTACCGCTAGCACGAGTACAACACCCAGACTGGAAGGTTGCAAGAGCGCAGCGGCCCCACACCGCCCAGGGGACGGGATGCCAAGGCGGCAGTCGTGAGGATGCGGCCATTCACCGTTTCTGCGTCTCGGCCGCCATCGCGAATCAGCGGACCTCCCTGTTCCCTTGGGGTGGGGGATGGCAGACAGGAACCAGGCGACCCCAGGCTGGGGGGGTCGCTGGAGCCTGCGATCACTGGGGGGTGGGGTGGCTCAGGCACAGTCCAGCCAGGTACCTGGTACAGCTCCGGGCCTTGGGCGCAGGTTCGGGACCCACCTCGGGGTCCTGCGTCGTCTCGTTGCTCCTCTCCCGTCCCGCCCCGGGACCAAGAGGGGTGCGGACGTCCCTGCGGGTGTGGGCGGCGTCTGGCCGGACCCCCGCCGCCCGGGTAGGACCCCGCACAAAGGCCTGTGGGAGGAAGGAGGAAGTGGGCACAGGGGGGCAGGGGCCATTTCTATCACCTCTAGAGGACTTCCCCACCGCGAGAAACGGCAGCTATTTACAAGTGAAAGGGCCAGCGCCAGGGGAGGGGCGCTTCCGGCGGTGTCAAGTGGGGGAGCGGGGTGAGGGGGGCACAGGTACGCGAGCCCCGGAGGGGGAGGGGCGGAGCCGCCAGGTACGCGGGTGTGCGGGGGGCAGAGCCCCAGGTGCGCGGGCCCGGAGGCGGGGGGAGGGCGTGAGCCGGCAGGTCCGCGGGCCCCAGAGGTCAGGGGTCCCGACACCCCGGAACGGCAGACGCCCGCAGGCCGGATCTTCCAGCAGGGCGGAGCACCCCGGCAGTCCCGGTGCGCGCGGGGAAACGCGGCCAGACCCCGCCCCCTCCAGGTAGAGCGCGGCCAGGTGCGGCGGCCAGGCTTCTCCCAGGCCCAGCTTTGCCCTCCCCGCATCAGAAGGTCAAGCAGGAGACCGGAAGTCGCCCTGTGGTCAGTCTGGGCGGAACGTGGGGGTTCCCGGGGCCCCCACACCCCCAGCGCGCTACGGAAATCAGAGGCGAACACCAGCCTCTCTAGGAGTTGGGGGTTGGTGATTCACTATTTCTGTGTCGGGCAAAATAGCAATCGCTCTGTTTACCTAGCCCGCAGGAGCTTCGTGAAGATTAATGACTGCGAAATGGTTTTAAGATCAAAAACATTCTGAGATTTTACTTGTAGGCACTTATATGTGCATATTGATATCTGTACAGAAAAATACACTCTTTATTCATTGCCCTCCTGGAGTGACTTCTAGCCCATAACCAGAAATCGCTGAGAAAAAGGAATAAGGTACATCTCTTGAGTGTTCCTGGGTAGAAGAAATATCATTCCCACTTGGCATCCACGCTGGGCCTCCTGCTCCATCTAGTCCCTGAAGGGCAGATGGCGCAGTCCGCCCGCGTTGCAGACCACAGTTCAACGTCTGGAGAAGGGATGGGAAAAACTTGAAAAATATTTGTCACCCCCTCTGGGAAGAAAATGCAGTGTTTCTCCCCAACCCCACCCAGTTCATTAGGCAAGTGTCCCCAAGTAAGGGCTGCCCTGGTGGTCTCCGGTGTTTGGAAAGCTTTGTCCCACCTATCCACACCGCACGCAGCAGTCAGCCAAGCTCAGCCAGTGCTAGGAGCCCATGCAACCATCTGGCCTGGCAGCCTCTCCAGCAAAGCTTCCCTGGTGTCACCAGGACTCTGTCCCTCCCAGCAAAGCGAGCCCATGTGACCAAGTGAGGCTGTTCCCCTCCAGGCGGAATATTCCCAGTCCCCTCAACCATTCTGGGACAGGATGTCAAGAGCTCTCGAGAGCCCTCCCCCTGCTCACTGCTGGCTCGGCCTGGGAGCTGCAACTTATTGCAGGCTCTCCACCATCCAAAAGAGCATGTGGGCACTGTGCCCCCACCCCCTCCCTAGGCCCACCTGGGCCTGAACACGCAGAGGATAGACTGTGACTTTGTGCCTCCAGGCCTACCGCACCGAAGACATCCATCAGCAAAAGAATAAAGTCCCAGACAGAGCTCATTNAGCAGGAAAGGCGCACAAACCCTTTCGCGGCCTCACACCCCCTACAGCAAAAGAATTTCACCTGCAGTTCCTCTGGCCCCCTCCCGCACACCTGGGGCAGGTACAGGGCAAGCACTCCAAGCTGATTTGGCCATTTACACCTAGCTACTGGCTCTCTGCTAAGCCTCAACATTATGTAGGCTTTTTAAATTGCCATACTGGAGGGAAAAAAATCCCATTAGGCCGGAGGAGTTGACCTCCGCGGTCTTGGTCTACAGTTCCTTCCAAAGAAACTTCCTGGGACTCCTTGACTCCATAATGAAGTTTTTGTTTGTCCTGGGCTTGGACAGATTGCTGGAGGCCAGATTTCAGGCCTGGCTGGAGCGCAGCAGTGAGTTTACAACCCCTTGGCTAGCCCCGGCGCTGCAGAAAGACCCGCTCACCACCTATGTTACACATCTTTTAAAAAGGCCCTTCCAGTCCCTGCCATTACGTAGGCTGGGATGAGAGACAGAAATATTGCCACCATTTCCAATCAATCTTCAAGCCAGTAACAGTGTCTTTCAAGTTGTAATTAAGGGCTTATTTTACTGCAAAAAGCACTTTCCTGCTGATCAATAGATTGTTTTTGAAGGGAGTTAAAGCAACAACACAAAGGTGTGTGTATATATATATATATAACATATATAATTTTTTTTTTTGCATTTTACACTTGGGAAAGATTTTTAAGAACCAAATGGATGAAAAGTACGGCCCTCCCCCACCTTCACCACCACCACCCCCCGACTTTTTTGGACTCCCAGAAAACCACCACCAAAGACCAGCCCACCAAGTTCAGACAACAACAGCTACTGGGGATTAACACCCTCTAAATACCACCGGGAAAAATGAAGGCTCTGTTATTATCCAGGACAGAAGTCACAATTCCCCATTAAATCAAAAGCATCACTTGCCCCATGCATAAGAACCCAACCATTTTACCAGAATTTTTGTGAACACTAAGCCAACTTTTGGCAGCCATCTGTTAAATTTAGTTACAGAAACAGTTAAATCAGATCATCTCTGAAACCTTCACTCAAGGAGGGATAGGCTTGATACCGATGGAAAGGTCAACTGGCCCTCAGGTTCTAAACCAAGTGTCCCTCGATAAACCCAAAACCGGGATCAGCCCCCAACAGTAGTCAATGTCTATACCGATTCTGCTTAGGGTAGAGGGGCGAAAGAGAAAGGACACAGTGATGGCTGCCACTTGAACGACAGAGTTGGCTCTTCTCTCGAACTTCAGCTCCCACATGGAAGCAGGAGGGCTTTGTGATGGGGAGAAAGATGCATACAGAGGAGTGTTTTCAAGAAGGGCCGCAGCCATACAGCCAAACACGAAAAACCCAACAAATACTCACTTTAGCTGTACTTTCCCCCAACATTACAAACATTAAAAACTACTTCAACATGAGGAGTAATAAAAATAAACACAACAGCTTCCTGCGACTTAAAATGCCTCAATTTCTGGTAAGGGTTGAGTAGGATTTCTTAAAAGTTGCGTTTGGAGGGGCAGAGGGCGGGGGGAGTCTGCTTTTTACGCTTTTCTTTGAAGAACCCTTCTCTCTGCTTTTAGAATCTTTACTCAAAAAAGCAGATTACTGAGAAGAGCACACAAAGGTCCCTAGCAGTCCAAAAGAGACCACCTTCTAAGAAAACTCTGGAAAGGGAGTAGACCAGTGGCCCCCATTGCCATGCCAGGCAAAGGCAGATGAATGCGCCTCTGGTTCCCATCCCGTCTGCAGCTCCTGAAGTTTCTGTGTTCTCCAGCAGTTGGAAGAATGAAGGCCAAACTGCCCCTTGGCTCCCATTGTCAACATTCCACACAAACAATGGCCTGGCTCTCTCCCTATTGTACATTCTGTATTCATTTGTGAATCCCCCCCCTTTTTTTTTGCACATTGTGCAAAGTCCTTCTTTTCACCGGGGAAGTCCTGAATGCCCAAGTGCAGCCATAAATTCAGGCTTTAAACATCGATAATGAGAGCTAAAAGCAAACTGCAGATTCGGCCCCATTATTAATTTGTATCATTTGAGTCCCATTGATGGCTTTTGGGTACCATCCATTAAATCATGATCAAAAGAAACACTGAACACCTTGAAAATGGTTCTGAAGTTTTTAGCAATGATTAAATATAATTTTCCAAATCCAGAGATAGGGCTTAAAAAAAAAAACCAAAAAGCCTTTCATACGTCTTTGATACATATTCCATCAAACACAGACTTGAAGAAAAAATTAACTTCTCAAGCTCATCCGTGGGGAGAAGCCTTGCGTTTCCCCTCCTTCCCCGTGTGCCCTAACTTTACTGCAGCAGTGTCAACGAGGACATGCTCACCAGCTGTAAGGGAGGAAACTGATAGCTGCCCAGGCAATGCGGCCTTAGAGTGTATCCGTTCCAGAATTTCCATGTGCCTACTAAAAGTTTTTCAGTAGTCCACACAAGCATTCCTTAGCTAGCGATTCACGGGGAGATCTTGGAGGAAAAGGCACCCCGACAATTCACTATACCAAGTCACTTCTGCTAAAGTACTTCTCTTCAAAGGGTCGGGCAAACTGCACTCCCATTTTTTAATTACCAGAAAACTGTGTTCCAGCCTCTGTGATGGAACTATCAGCAAGCCAGTGGAAATATCACCTGAGTCATGCCCTGCCCAACAGATAAATTTCCTCTCCTGACCATGTACTTTATGAATATGTGTCTGTGGCCTGTATCAGGGACATGGGACACTCAGCCTGCTGCTTGTCACTGATAGAAAGATTATTCACAGAGGGACCCAGGCTGTCCTCACATACATTATGATGACAGCCCTTCTATATTGAAATGACAGTGGTAAAAAAAAAAATGACAACAGGGATGGCCATTCCACTTAAAATTTGTTCCATTTAGGGAAAGCGTTAAATGCAGAGGGTGTAACTTTGCATTCAAAAGTGATTCACTCACGAAGGAAAAGGACTTTTGGTAAATGGCAATCTGGTGCGAGATCTCAAAGAAGGGGTGTGCCTGAGATGCAGGCCCTTTTTGTTTTTAATCCGCGAATCTCAAGGATTTCAAGTGGTGTGAGCCATCCTGAGCTCCCTTTGCTTTAGTATTTAAACAGTTCCCAACAATATCCTTTTCAACCCCTGGGCACAGCTCGTTCAGTACTGATTTTATACACTCATCATTTACTGACCTTGTAGCCGGCTACTCTGAACACTGCAAGGGTTGCACGTTGATTTTGTAGTTTTGTTGGTTTGCTGTCGTGGCTGTGTTTCCCCTCTCTCTTTAAAACACTCTCCAGACTTACAGATACGATTTCTTTGGGGGTTTTAAAAGTCAAGAGTAAAGTTATCGATTATTCCCTGAAAGGATAACTGATTGGCTAGTTAATGATTATACAGATAGCAAGTTTTCCTGTTTCGTCTTGTGGACATGACCAGCTTCACAATGCCAAGGAAAGCAAACCCGACCCCGCAGGGACAGGAACAGGTGTGCCCTGAGTCTTAAAAGGCCAAAATATCTCACGAAGTATGTCACTGGTGTATTTTTACAATGCTAGTAGTGTTTGTTTTTAAGTAGCCAAACTTTTTTTACTTTCTTAACCTTAAGAAGACACACTGCAAATATTTCTTCTTTGAGTTGATGACTAAGTCCCAGAAGAAGTTGCAACTTGTGCCTAGCAAAGAAATACATTTTAGGGACAAAGACGTTTTTTTAGAAAACTCACAGTTAAGAAAAGGTAATTCACCCTGCCCCTCCCCCAGGAGAACACCCTCTCAAGGGCCAGTTTCAAAAGATCCCAAGTGAAGTCATAAATAACACAGGGCTTGGAGCTCAAACTGCAGAGCCATACCACCCTCCACTCAGCCTTATTAAGGTACAATTAGAAAGGGGGGAGACAACATGGCCACCCCCAAGCCTTATCTTCCCAAACAGGAAGAAGGATTAAACCAAAAAGCACCTTGTCGGGTTCAAAACAAGCTCTAAAGACAAGATTTTAAAATTCCCTCTGATCACTGCTTTCTACAGGGACAAACTGGGGTCCCCTACCCCTGGGGCACAGAAAAACCAATCAGTGCCATAAATTCCTTTTGCCTTCAACCCTCACTCCCTTGTACTGGGGGCAGAGTGGGGGGAGGGGGTGACCCGACAACAACACTTACACTAAACCCCTCAACGCTCTACAGAAATATGCTGGCTTATTTCCTTTGTTTGGTCCTGTTATACTTGATCAAGTGTGAACGATTAAACTGGCTTCATTAAAGACAAGTGCATTCACGGCTAACATACAACTTCAATGGCAACTGTAAGCATATTTTGCAAGAAGGAGGGCCTGCTTTTTGCTTGAAACCTACCATCTCATTAACTTTTCTTTTGGGGGCAATAAAAAGGGCACCAGGGGTTTTTTTACAGGAGAGTGTCACGGCAGTTCAGAGATCTGATGGCAGACAAAAGGATTTTTAGTGTTTCAACTCTAGGATATAGTCCCTGTTACTTAAAAAAAAAGAGAAAGAAAGAAAGAAAGAGAAAGAAAGAAAGAAAAATTGTTTCAATATTAAAGCTGCTCTGACTTAAAGTGCTTAATTAGCATTTTGAATATCATTTTATAATTGCTTTAAGAAGTACTCTTTGAAACCAAATGATTATAAAAACAAGATCCTTTAAAGTACCATTACTTCAAAATGTAAAGGATTTATTTAAAATTTTTTTCAAAACACTGGAATTCTCCGAAGTACGTGAAAACGAACTAGTTCTACTGTGAGAGCCCTAGAGGCAGAACGGCAGTCTAAGTAAGGTACTGAACACGAGGTAATTTTAAAACTGTCTTTGAACCCAAGCACCTAGTAGAGAATCTTCTTTGAAAGAGTAGTAGGAGAGTTTAATATATTTCGCCAAAGTCGGGAGGCAGAGTCACTTTGTAAACTAACCAAAACATACGTCCCCTCCAAATTATCCATGTCAGATAAAAATATACCAGTCTCTAGAATATCCAGCAGAATTGCAAATAAGGCACTTAGCATTCTAAATTCCCATTGCATATTTATAGAATACAATTCTCTTGTCTACCCTTCAAGCCACTCACATCTGACTCTCTAAGAACTTAACCTGATCTCCAATCTTTAAAGAAAAAAGGTGGGAAAAAATCCAGAAAGATCTGTTTACCCTGGATAGGGCAAGTGAGCCCGGCATGACGACGTAGGCCACTGCCAGCAGCCTCCACCGCAAGGACGCAGAGCGAGCGGGGATTTCTACGAAAAATTCCTCCTTTCCCCTGTAAAATACTAAACATGGGGTCCCCTGGAGCCAACTGCTGCTTGGGGCTGCCTCCGGAAAAAGTACTCGGGGTCGGGAGGGGGGGCCACCCCACACGCTCGCGCGCACACGCACACTCAGGGTCCGTGACCATCCGCCGCGGCCGACAGCGAGCCACGGAGGGTGTGTGTGCGCGTGTGTGTCTCGCCGCGGCCGGCGGTGACCGCGCCGAGCTCCAGGGCCCGCGGCCTCCGAGCACCAGGACGCTGCGTGGGCTGCGGGCAAGCAGCTACGCCGCGGGGCCTCCCGCCCGAGAAAGGCCCCGGGCGCCCCGACTCCCGCGCGCCTCTGCCCAACTTGCCCCGGAGCGCTGGGCAGAGCGGGAGGGAGAGAAAGAAAGGCGCTTCCCCTCGGCCTCGCGGGTCAGTCCTGCGCCGCGGAGGACGAGGAGGACGAGGCGACCGTGGCGGCACGGCTGTCGCTGCGCCGCGCCGGGTCCCCGCCGCCCGGGGCGCGCCCTCGCCAGCCCCTCCTGCGAAACTTTTTCTTTTTGGTTCGCCCCACCCGAAAAGTGCAGCCCGGGAAGGGGAGGCGGGCAGACCGGGTTCGCGGCGGCGGCGGCGGCGGCAGGCGAGGAGGAAGTGGTGCCCGCGGGAGCGCGGACGGGCAGAGGAAATGCCCGGCCCGCTCGGCCCCCGCCCGCGCCCGCCGCCCGGCCAGCCCTGGGCCCCCGCCCCGCTGCGACTTTGGCGGGCCAAGCCCGGCGCGGCAGTGGTGGCGGCGGCGGCAGATGTGGCCCGGCTGCCCGGAGGAGCCAACAATGCGGGGCCGGCAAAACAAAAGGGTTCCACTTCGCCTCCTTTCCCTTCTTTCACTTGCGCTCCCGGGGCGTCGCGCGGGATCCCCGACCAGCAGGGGCCGCTCCCCTGGGGGCCCTGAGCCGCGCGCGCCCCGGTTTCCCCGCGGACCCCCGCTCTCCCCCCGCCCCGCAAGCCTAAGGCCCCGCGCGCTCGGACTCCCGGTCCCGGGGGATCCGGCCGTATTGTCCCCGCGGCGCGCCGCGCGCTCGGCCTGGGTCGCGGGCAGCCCCCGCGCGCGCACCCACCGGCCTCGGGGAGCAGGAGCCGGGGGCGCCTAGGAAACCGTCGCCGAGACGCCACCGCCGCCGCTGCCCTCCGGACGCCGCTGCGCTCGGAATTTCTTTTTTCTTTTTTTTCTTTTTTTTTTTTTTTTGCCAATCCTGATGGGAAGGAAGGTGACCGCCTACTTCGCATTCATCAACTCTCATCACAACAACAAAAATCCTGGCAGAAACGGCAGCCGGCGGGCGCGATCGGCGGCGGGGGGCGGCAGGCAGGGACCTCCAGGCCGGCTCCCACCCCCGGGCGCCGAGCGGGGACACGGGGGCGCAGACCAAAGATGTCCTCGGATGCCGGCTCCGTGTCCTTCGCCCTCCTCCTCCCCCCCGCGAGTGGCGCAGTGAGGCGCGGGCGCGGCGCCCCCCGCCCGCGGCCGCAGGTGAGGCGGGGGCGGCAGCGGCCCCAGCCCTCCCCCGGGGCCCCTCTTACCTCGTCCCGGGCCGCCGGCGTCCACGGCGAAGGGCGCCCACCCGGGAGGCGGTGGCGGCGGCGGCGGCTCCCGCCCCTCCCACCCCACCCGGCGGCGGTGGCGGTGGCGGCGGCTGTGCGGCCCCCCCTCAGCGCGGCATGGCTCCCGGCTCGGTCCCTCGCTCCTCGGGCCGCCGCCGGCTTCTCTGGGCCGCTCCCGGGCCACCTTAAAATGACACACGCACACAGGGACACACACACAAAAACTTAATCTCTCCAGCTCCCCGCCCCTCCCCTCCCGCCGTTCCCTCCCCTCCCCCCTCCCTCCCAGTCTCTCCCCTCCCCTCCCCACCCTACCCCTCCCCTTCCCTTCCTCCTCCTCCCCTCGCCGCCGAGCCTCTTCCTACTTCCCCACCCACCCCACCCCCTTCCTCCGCCCACCCGGCTCCCGATCCTCCCCACCCCAGTCCCAGCCCCGCGCCCGCTCGCCGGGAGGGGGCTGCGCTGGGGGTCCCCGGCCCGCGCTCGCCCCGCGCGGCGCTCACCCCCAAGAGGATGCTAATTCCAACTTGGATCGGGGGAGGGAGCGTCCTGGATGCCTTGCGCCTCCCGGCTATTTGCTCTTCTTTATTTGTTTTCTCCTCCGGGGAAGGAGGCGGAAAACGGAGAGAAAGGGAAAGGGAAAGAAGCGGCGCCGGCCGCGTCGCCCGGTGCCCGCCGGCTGCGCAGGAGCGAGGCGGGAGGCGAGGTGAGGGTCGCCGCTCGCTCACTCCTCGCTCCCTTTTTTTTTTTTTTTTTTTTTTTGGGTAAAGGCGGGGTCTCTCTTTGCAAACCAATGACACAACCCCACATGGGCCGGCCTCGCCCCCTACAGATACTCCTCACTACAAATCGGCTCTCTCGGGGGATTAGTGGCTCCGCGAAAGTGCACACAGGCGCGGCTGGCGGGCGAGGGGGCCGGGCGCGGCGGGCACTCCCCGGCCCGGCCCCGCCCGGGAGGCCCTCGCGAAGCACTGGGGCCTCCGCGGCGGGGGCGGGGGTCCCGCTACCACAGCCGGGAGTCCGGCCCTCCCTTCGCTCCCCTTCCTCCTCCGCCCCTTCCACGTGGGGCCCCGGGCGGCCGGCCACGTGGGGGGACGCGAGCCCAGGCCGGCCTGGGCGCAGCGCCCCGGGGTGGCCCTGGCCCCATCGGGCCCCCGCCTGGCCCGCGGCGCAGACCTGCCCCCTTCCCGGCCCCGCGGCTCCCAACTTCCTCCTGGGCCCCGCGCCGGCTGCTTCTGCCTTCTCAGGCCCGCGGGGTCAGGCGCGGGCCGGCCACAGGGGGCACTTGCGCTCCCCAAATCCGGATCCGGGAGACGGTGCCCGCGCCTTGCTGGAGAGGCGGCGATGGCTGTGGGTGCGCGGGAGGGGCCCTGTGTGCTGGAACTTGCAGCGGTTGTGTTCCCTACAAGAAGCAAAACATTTTTTACACATTAAAAAAAAAAAATGTTCCTTCCTGTTGCCTGGATCTCGCCGGGGCTATTTTTAAAGCCTAGCTTTGGGTGGGAGCTCCCGGCCTGCGGGACGGAGACAAGCGGCGGCCTGGAGGGCCCGAGAGTAGGGGTCCTGGGCTTGCGCGGCTCCCCGACGCCGCGAGGTTAGAGTCTGGACACCGAAGCTGGAGATCAGGCCGCGCGCCGGCCGCACCTAGATTAAATTCAATGCCCGTGACCTGCGGCGTTGGAGCCCGGTTTGCGAAGGGAGCTGAGGATTGGGAAGGCTCCTCCCCCGGCGCCCCAGAGCCCCTCGAACTCCTCTCACTTCCCTGAGGTCGCCGCGCGCGGGCCAAGAGCCCCCGCGGAGGCTGAACCGAGCCCCCAGTGTCGATGTTTTAAAACTATATTGAGATGTTCCGAACTGGATTGAGATGCCGAGCAGGAAAGGCATGAGGAGGGGTGTGCGGTCGGGCCTTTGCAGGCCGCAGGCATGGCCATTCTGGGAGCCCAGACGCTCGGTTTGGTCTCGGGCGTCCCGGCAGGGCACCCCACCCCAGCGAGCGGAGGAAACCTCAGGTGGGGCCTGGAGGCCAGAGGAAGGGCCGCGGAGCCCTGCCTGCAACCCGAAGAGAGCTGCTCTAGGCCTGTCCGTCTGTTAACATTTTTAAAACTCCTGCTCCGGCCGCGGCAGGGGAGAGGTGCTCGCTGCTGGTCTGCTCAAGTGCCCCCAGATGTGGCAAGCGCGGCCGGCCAAGGGGCGGGGGGCTGGACTCCTGATGGTTGTTTCATCCTCTCCCTTAAAACTCGATGGAAGACCTCCCACAGTGATGGCCGCGCGGGGGCCCCGGCATTTCACACCCGCTGGCTCAGTAACTAAGATGTCCGTCGCGTTCGTCCCTCGGCCTGAATAGGCCCGGCCAGCCCGGCTACCTGGCTCTTGGGTCTGTGCTGTAGCCGGAAAAACTCCCAGATGTGCCCTCCCAGTTGTCTCCACCTTCTGGCGACCCCAAATCGTCACAAACATCGTCAGGGCCCTCCTCCCCTCAGCGGTGTTGCCTGAAGGTCATGGGGCCTAGGATCGTTCTGGGCGATCGACCCGCCCACCCCCAGGCCTCTAGCAGGTGATTTTGTTTCTTAGGCATACACTATAAATGACCGTAACTGAAGATTTTCTGCTTCCTTCTTTCACAGATGATCATTGGTTGTGAGTGGCCCTCTCTTCTCACCCAGAAACCACAAAAACTCAGCTGGTTTTTCCCATCACTTGTTCGTTTTCTTGTCTAACAGGAATGAGATTAATTTAGGAATTGGACCTCACTCTTCTTATTTGGAGAGTGTTTAAAAAGAAGGCATCCTCAGAGCCAAAAATTATTTTTCACTTCAATTTGACACCCTGTATTTTAAAATATTAAACCCATTTACCCCCCGCATGTGAATCATTTCAAACTCCCAATTGTTTTCCAATGTTCCAAAAACATGAACCAAAAATCCAGCCCAATTCCAAAATAGGCAAAGACTTGAACAGACATTTCTTTTTTTAGGTGTCAGAGAGAGAGCGCACATGCGGGGGGAGCAGCTGGCTCCCCCCTGAGCAAGGAGCCTGGATGGGGGGCTCAATCCCAGGACCCTGGGATCATGACCTAAGCTGAAGGCGGACGCTTAACCCACTGAGCCACCCAGGCAACCCTTGAATAGACATTACTTGAAGATATACAAACAACCAATGAGCACACAAGAAGATACTCAGCATCACCAATCACTGGGGAAATGTTAATCAAAACCACAGTATATACCACCCGATGTCCATAGGGATGGCTATTACAAACCCTAATAACAAGTGTCAGTAAAGATGTGGAGAAATGAGCAAACATAGGCACTGCTGGTAGGAATGTAAATCGGTGCACCCACTGTGGAAAACAGTGTGGTAATTTCTCAAAAAGTAATGTAGATTTACTATATGATCCAGTGGTTCCAATTTTAGGTGTTTACCCAAAAGAATGAAAAGCAATTCTCAAAAAAAAAAAAAATTGAACACCAGTGTTCACAGAACAATTCACAATAGCCAAAAGGTGGTAATAACCCAAATGTCCATAAAAGAATGAATGGATAAACAAAATATGATTATATATGTGAAATGGAATATTATTCAGCCTTCAAAAGGAATGAAGTTCTGACACGTCCTGTCATGGGCATGAACCTCGAGGACATTATTCTAAGGGAAATAAGCCAGATACAAAAGGACAAATATTACATTATGTCACTTAAATGAGCTATCTGGAATAGGCAAATCACGGAGACAGGAGAATAGAGATCACCAGGCGCTGGGGGAGGGAGAAAGGGGAGTTATTGTATAATGGGCACAGAGTTTCTGTTTGGAGTGCTGAAAAAGTTCTGGAAACGGATGATGGCAGTGGGTTGTGAAACATTGTGAATGTGCGTAATGCCACAGAACTATACACTTAAAAAAGGACAAAATGATAAATTTTATGTTATGTACATTATACCGCAATATTTTTTAAATGTTGGAAACTAGCTTTTATCTTACAAACCTCTTGCTTTATTTTTATTACTAGATATAAAGGTATTTTTCAATAAGAAAAATTAAGAAAAAGAGAAAATATTTTAAAGTACATTTTAGTTAACTTACAGAATAAATGCCTTTTACAATTTTTCTCTCTCTATGTGATCATTATAGAATATCATCCTGAAACATTGATTTTTCAGTACTTTCCATGATCTCTTCCCATCTCATCCTGTTTAATCTCCAAGTTCAACTTCTGCTGTTCTGACAGGGATTTTGACAGACACAAAAAAGAAAAGCCATAAAAACAATAGTAGAACAAATGTTTCTTCATGGCTTACTAGGGGGCCTGGCACTGGGCTAAACCACTGACATGCATCCTTAATCCTCATAGCCGACCCCTAAGAGAGACACTAGTATTATTCCCATTTTACAGATGAAGGAAACAGCTTCAAAGACTTACTGACTTCCCCAAGGTCACACTGCTGGGGAGCGAGGACGTAGGCTTGGACCCCTGCCTGCCCTATTTTGACCACTCTTCTCCCCTATTTCAAGAAGGGCTTCTATTTACGTACACATTCATCAGCAGACTCAGAAAACGCAGTTCGTTACTTTCGTTTTTGTTTTTTAAGTTATTTTACTTATTTGTCAGAGACAGAGAGAGAGCACAAGCAGAGGGAGAGGCAGGCAGCTCAGGCAGAGGGAGAAGCAGACTCCCCACTGACCAAGGGGCCCGATATGGGACTTGATCCCAGGCCCCTGGGATCATGACTTGAGCCGAAGGTAGACGCTTAACCCACTGAGCCACCCGGGTGTCCCCGTTACTTTTGAGACATACCTTTAACATCTTATTTGAGAGGTTTTGTTTGTTTTGTTTACTAATGTGACTGCAATCTAATCTTTAAAAAAGATTAAAAAAAAAACAAAAAAAGGAAAGCCCAAGAATTAACTGCGCTGTCAGACACGGGTTACAAAATAAAAAGACAAAGATGGGTGAATTTTAAGGCCCCTGAGAATCAGTTTCAGAACAACAACAAAAAACTACTTTCTAGAAAGTAGAAAATAAAATTTGGTTACTGAGAATAAGGCTTCCACATAGTACTGTCATATTGAGGAAGAAGAATTAATATAAGGAGATCAAAAGTTTACATCTAACACTTTATTTTTTTCCTTGCAGAAGAGCGGGAATCACTTTTTCCTGGTGATCTGAGTTAAAGAGAAAAACCCCATCACTGGGAATGCTTCATTTGTTCAGGTGATCCCATTAACCAAGCTTCCAAAGTGGGAGGAGTTTGAAATGTACACACTTCCGGGCGGGGGTGTAGAGAAGAAGCTTTTTCTTTATTCTGGGGAACTCAACTCATCTGCCTAGGGCCCTCCATTCCCACTTGATGTTGCCAATGGAAGGTCACTTCGTGTCTTCTGGTTTGATTCTGTTTCTTCTGGGTTAACCAGCTCTTTGGGTTCATGGGTCTCTTTTGATGCACAAGGTTCAAACTCCTTAACAACGTGATTTCTCCCCGGTTCCGGAAGTCTCTCCTCCTTTCTGGGTACTTGAATCTGGGATTCAGATAGGGAGTGTTTTCCAACCCTAAGGCTCTGGGGGAGGGGTCCTAGCTCTCTAGATGAGGGATCTGGCCCAGGGGAGCCCCAGGAGTGCAGTGTGGGGGCTGGTATAAGTGGTATAGCTCTCAGCACAGACAGGGCAGGAGCATTATTCCTGGGGCCATAACCATTCCCCTCCTGATGTAGGCCTGGCACAGCTGCTCCTCTGAGAAGCTGCCAATACCCTCCACAGCATACTCTCCAACCCCTCCCACAGGCCACCTTCCCCCGTGGATACACAGGACTTCTTCACTTTCTGGTGCTTTCTGCGTCCTCCAAGAAGCCATGGGTTCCATCCTACCACAGGCCATCAGTCCGGTCACTTCCTTCGGCCACACCCCCCCAACACACACACACACACACACACACACACACACACACACACAGAGACAAGGAGTCTGGGGGAGGCAGCAAGAGCTGGTTCAGATTCTCCCTTAACCCATGGGAGTTTCTGGATCTCTGCTCTGCACTCCTTCGAAAGAAACTAAAGTTCATCTCTCTTGAAGAACTAATGGTTTGCTTTTTTTTTTTTTAAGATTTTATTTATTTGAGGGAGAGAGAGCGAGCGAGCACGAGCTGTGGGGAGGGCCAGAGGGAGGGGGAGAAGCAGACTCCCCCTGAGCAGGGAGCCTGACTTGGGACTCCATCCCAGGACCCTGAGATCATGACCTGAGCCGAAGGCAGACGCTTCACCGACAGAGCCACCCAGGCGCCCCTAATGGTTTGCTTTGAACAGATGATTGAAACAGTGTGGATTCCTTGCTGCCTTGGTTCATAGGAAGCTCGAAGTCAAAATGTAATGCTCAAGGGCGCCAAGCCGCCCATTGTCATGTTCCAGGAACTATCTCCCTTCCTCCGTGAAAAAGGATTCTGAACTTGCTGTGGGAGAGGGGTGTTGTTTGAAGAGGCATCTTAAATATCTTCATATAATTTTATATCTGGAAAACAATTGTTCTGATAATTATGGGCAATAAAGCTGAATAAAATCTTGCTTGGTGATGATACACAGATAACACAGGAAGTGCTTCCTGCACTTGAGAAAATGGGACTGAGAAACGGAAGGAGTTTCTGATTTTTATTTTGACTTGCTGATTATTAACCGGAGGGTTGTATACCTGTTTTTACTATAACCCCCTAAAGTACTTTTTTGGAAGTTGGGAAATTATTAATAAATACTACAACCCCCCCAACCATATTGACATCCCTGGTTTAGGGCAAAGGACTTTTTTTTTTAGGAGTGGAATGACCATTATCACATTTCATAACCATGAACTTACGTGATGGTTCGATGTGTTGTGTAGGGCCTGGACCATGGGAGGTGCTTGGTTAAGTATTTCATGGATGGATGGATGGACGGATGGACAAATGACTCGGTGAATGTATTTCAAGACATCTGAGCTTTGCAAAAGTCATATGCAAACTGACAAGAGAATCAAGTGATTTTAACTGGACATATTAGTATTAGAGGGGTAGGATTTGAGGTTATCTTTAAAGATTTTATATCTTCATTTTATTATTATGTTTTAAGATTTATTTATTTACTTGAGAGAGAGAGCAGGGTGGGGGGGGCAAGTGTCAGAGAGGAGCAGAGGGAGAGGGAGAGAGAAACCCAAGCCACTCTGTTCACAGCGCGGAGCCCAACACAGGGCTCTATCTCATGACCCTGAGATCACAACCCTGAGATCGTGACCTGAGCCAAAACCAGAAGGCAGTCGCTCAACTGACTGCACCGCCCCGGAGCCCCGTGTTATATTATTTTTATAAGTTAAAGAGCGAAGGGGCAAAGAGAAGTGATGTGTGCAAATAGTTCAGAAAAAACAATACATACATAAGGCAAATGTAGTAAAATGTTAAAAACTAGTGAATTAGGGTGATGGATACATGAGAGTTCTAACAAGTTACCTGTAAATTTAGAAATTATTTCAAAATACAAAGTTTTTAAAGAAGTAGTGAAAGAAACGAAATGCATAGCCCCAGTGTGAAGTGTGTGGTTGGTAAGGCACTTCTCCCGTTCAGCGGCCTTGGAACAGGAAAGCCAATTCCTTCCCCGCTTTGTGCCTCCCTCGGAGCTGCTTTGATGTCTCTGGAACCGGGGGCCTATAAAAGGCCCCTGGGACAGGCCCGCTGCTGGAGCTTTCCCTCTGCCCTCCTCACAGACCTCCAACTGACGTCCTTATTTCTCAGTTCCCTATCTCGCTCCTGTTTCATTTCCAGGAACCAACGGTTGTAGGAAAAAAAAAAAGATAGTGGCCCTAGATAATAGTGGGTCCTTTTATTGTAACTGTTTTGTGCAATAAAATGGACTAGTTGTGTGCACTTGAGTGTTTCAAGGGTCTGTGCCGGGAGAGTGGCTGGGGATCGGACTTCACCGCACCGTCACTCACCCAGCTTCGCTATTCAGGACCCGGCTCACTTCAGAAGCACAATTATCTGAAGCTCTCAGTTGCTGTCCTGAATGGAGGTGGGAATTTTGCCACACTATTTTGTAACATAGCTGTGCTCTTTGTGGCTATAATATAATCACGTTGCGATTCATAATTAATCTAATCACCGAGTACATATTGCGTTACAGATGTTGTGGCCCCTTTTCAACTGTGCATTCACACTCCACGCTCCTGCCCGATGGGTGAGGGGTACAGATCAGGGTGGGCGAAGCTCTCCATTTCAGGATTTAATTGGTATTTGGGTTTAAGCCCATCACTTCCCCCCCCATCACTTTTATTTTTTAATTACACACACAGACATACACACACGCATGCACATACACACACATACACACACACTCTGCCTGAAGTCTTTGAAAAAACAGTGTCTCTAGTCCTAGGAAAACAAAAACAGGCGTGCGGATCCGCAGAAATGAGTGAATCTGTAGCACAACATACGGAGGAAATAAACAAACATATTGAGCTACTCCTATTTAACAAACACTGAAGGAGGGTCTGCTCCGGGCCCGGCCTGGGCTGGGCCTTTGGTACAAAGATCCACCTGAGCTCGTTGCTCCCTCCAAGGATAGAGGATCGCAGGGATGCTGCGTTGGTCCAGGTATCATCTCATCTAATCCCCACCTTCCTTCGAGGTGGGGATTAAACCCCACTGCCATCAACGACAAAGGTGAAGCTCCCGGAGGATTAGGTCAAATCCGTGGGCCGCGGCCCGCACAGTGACACGAGCCCCCCACATGGAAGGGCCCCATGCTTGGTTCCATGCTCTGCACTTGCCATCTTGAAATTCTTTGTAATTTTGAACAAGGGGCTTTGCACCTTCATTTTGCATGGGGCGCCACAAAGTACGTGGCCACTACTGATTTAGTGTCTAGCCTGGGGTCCCTCAGCCGGCAAGTGGCCGACCGAACTTGCAGGTGGTTCTTCTTTTTAACGACTTATTTATTTATTTATTTGAGAGAGAGAGAGAGAGAGCATGAACAGGAGGGGCAGAGGAAGAGAGACTCTCAAGCAGACTGCTTGCTGAGTGTAGAACCAGAAGGTTCCATCTCACGACTCTGAGATCACAACCCTGAGATCACGACCTGAGCCAAAACCAAGAGTCCGAGGCTTAACGGACCGCGCCCCCCAGGCACCCCCACAGGGTGGTTCTCAAACCCTCAGAGTTCATTGCATTTCAACCACCTTGGGAAACTAATTTAAATACTAGAAAAAATAGGCCCAGTTCCCGCGCAGGAGACTCAGCGTGGGAAAGCCTAGAATCCTCTATTAGTGGCGCACGTATCAAACTGAAGCCAACATGAGTCTAAAAAGTCCCCCGGCCTCGTGATGTCACGTGTCCAGCGTTGACCCTCCCCTTAGAACGTTAATTTTCCTACAGCAGGGCAGGCCCATGACACCCAGACCTTCAGACGTGTGAGCAGCTGTGATTAACACCGGAGTCATGCAGCCACTGACGTTGACTCAGCCCGCGTAGCTGGGCCCACGGTGGGGCCATGGTGGGGCCACTGCTGGGAATGGCCAAGGAGGGCCAGGGAGTGGGATGGCCAGCCTCCTGGAAATACTGCGCACAGGGGAAAGGAGTTCTGTCGTCAAAGGAAATTATTTAGCTCCAACTAGAGTTGGTTTTAGGGTCTAAATCTCTCGATGTAGCCGCAGTTCCATCACCTGCAAAATGCTCTAATGATGGAGCTGACTTCAGTGGGAGTCTGTCCTCCCCGGGGACTCTGTACTTAAAAAGAATCATTCATCCGTTTTTTCCCCTGAAAATCTACAAATAAGGGCCACGTTCATCAGGTCGGCTAGTCAGGGGAGCCCACGCTTGCCTGTCGCCACCATTCACGGCGCGCTCACTGGTCCCAGAAGAGCNNNNGGATTCGCGCAGCTAGGGAAGCCCTTGCATTTCAGATGAGGGAGCCGAGGCTCCAAGGTTGGGGCACTGGCCAAGGCCTCCCAGCAGACAAGCTGTGGGGCCCGGCTGACACGGCAGGGCTGGGGAGCCTCCCAGGTTCTCCCTGGCTCTGCTGGCCGGCCTGCCTGGCGCTCGCTGGGATGTGGGAAGGTGATTACACCCCGGGGGGGGCCTGCGTCTCCCTGGAGACTTGCCCTCACACTTAATTTGTGCCAGGAAGAAACGAAGCGGTGGTCTGCTCATTTCTCTCCCCCACTCCAACTTTTCATTTCGAGACTGTTCGAATCTAGAGAACAGTTGATTTAATAGTACAGTGTAGACCCACGGGCCCCCCACCTGTTGGAATCAATTGTTCACATTTTGTCACATGTGCTTAGCTTTCTCCTCTCTGTAGTCATAGATACTATTTTCTTGAACCGTGTGAGAGTAAGTCACAGACATCCCGACGCTTCCCCTAAATACTTGAGCGTGTAAGTCCTAAAGAAGAAAGATCTTCTGCTACAGAATCCTAATATCTTATCACACCTATGAAAATTAACAATACCTTTTAACGCCAGAGCTCTCAATTCAGTGCTGTTCCATCTGCGGTCAGCACACCGGGGCCAACCCGCAGGCCTTTTTTTTTTTTTTATAACAAGTCTACAGCGAGCTAAGTCACAAAATTGAGAGCAGGCTTTTAGAAACGTACATAGCAATTTGACAGGGCAATTTTAGATCTGTTCAGTTTAATAAAGGATCTGAGCTTACATTTTATATATTTTTAATTTTATTTTTCAAAAAATTCACTTTTATTACATTTTACAAAAGCATCAGTCTGAGTCACGCCAGAAAAACCACCACCAAAAACTCGTCCATCACCACAGAGAGTTTGGGAAGCACTAATTCTCAGAACATTTTCAAATTTCCCCAATTGTCTCAAAATGTCTTTTGTAAATTTTGTTTGGGGTTTTTTTTTTTTTTTTTTTGGATCCAGGATCCCCTTGAGGTTCACACACTGTGTCTGGTTGGGAGGACATGTGCAGGCTTTTTGAGCAGACATTGGGCCATCTTCCTGCTTCTCTTTGGAACTTGAGGCTCTGCCCAGATTAGAGCCAGAAACTTCGGTTTTGGGGGGCCTGGAACAGGGAGGGTCCACAGCTCTCTGGGGCCTGGAGAAATTACTGCTCATAAAGCTATAAACACAGAAGCCCCACAATCTGACGAATCTGTATTTTGATGACAGCAAGAAATGATACGCCACGTCTCGGACATTTTGGCAGAGTTCGAGGGGGGGAGGCAGAGAAACCCGTATTTATGTGAAATCTCAGCCCAACAAGAAATTTGTGCTGTTCTGCTGTCAGAGATGATAGTCAGGAAACCATACAACGCGGTGATGCAGCGCTCGGGGGCTGGCCGGACTCCTTTGCGCGGGGATTGAAAGTCGTCAGGTTGGCTCAAGGTAGCTCTCAGCCAGCAAGTGGTAGAGCTAGTGGATTTAGGGAGACCTCAACTACGAGGCAACATGAATTCACTAAATTTATTCCCACCGAAGAGGACCGTTTGATGTGATTGATATAAGCAAAGATACGAATAACCACCATTTCTGATTGCCTGTGTAAAAGCATTCACATGGGGCCTGGCCCCCAGCGGGCACTTAGAGCCGATGCCCCTGGGCTCCCCACCCCAGGCCGGCTTCCTGGCGGCAATCTGAGCAGTTAGAAGGATGCTGTGCTGGTTTGACACTCTGTAGCTGCCATCTTGACATGACGAATAATTTTTCAACAAGGGATCCTGCATTTTCGTTTTGCACTGGGCCCTGCAAATTCTGTAGCCAGACCCACACCCCTTCCCCCAAATCTTTTAGGCCCGCCTCTGATTTTAATAGCAGGTGAGTGCACGTGAGACGTAAGCTCAGCCTTCCCCCATCCTGACAGCACATACCCCGTGCACAGCCCACATTCTGCCCCGAATCATATTCACCTGCACTTAGATATTGCCCCGAAGTTCAGGGGAGATAAAGTGTGAGTGGGGGGCGGAGGGGATTCCCACAAGCAGTTGCCATCAGGGGGACAAGAGCCAATGAGTAAATGCTCTGGGCCCTGCTCTTTGGATAAATAGTTCTGAAATGGGTACTGTACACTTTGCAGAGTTCCCGGGATCATCGAGCCCCTGATGCCCATTTCCCCTCCCGACACCCTCATTCCTGTTTCCGGGGATCACTTCCCAAATAAACTCCCTTCCTCAAGACCTTGTGTGAGGTGCTGCTTCTGGGGAACCCACGCCAAGACAGTTTCTGTGGCAAGGGCTTCATAACTGTGTGTTCGTGAATCCGCGAGCACTTGGCTCATAAGATTATTGACAGGATGCAATGAGATAAATTATGGAAACATCTGGTTCAGAGCCTGGCACATAATAGGAGCTCAGTGAGGGGTAGATGCTGTTGGTATAATTCCTATCTTACCCGTCCAGTTTCTCCTTCAGCGGAAATCTACAGGAAATGTGAGATCAACAGGGATGGACCACAAATTAGGTGGCTTGAAACAACTGGAATTTGTTCTACTGAGTTCTGGAGGCCAGAAGTCTGAAATCAGGGTGTCGGCAGGGCTGTGCTCTCTCTGAAGGTTCCTTCCTTGCCTCTTTCCGCTTCGGGTAATTGCTGGCCGTCCTCGGTGTCCCCGGTAGATGCATGGCCCCAATCTCTGCGTCTGTCTCCCTGGGTGTTTGTATCTGCCTCTGTTTTCTCTTTTCATAAGGACACTGCCAGTCATTGGGCCTGGGCCCGCCCCAATCCGGATGACCTCATCTTAACTTGGTTATATCCACAAAGACCCTATTTCCAAGTAAGACTGTCTTCATAGGTACCAGGGGTTAGGACTTAACATGGCAGTCGAGGGGACGCACCTCTCCCCATCACAGATGGAGAGGGGACTTTATTTAAAATAGATGCTTAACACTCGGGTGCAGGGCTTGATCTTCCTTGCGTAACTGGCGGAATAAGGCAGCTCAGGCCCAAGGATAATCTGTTCCTCTGAGACCAGTTCACGTGTCACCTAAATGGCATTTTCACTTTCATGTCACTGTGGGCAAGCCAGACTTTCTGGGCAGATTGCAGCCATGTCTTGACATGGCCTTTTGTAGGTGGGCCGAGAGTTTAAACTTCTGATGCGGGCCGTAAGCCCAACTGGGCTTTTCCCACGTAGCTATTTATCAGTAGCCACAGACGTTAATGATTAATACACCTGAAGTACTTGCTAAGCGCCTTATTGATGCCAGGGTCCCGTCTCAGGCTCTAGAGAGGTGGAGAACCGGGCGCAAGCCCTGCCTCGAAGAGCTCCTGATGTGCGCCCTCACTGGGGACAAGAGCTCACGGATTCATGGCATGAGTCGCCCTGAGTGCCTACTGCATGCGCGGTAGGAACTCAGTGCCGAGATTTTTTGCTTTCTCTAATCTGCAGTCCAAATGGCCTGCCCAGGGAATTGTTCCCAGGCAAAACACAGACACCGGAGCCACAGCTGAGAATCGCCGTGGCTCAGTGAGACCGGAAGCCTGATTCTTTCCTTCTCTCTGCCTTTCTTCTAACCATGTGGTTTTGGGTAGATCGGGCCCCTTCTCGGGGTCTCCTTCTCCTCCCTGGTAAAAATGAGCAAATGAAATGAGATGATCATGCAGGGCTCGTCAACTCTTAGATCATTATAGTCGAGCGAGTCTGCCTAGACATTTATTAAGTGCTTACTGTGTGCCAGGAGCAGGGCTAAGTCCTTGCCATGCATTACTTCATTTACTCTTCACGACAACTGTGTGAGGTGTGGATTCAATTATTCCCATTTCACAGATTGAGAAACTGAGGCACGGAATGAGTGAGTCCATTTCCATAGGTCATAGAGAATTGACCGTTAGAGCCGGGGTTTCACCTCGAGCGGTCTGACCGCAGCCCTGGGCCCTTGACAAGTGCGCTGGACCATCTCCCTGCTGGCTGTGGCATTGAGAGGCCCCTTAGACGAGCAGCAGCCCTCCAGGGGAGTGTGGGGAGGGAAGGCTTTGTGAGTCTTGAGCTGGCAGAGAGCAGCAGCAAATTCTTTGCCCACTTTCCTTTTGTTCTTTCCCACATGTAACGGCAGTATGCTGTTCAACGGAGAGCATATGTCACTGTGTCCACCCTTCAGCGGAATGTCTTTCTCTGGCGCTTGTTTCTACCCAATGGACACCACACACCTCCTTCCTGGTAAATTCCCCTCTCTGTGCTAGTTGCTAGGAAGCTCATATCCCAAATCTGAACCAATTCTAGCAACTAGAGAGAATCTTAGAGGAGATATTTTATATACTCTCACTATCCCTCGCTTTGTGTCTTTTATGGGTTCTTTTTTATTTTTCTCAAGATTTTATTTATCTATTTGTCAGGGAGAGAGAGAGCACACACAAGCAGGGGGAGCGGCAGACAGAGGGAGAAGCAGGCTCCCCGCTGAGCAAGGGGCCCGATGTAGAGCTCGATCCCAGGACCCTGAGATCATGACCAGAGCCAAAGGCAGACGCTTAACTGGCTTCCCTCATTTGTATGTTCTTATTTTCCTTTTATTCTGGTGTGCCAGATGTCTTCCGTTTGCCCTCCCGATCCACTCTGCACCCTTCACTACCCTGCTCTCTGCCTTGGGAGGCTGACCCATATACATTGCTCCGACGTTCACCTGCCCACTGGCTTCTGGTCGGGTTTGGCCAATGGGGAGCCACAGTCAACCAGAGGAAGGGAGGAAAGCGAGGTCAGCATACTTATTCCCCTAGACTCCCCTCCTTCCTCCTACCAACACCCGAGATTGTCATGGCCTGACTCTGCCTTTCTACCAAAGGCCATACTCCCTGCTCCTTTTTAAAATTTATTAAGATAAAGTTCAAATACCATAAATTGCAACATTTTAATGTACACCTTGCAGAGGTTTATAGCATGCTGATAAAGTTGTGCAACAATCACACTATCTCGTTCTAGGACATGCTCACCACCCCAAAAAGAAACCTGGAACCCATCAGCGGTCACTCCTCATACCCCCTCCCCCAGCCCCTAGAGCCACAAATCTGCCTTCTGTGCCTGTGGATATGCCTATTCGGGACATTTCCTCTACGTGGGCTCACACACCATGTGGCCTTTTGCCCGGCTTCTGTCACTTTGCATAACGTTTTCAAGGTTCATCCGTGTCGTAGCAGGTGTCAATACTTCCTTTCTTTCAGGCTTCCTTGTGACACTCCACACGTCTCCCTTTCTGGGTTCTAGTAACTTCTTCCTTTCCTTGCCCTTTGGACCTAGAGGTGGCGACGGCTCCCCTGTGGCAAGTCCTCGGTCGCTGCACCATCTCCTGGGGGTTCCTTATACCCACGTTCTTATAATCAAACCCTCCTCAAGTGATCCTATTTGGAGTGTGCCTTTGCGTGCTCTTGGGACCCTGACGAGCACCCATCTTCCTCGTCCACTGTTTCTTTTTTGTATGAATTTCCATAATACGCTTCATATACTTTCTCCCAATGAGTTGGGCTAGAAATGAATGCATGATAGGTTTGCCAATAAGACGAAATGTGGCGGGTGGCTCTTCCTTACAGCCCGTGCCTGTTACCAAATTGCTGAATGATTTCAGGAATTCTTGGGGGGCCCTTACACCCTCCAACCCTGCTGTTTCTGAAAATACTCATCAGGGAAAGCCTGGCACTTGGCTGCATTTTGGAAGTCTCTGCGTTCCCTTGGCTCAAGTGAATGTGGGTGGAACTCCGAGGGCATGGCCAGACTGAAAAGTGGCCATAACTTTCAAGTTCACATGAAGATACACTTGGGAAATGTGCAAAACCCTAGTTTTAAAAAGAGGGCTCCTTGGAAGGACGTTAGTAGCCAGCCAACAGAGAGCTGTTTTCTTGCTTTCATCTTGTCACCACTGGTGGCTGGGAACAGATTGCCCAGCCTCTGCCTACTCATGAGGATTCTCAAAAGAGTTTTCAATAAATTTCATTTATTAACAAGGAACTGCTCTATTTAAAAAAAAAAAAAAGAATACCATTTGCAAATAACCTCCTATTATTTAAGGCTTTGATTTTTCCTGTTCTATGGAGGAGCTGGAGGGAACAGCAGAGTGAGACAATGGGCCCGTGTGGAGGACCGCGAATAACAAGGCAAGGTTTTCTTCAGCTTGTCACTCAAACCCGAGGGCTTCTTTCTGGAGCAATCTTTGATGTGAATGCTCAAAATGCCCCAAATCCAATTGCAATTTAAATCTTAATGATAAAACTCAGGAGCCGGGCAACCGTTTAGAACAGGAAAAGGATACTGAAAGCCCAAGAAAACAAAGACTTGGGTCCCATGTTACTGGTAGAAGGAGAAAATTGAGGTCAGCATTGCCCGGCTCTCAGACATTTTATCTTCAAAGATAGCATTTAGCTGCTGGCATTACAAGGCAAATGCAAATGTCTTGCTTAATATTTCATCTGCATTGTTTAGGGAAAATTTAAAACTTGAGGGGCATTCAGTGTTGGCTAGAAGCAAGGAGAAATGCCCTCACGTTCCTGGTGAGCGTTTCAACTGGCACAACATTTCTGGAAGAAGTTTTGGCAATTTGGACTCAAAGGCTCCAAAAAAAAAAAAAAAGTGGCCAACAGGCATATGAAAAGGTGCTCAACAACAGTAAACACCAGAGAAATACACATCAAACCACAACGAGCCATTAGGATGGGCGGCCACGACTGAAAGAACAGAAAACAACAAATGTTGGCAAGGACGTGGAGAATGTGGGGCCCTCGTGTGCTGTCGGGAATGCAAGATGGTGTGTGCGTCCTCCGTGGAAAATAGAATGGAGGTTCCTTGAGAAATTAAATATAGAACCACCATTCGGTGCAGTAATTCTGCTTCTGGATATTCACCCCAAAGAACTGAAAGCGGGATCTTGAAGAGATATTTGCATATTGTGTTTATTGCAGCGTTATTCACAATAGCTGAGAGGTGGAGACAACCCAGTTGTCCACTGGTGGATGAACGGATTGGCAAGATGTGGTCCATCCCTACAGTGGAAAAACACTAAGGAAAAAGGGGCTGCCAAGGGCTGGGAGGAGGGGGAATTAGTGTCTACCAGGCACAGAGTTTTCAGTTTTGCACGATGAAGAAGTGCTAGGGATCCGTTGCACAATGATGTGAACATACTTAACACTACCCAACTGTCCACTTGAAAATGGTTGGTGTTTGTAAGCACCATTAAAAGTAAAAGAAAACTTTCAAAAAAGTATCAAAAATGTTTTTACCTTTTATCCAAGAACAACCCCCTCTGGAAGTGTATCCTGAGAAGCTCTCGGGGTCTCCTGCACATGTGGTTTGTCATAGCGTGGTGTGCATCAGGGAAGAAATAGAAGCAACCTAAATATTTGGCAACAGGGGCAGGACAGACAAAACATCATACATCATCCAACGAATACTTTGCGGCCAATAAGAATTTTGTCATAAGAAAACGTCTAGTGGCATTGGAAAATGATCATGACGTAGTAAGTCAAAAAGCCACATCAGATCGTAGGATTATAGAGTGATCCTAATTTTGCAATAATTCAGGCATATGTGCATAGAATAAAGGCTGGAAGATAGATATCAAAATAGGAACAGGAGTCATCTGTGGGTATCAGGATTTGAGCTGACTTTTGCGTATCCCTGTGTGTTCGTCTCTATCCCCTAGGAACACGCACCACTTCTGTAATCAGACATAAGCAATTTTTTTTTTTAAGATTTTATTTATTTAGGGGCGCCTGGGTAGCGCAGTTGTTAAGCGTCTGCCTTCGGCTCAGGGCGTGATCCCGGCGTTCCAGGATCGAGTCCCACATCCGGCTCCTCCGCTGGGAGTCTGCTTCTTCCTCTCCCACTCCCCCTGCTGTGTTCCCTCTTTCGCTGGCTGTCTCTCTGTCACATACATAAATTAAAAAAAAAAAAAAGATTTATTTATTGGACAGAGAGCGACACAGCGAGAGCGGGAACACCAGCAGGGGGAGTGGGAGAGGGGGAAGCAGGCTTCCTGCTGAGCAGGGAGCCTGATGCAAGGCTCCATCCCAGGACCCTGGGATCCTGACCTGAGCCGAAGGCAGACACTTAACGACTGGGCCACCCAGGTGCCCCAGAAATAAGCAATTTTTAAAAAGTAGAATAGGAATGGATTTCTGCAAGGATTATGCCACACTCTGGGAGGTCAGAGTGGGGCAGTGGAGAATCTACTTTCATTGACTATTTTATGTAATTTTTACATTTTTCTGTATAAAAACAGGTACACATTACTTTTACAATTAAAAAAGAATGCGGGTGCCTGGGTGGCTCAGTTGGTTGGACATCCAACTCTTGATTTCCGGTCAGGTCATGATCTCTGGATCTTGGGAGGGAGCCCTGCGTTGGGCTCCCCGCTCAGTGCAAAGTCAGCTTGACTTCCTCTCCCTCTGCCCATCCCCCCACAAATGAATAAATACATTTTCAGAAAAGAATGAAGTCCAAGCCAAGTGCAGTAGCTGCCATCTTTTCCATTCCAAACCCACCAGATGTCTTTTCAGGGTCATAGCTTCAAAGAGAGCAAGTACGAAAAGCACCTGCTGACCGTGCAGGAAAGACGCCCCCGTGATTGGCACTGCCCGCTCTGTGAGTTCCAGGCTGTTGGTGGTGACCTCCACACACAGGGGCATGCTCGTGAGTTGACTGCCCGGGTGGGCAGGGTTGGGCAGAAGCCCTTCCCCGGGGCGCGGTGAGGGGAGAGAGGACTAGAGAAAGGGACCCCAAGCAGATGAGCCTCATGCCTCAGACGGAAGAGGGCCCCGAGTGGGGGGGTCTCTCGTACAATGGGTGCGGCCGTCCATTTGCAGGACCTACACGGCACTGAGCAGCACAGAAAACCGGGAGATGTTTCTGTTTTGACAAAGGAGGTGTTTGGGTTTCGGAGAGCTGCCCGAGTGCGCAGAACCAGCATTTGACATTATTCACTAACAACTGTGTTGTCGGCATACGCGAAGGAGAAGCCTTTCATCTCACAGAGTCACCCCCGGCGTTACCTGTAAAGGAACAGTTTCGAGCCCAGAAGGACATCACAGGAGTTTCAGGCTTGGCACAATTTCAGCTCGGACAAAATGTGCTGGGATCGTCTTGAAGGCAATCGAGACCGGGAGGGGTCTGTTTCAACTTGCGTAGGAGCTTAATTTACTTCATCAAGTTAATGTTGTATTTCCTCAAAGGTTCTCCGTTCTTAGGGCAAATGCATCTTGCCTTTCATTTTTGATTATGACATAAGTATATTTTTCATGTTAGTACAAATTCCTCAAAAACCTCCAAAATGGTATAAGACCCCATCACGACTATGCCATAAATTATGCCTCTGGGTGCCGTCGAAGGCATTGGGAATTTTATTAATATTAATGCGGCCACAATTAATATTTTTATGCCACTAAAGCCTTGTTTGCATCCAGATGATTTCCTTGGGACCGATTCCACAAGTGAAACCACTGGGTCAAAGGCATGCACATTTTCCACTGGGTTTTTTTTTTTTTTTTTTGGTCAAATTTTATTTTGCGTTGTTTGTATGTTTTCTTTCTTTTTTTTTTTTTCAAGATGAAATGGCATTTCCTAATGGTAAAGAAATGCTCACTCAATGTAAATGATTCAGGTAAAAGAAAGATATGAAGAAGTGAAACTTATCAGGCAAATCCATCGTGGATAATTACTGTTGACATTCCTTCCAGATCTTTCCATATGTGCATATATAATAATCTATCTATCTATCCATCCATCCATTCATGGTCACCTCTAACGTATGAACATCTCCCTAATAATTTACTAGAGAACTACATAAATCTTTTGGGTTGCATAGTACACCACTGTATGGAGGGAGTTACGCTTTATGAACCCAAGATTAAACATTTTTAAGGCTTTGACTCCTATTATTCAAAGACTTTCCAAATGGCTCATACCAATAATATCCACTCCATTGTCAGAGTGTGACAATCCCTCTCACACCCAATGAAAACAATTTGTAATGTTCTTTTTTTACTGAGGCGCTCCTAGCAAAGAGTGGTGCCAAGAACCTTGACTGGGGACTTTAGAGGTTTAGCTGCTTCTTCTGGAAGAGTGGAGAAGAATCTACCTCTCATAGAAGCTGGCTTATTTCTGAATAGTAGGTTGAGAGGGGGTTGGAGAAGGGCCCCTGGAGGACCGTGGCTTTCCATAAATATAATTATGTATTTATAAAACCTGTGGTTACGTCTCTGAATTCAGATGGGGGTTTATTTACTGTGATGCAAACTATCTTGGGGGAACATTGCATACAGATATTCTAATTAACTCAATCTAAGAATCACGATTCTTGTAGTTAACAGAATGCTACTCTAACACTCTGATGACGAACTCTGCCCAGAAGGCCAGTCTCACAGGAAGCAGGAAGCCTCCTAATTACACAGGACTTCCAACACAGACTGAAAATTGAGATGTTGAGGGTCAGACAGGGAGACACGCGGATCTGCGCTGTGCACCCAGGCAGAGGGCCTATCACATGCAAATGATGCGCACCCACGACGGGAAAGCACTCTTTGCTCCGCCTATGAGAAGGGGGGATATCGGGTGCACCCCAGCTCACTCCTCTGCAGCAGCCAACTACAGGGCTGGAATGGTCTCTGATCACCCACTCTCACTGACTTGGGGCCAGGTGCCACCTACCTTCCTAAGTGCAATCTCTCTCTAGATTCCCCTGCGGGAACTGAGCTGCCCCAGAAGGGGAGCGTGGGGTGCAGTTGGCGGGATTTGGGGGGGGCTTGGGAGCTCTGGAGAAGGTGTCCCACCATCTCACTTGAAGGGCTGGAAGGCTGGGTTGGATCTGTGAACTTTTCAATCCTATTCCTTTTCCAAGGCATGGGCACAGAAGAAAACACTGTCCTGCAAACACAGCACACTCTGTCCTTGGTCTGGTTTTTTTGGTTTTGTTTTGTTTTTTGAAGATTTTATTTATTTATTTGAGAGAGAGAGCACAAGTAGGCAAAGGGGAGAGGGAGAGAGAGAAACAGACTCACTGCTGAGCAGGGAGCCCGATGTGGAGCTCGATCCCAGGACCCTGGGATCATGACCCAAGCCAAAGGCAGACACTTAACCGACTGAGCCACCCAGGCATCCCTGGTCAGGTTTTTAATACTGCTAGCTAAGGTCCTGGGAGGAGCGACACCCGGCCACATGGCAACATCTAGGAGGGGGAAGCATTGGCAAGTCATGATTTTCTCTTATACGTGGACCAAAGGTTCCCTGTGGCCTTTCCTTTTTCTATTCTGTTTTGTGGAAAAGCAGACAGCAACTGAGAAAAGAAAGTTCTTCAGACCAGTAGCCACTGTCCTGGCTGCCATGGGCCAGAGAGCTGGCAAAACCAACTGACTCTTGTTTCAATTCACGAGCCTGAGCCTCTCTGTCTCTGTCTCAGACACACACAACACAGACACCCACACCCACCCACTGTGTCTTGGCTGACGCAGGACGTGGGTATCTAGGAGCAGACCTCGTTCCAGAGCCAGCACTGGCCCTGGGCACTCTCCCTCTCTGAGCTGGAGCTTTGTCTGCTCTGTGCAAATCACAGCGCACAGCCCACAGGGTTGTCATGGGGACTGGGTGAGCCAGGAACGGGAAGGAGGGTGGCTGAGCACCATGCACAGGTGTTCAGCAGACGTGGCCGCTTCTGATCCTCAAGTCTGCAAAGGGAAGTGGCACTATGGCTGCGTAATTGTCCCGGAGGGTCTCTGACCGGCCAATGCCTGGAATGCCCACCAAGGGCTCATGAGGCAGGGACCGGACAGAGAGCCCGGAGCGGGCCCAGCAGCTGGAGAGGATTTCCCTGCAGGCTGGCCCGACGGGCATGCTCAGTAAATACCTGTTGAATGAATGCAGGAAGCCGCGAGCCCTTGAATGAAGGAAGCAGCTTCTAAGCTGACAAACAGCTGCCGTGAATACACATGGCAGGCGGCCGTGTGCCACGTCGCACACCTGCAATGTCAGCGGCTCCGTCCCGGGGCTGTGGCTGTGTATCTGGAATGCCATCTCTCTCTCTCTCTCTCTCTCCCCCCCCTCTTCTCTCCTCCCTCTTTATCTCCACTCTCCCCAGTGTGCCTCTGTTGAGCTCCTACTCATCCGACAGAACCCGTTTCAGAGAACACCTCCTCAGGGAGGTTCGCCTGCCCCCTTGGACGGAGGTAGGTGTTCCCTGCCTAGGGCTTTCCAGTGTCACGGTCGCACTGCTCCCATTGCTTTGGAATCCTCACCTCAAGCCCAGGAGCTTCTGGGATTAGACTTTGTCTTACCCATCTTTGTATCTGGAGCATTCTGTTCGGGGTCTGTCATCTCAAAGTGGTGTCCTGTGTTTTGGTGAATGGCAGAACGTCACAGAGTGTTGGGCTTTCGTAAGCAGGCTGGCCCCAGTTGCACTTGAACCCATACCCAGGATTCATCAAAGATCTCAGTGCCCTGAAGCTGCAGACAAGAAATATGGCAGATGGTTCTGCTCTGCGGTTAGTTTCCGGGGGCTTCTAGATGACTGGCAGCCTCTAGGACCCCACACTAGCACCAGAAGACAATGGAGCGGCATCCTGAGGGATCATCAAGAAGAAAATCTAAGAAAGAAATGCAAATCTCTTTAACCAGAGACCCAGGGTACAAAATGTTTGTGCCCTCAGAGGGGGTTCGCCTTCAAGAAATAATATGAAAATAAGCAGGATTAGGCTTTCGACTTTGTAAAACTGTCCTTGTCTGCTGTCCCCCCCTTACAGCAAGGCTGTAAGCAGTGAGTAGAAGGCCACCATCTTCGGGTATGCTCTCTTCCACCTTCGGTTTCGGAAATTTCCACCATTGCCTCACCAAACGTTGGCCGGCCCAGGGGATAGAAAGCCAGGATCGGGTTCTTCCCTCCCAAGGAGCCAGTGTCTGGAGGAGACATCCGAGAACCACCTCAGTAACCCGAAGGCCCTGAGATGCTCCCAGAGGGCTGCTCCACCATCTCGGAGGAGCTGTGGCAGCCGAGTGGAATTTGAAAGGGTTGGTAGTGTCTCACTGGGTGACAAGGGGACAGAAGCCCACGCATCTGCTGATCCCTGCGTATCAAAGTCAGTCCAAACTCCTCTGCTGGCATAGACGGCTCTCCTCTGGAGTCTTCAGTGGCTCCCTGGTTCAGTGCTACCAAGCCCCGTACAAACTCCTCATTCAAGGCCATCCACATGGAACTCCTCGTGGCATCACCCGTCGTCTCTTCCTTCCCCCAACCCCATACGTCTGCCTCCTGTCTGGAACGCTCTTCTCTTCCGTGTACACCTTCTGGGGTTCTTTTCCACCGGAGATCAGTTAGGTGGCCATTTTGGGGTGGGGGGGATAGTTAGGTAATAGTGTGAGGTTTGGGAACAGATGGTGGGAAGATTTTGAGTTCATTTGTTCCTTGGAGAACACCTGAGGAAGCAGGACTGAATCTCTGGAACATCACCGAAGCTCTGGGGAAGGGAGTGACGTGGCCAGAGTGGGTCCACCACCCAACATCAGCCCTTACATCCGACGGCTGCTCCACAGAGGCCGACCGAGAACCAGCTGTGGGCAGGTGCATTTCAGATGGTGAGGGCAGGACCATGAAGACTGACTGCCAGTCCTCCAATTTGGATGGACTTTGACCAAACAGCTGGAAAGAGACAAAGAAGGAAGGCTTGCCCCTTAACTCTTGGTTTATCCTTCCCGCTCTTCCATCTCCCTGGTTTTATACTAAACAGTTAACTACTCGAGTCACTCGCCAATGCTGGGCGCTGTTGTGTGGCAGCCTGGGGGCTCTCACAGCAGCAAAGCCTCTGGCTCAGGTGATCCTCAGTTTGGGGGAGGGATGACCTCCCACGAGGACCTTGGCACATCTGGATTCTGCTGGGGAACCCACCACAGCCTTCTTTAAAATAATAATAATAATAATAATAATAATAATGTCTGGATTTTGAACAAACTCTTTTTGTGGGAATAATTTTTACGTTGGGAACATAAATACTTGGGAAGTATTTGTGGGTTCAATTTTGCACACAATTAATTGTACTTACAAATGCCTCCTTGAGGGCACAATTAGTCACTAGCAACTCATTCTAAAGGTGCCAGAGGCTAATTGTACCCCCAAGTGAGAAGTTTCAGGTGTAATTAATTATTCTTTAATTATTAAATTTATTATTCATTGGTTGGATGCACAAAGTTGGGCTCAGATGAACTTGCTGGCATAAGGAGGGCTGGAATGAAGGGGTCTATGCCACCCTCTGTGCCAGCTGCTGCCAAGGAGACGTGTGAAAAGAAATAAAGTGTTCTCTGGCTGCCGGGCTCAGCGTGGGAAATTCCTCAAGTGACAGTAAGGAGCCTGCTGAATTGGGCGGAGAGCGGGGGGCAGGGGGGGTGGTCAGGCAGAGGGAAAGCCTGGGGTCTGAAGTCATCCAGACCTGTTGGTCAGCAGTGGGACCTGAGCAGCCCACACTCCTTTCTGAGCCTCACCTGCCGAGCAGGCTAACCATGCTGACCGACCTCCCTTGCAGACCGAGGAGCGCCGGCCACACGTCGTGACTTTTTCCACAGAAGTTAGCTTCCCTGAGAGGTGATGCTATGGGTGATCACAGGAAAGTCCCCTGGAGCTAGACTTCGCCGTTTAGAAACTCAATATACACATCGGGCGTGTGACTTGGACGGGCCATGTCATCTCTCCGGGCCTCAGTTTTCTTATCTGTAAAATGGGAATTCATAATAGCAAGCTACTTGTGGGGTTGTGAGGACTGAATGAATTAGCATTTATGAAGCAGGGCCTATCCAGAGTAAACATTGCCAAGTGCTCTTATATCTCTCGTGTCCTTCATGGCCACAAACCTGTTTCCGAAGGAAAAAACCACTGCGCGAAGGGTAACGCACCAACTTTGTGTAAAACACTTTCTGTTGATGCTGCTTCCTGACTCAGGGAGAATATCTTTTATTTCTTTTTTTTTTTAAGATTTTATGTTGAAGTAATCTCACCACCCAAGGTGAGGCTCGAACCTACAACCCCGAGATCAAGAATCGCACACTCCCCCGGCTGAGCCAGCCAGGCACCCCAGAATATTTATCTTCGTGAACAAGACAGGAGGAGCCTCATTAAAATATTCAAGGTGGTTATTTATACCTGCGTGATGAGGTCATGGGTGGTCGTTTTCCTCTTTGTCTTTTTCAGTCTTGTTCACTTTTTTTTTTTAGTTTTTCCTGGCTTTTATTTTTAAAATGTGCAAGGTTAAAACAAGACGAGAGAATAACGCGTATGTTTGCAGGCACTTCCGTGTATCCTGCAAACTGATCGGCATGTCCAGACACGAGGTGTCCTTCTAACCACGACCACACCGTCCCGGAGTCTCGTCCTAGCTCCTGCCCCTCGCCGCGCCCACCCTCCAGCCTTGAGTGGTCATCTTTCCTTCCGGCTCTCCCGTGTTCTCTGTCCTCCTGGACGACATGCGCACATGCTCTGCCTCCTGGCTTTGCGCCGTCCTGACCCTCAGTCCTTGAGCGGTAAGCTGCAGGAGGCCGGGGTCTCTCTCTGCATCCCACCCCATCCCCCAGGGGCCCAGCCAGGATCTCAGCCAACTGCTCCCTGCGCTGAATGCTAGGAGGGCTTTCATTTCGATTTATGATTTATTGGGCCAAAAATTCAGAGAAGCGTATTCCTAGTGTACCTCCCCCCGACTGCAAGGTACCACGGACATGAATTTGGTGTGCCTCTTTCCCATTCAGTTTCAGGAATCTTACTACATATATACGCATCTGTAAACAATTCCTGGTGTTTTGTGTGTTTTTAATATGCTCCTCAGCGCTACCATTCGGCAACATGATTTTCTCACCCGGCTGGCTGTCTTTGAGCTCTGTCCACAGCAACGCATGCAGACCCTGGTCTGCAGATGGACCAGCTGACTGAGGCCCTGGGGCACCTGCCGCCTGGGACAAAGGAGCCCTGGAGCAGGGGACTGTCCCTATTGCCCCCCTCCGTGCTGTATCGGGCACCTCTAGCTGCCAGCACGCGAGGCCGGCACCCAGCTAACTTGAACGGAAACCGAATGTATTGACAGGCTATCCGGTAGCATCAGTTATTGAAGGGAGGTTGAAGAACAGACGCAGACAGTAACAGGGCAGTGCCAGGAGTTTAGGGAGCAGGAATTAACCCCTACCTTGTCAGAAGCCACTGGAATGAATGCCCTCTGGCTGACATTTTTTTGTCCTTCTGTCATTTCACTCTAGACCCAAGGCCCCAGAGAGAAAACTTCACTCAGTCTGGGCTAAGCAAAGACAGACCACAGGCTCCCAAGACTGACGAGCCCAGTGTGCGAAGCAGAGCCAGATGAGGTCACCAGGACCTGGCCTCTCCCACGTCTCAGGTGGGGTCCCCCACGGGGCTGGCACAAGGGCCCCTGCTGCTCTAGCCTCCTGCGTGCTCAGCTTTCACTGTGGGGAGGAAAAGGGTCAGCTTAGGTGCCAGCCTTCCTGGGAAACAGCTCATGGCCCGGCGTTGGCCCTGACGCGGTCGTGCGTCCAATCTGAGCAAAGCACCGTGACCGGAAAAAGGCAGGCTCACCGGCCCGCGCCTGCTCGCAGGCTCTCCCCAAAGAGTCCCCGCTCTGCGCAGAGCTGACCGCTTCGCCAGGCGAACTCGGCCGTCTTACCCAAATAAGGGGCCATAGATGCCCAGGTGTCAACAAGACAATAAAGGCCCCACTCTGACAAGCAAACACAGATAAATGAGAGAAGAGAGATGAAGAACAATAAAACAGGGCAGCAGTCTGGCCGCCAGAAGATGTGTCACAGCCGATGCTGGGGAGAGGAAGGACCCAGGAAGCAAGGGTTGATCGACCACATGATGGTCTGAGTAAGCAGCTAGCTGGGTTGCTTGCTTGCTTTTTTAAAGATTTTATTTATTCACTTGAGAGAGAGAGCGAGTGAGCACGAGCAAGGGGCAGAGGCAGAGGGAGAGGGAGAAAGAGTCCCCACTGGATGCGGGGCTCGATCCCAGGACCCGGACATCATGACCTGACCCGAAGGCAGACGCCCCACCATCTGAGCCACCCCGGCGCCCCCAGCAAGCAGCTTTCTGAAACACACTGGCGCCAGGTCACGCGGCTGACCCGTCCTCCCAGCAACATAGACGGTAGGACTGTGACATCCCAGCACGTGCTTCTCTCCATCTTCCTTCCCTTCGATTACTGTCAAATGATGAACTTCAACCACATACTACATTTTCCTGGGATCATCCCCTCAAATGAATTATGTGAATAATAAAGTTTCAATATTTTTCATTCGGCAATTAATCTTGGTGAGCGTGAAACTTCATTTAAAGTGCTGGTACAGTGGCTGGAATCCATTAATCAGCACGGCGAAGGAGCCAGCCAGGCACCACATCAGCTCGGGCAGTGAAATATGGGCCCTTCTCAAAAACCGGGGGATCCTCTCCAGTGGTGAGATGTGTCACACTTGAGGCCCAGCCGTCCCCAGACAGGAGAGTCTGCCTGGCCTGCGGGCCCTTTCTTTCAGATTCTGTGTGGGAAAACCTGCTGGTAGGGTTTATCGTTCACCAGAGTGCTCGTGGGAGGAAAGAGATGATGGGAAAACTAGTTCCTAAACCCAAACCAGTCGTTATTAGAGTGGCAAAAACACAGTGCTTATGCACGGAATAGTTTACATTAAATTAAAAACCATAAGTTATCTCTGAGACACTCCATTTAGTACATCTGAGGTTAAATATGGTTCAAAGCAGCTCTTTCAATTAAATTGTTCTTCCTTGGCTCTAGTAAAGTATATTAAACATAATTTCCTGAAAAGTAACAGAGATCATTACTCCGTTTGCAAATTGATACCATGTTATTAAAAATAGGAAATATTTGCAAGGATAGTTCAGATCACTCTATTTGTGCAGAGAACCTAATATTGGCAGTGAGGACACATCTGAAGCCCGATTTCTGGCCTCCTGGTCAAGGGGGGAAAGAGAGTGTGGGGGAGGGGGGCTGTGGGAGCATCAGAACAAGTGGGGTGAGCACGCTGGGGAGTCCCCAGGCTAGTCCTGGAGACCCAGGAATGAACTTTCCTCGAGTCCTGTGTCTGTCCATTCTGCACCCCAAGGCCCTCATAGCTGGAGAGCTGCAGCCCTGCTAAGCTTCGGGCTGTTTATTCATGTTCGACTTTATGGGTTGTCATTCCACTCACATAAATGGACTTTATGGCCGGAGCCCGCTTTTATCTTTGCCCGTCCTATTGGAAAGGCCTGTAACGTTTAGAAATAGCAAGGCCAGCTCCTACCTCTGCTCCCCGAGTCACTGTCACTGAATTACTTCAAGTTCATAAACCAAGCCCCTAAATGGCTTTTCCAAGGCGTGATGTGACTCAAGTGGAACAAGATGGGGTTTGCAAGACTCTGTTGCACAGGCCCCGGGCTGGATTGCCATCCTCCAGCGATTTGGCAAGGGGTTGAGCTGAAGGCCCAAGGACAATGATCTGGTGGCAAAGCCAGCTGAAGCCCGTGGCCTTTGGGCCCAGGTCCTTTGTAAGGGGCAGAGTTTTGGGGAGCCCGGGGGGGGGGGCGTTAGGTCAAAGCCACATCCGTACTTGGTGGTAAGCTGTGATGTCAGGCCCGCCACAGGGATGCATTTCATCCCCAGGAAACTGCCCAGAGACACAGGGAAACTGCAGATGTGTAGGAGTGGGGGGCCCTGCTCAGATGGGGGAAACACCCGAGGGCACCCTGGACCCAGACCCATCATCCATGCCGGACTGCAGTGTTTCAAGGTAAACCAAGCACGTGCAAGAATGTTCACTGTGTCTGTGGTCTTCAGAATCACCCCCCCCCCCCCCCAGGAAAAGCCTCTCCCATCCCATAGTGTCATTGCCCCCACTGGGAACCACGAGCATTTGCTCAAGGGCCTAGGGACCAAGCTGCTCGGCTCTCTGTGACGAGGGACGGTGGATGAGCCCTTGGGTCACGGTCACCCTGGCCTGTTCCACCGAGCACGCGGCTCCTGCCAACTCCCTTACAGGCCCCTGTGGGCCTGCCTGTGACCTGGACGAGGACAAAGCAGCACAAAGCAAGCAACACTCAAGAAGCGACATCGCAGGGCGGGTGGGCAAGCGCGTTGGGAAGTGTGAGATGATTCCAAACGGCCCTCCAAAGGACGGGGTCAACTTGCCCTCTGACGGTGTGTGACGGTACCCCCGCCCCAAACTCCCGCCCGTCACTGATCTCACCCAACTAAACACTCGGGCCGACCTGGTGAGTTAGGGAAGCTGCCTCAGTGTCGCTCTACGCGCTATTTCCGGACTACTCGAGAGGTACAGCGGCTTTTCTCACACGCATCGGCCGCTCGTGCTTCTTCTGTGAATTGCTCTTTGTACTCTTCATCCACTTTTCTATGGGGTTGTTGGTTTTTCAGTATTAAATCGAGGCACTTCTTCATATAATCGGATTATGGATATTTGGTCGTAGGTGTTGCAAATACTACGACTCCCAATCGGCTTCTCTTTCAACCGAGTTTGCGGTTTATTTTTTCCTCCAGTGGTGCTCACTTTTTTCTCCAGAGAAATACTCATTCATGTGCAAGAAGCCAAGGCACGGATGCCCATTGCAGCACTGTTATTAATAGCGAGACGCTGGAAAAATCCCTCTGTCCATCAATAAGGGACTAGTTATACAAACCACAACACGTCCATACAACTAACTATCAGCTGCAGAAAAAAGACGAATGAGGCCAGTGAGTACGTACTGATTTGGAACATTCTGTAAAGCAAATTGCAGAAGAATGTGTATGGGATGATACCACTTAAGTCATAAAATCCTAGCAGATGAAAAAACCTCAACTGCATATTTCTTTACATGCTATTTTTATATGCACAGATTCATAAACGCATAGAAGTAGATCTGGAAGGATCCACAGTACAAAATGCCAGTAGTGACTTTGGGGAGGAGCCTGGAATCAGAGGTGAGTTCCTTAAGGACTTGAGTTGCATTTTATCTGTGTTTTTAAATTGTTTAAATGTTATATATATTATTATATGTATATAATATATAAAATATTATTTTATCTCTGTTATTTTATCTTTGTCATGTTATTTTATCTCTGTTATTTGAATATTTCATAACAAGACTGTGTTATGGGCTTAACGTTTGTGTTTCCCCAGATCCATATGTTGAAACCTAACGTCCAACATGATAGTGTGAGGAGGCAGGGGCTTTGGGAGGTGCTCAGGTCATGAGGGTGGAGCCCTTATGAATGGGATTAGTGCCCTCCTAAGAACAGAGCTTGTTTTCACTGTTGTTTCCCCCATGGGAGGATACAGGAAGAGGTCAGCCATCTGCACCCCTGGGGCTTCATCTGAACCTGACCGTGTTGTCATCGTGATCTCAGACTTCCAGCCTCCAGAACCGAGTGAAGTAGATTTCGGTTGTTAATATGTTGCCCAGTCTATCGTGCTTTGTCATAGCACCCTGAGCTAAGACAGACTGTACTTCTGTTTTACACAAGTTATTGAAAAAGAAAAGTTGGCATGTAACACAGGCTCCAGCAAATTCTGTTAGATCAGCAAGAAGGCTGGGCCCCCCCTTGGCCCACCTGTTCCACCCTCCGTTGAACCCACGGAGGAAAGCCAGAGCCACGGGGAGAGAGGAAGAGCAGAGGAGGAAGTGGGATGCACTGAGCATCTCCTGTGCGTCTGTCCCGCGTGGACACTTGACTCAGAATCGCCAGAGTTGGGTTCAAGCCTTGACCTTGCCATTTATTACCCTCATGATGCTGGGCGAGACACTGAACCATTTAGCTTCTCTGGGCCTTAGGTTCTTCATCGGTAAAGTGGGTGCTAACAGAACAGCCTCAGGGAGCCCACAGACCTAGCTAAGAGAGAGAGCGTGAAAGGATACACAGATTGAGGGGGCTAGAATAGTTTTCTGATTGTGCAGGTTACAGAGTAATAGTTCCATAGGCTGTTGGTGGTGTTGGTTCTTCTCAGGGGAGGATGAAGGCTGGGCAAAAGCTTAGAGGTTTCTGAGGCTTTCCCTGTCTTCCCTGCCTGTGCTATGAACCTCTGACCTGTAAGAGTCCTTTGGCAACAGAAGGAAAGTGGGTGCTATCTACAGCATGGCACTCACAGAGTTAAATCCACCAAGGGCGCTAAGGAAGGTTCCAAATGGAGAGGACCCTCCAGGGGAAAAATTAAGATGAGAAGAGCCATCTATTTGGGGCATGTCTTCCCTTTCTGAGACCATCTCCGAGGCGATTCGTCAGTGTCAAGGCTGGCGAGAAAGACCTGCAAAGATCAATTCCTCTGTGCAAGATAAATAGTGTTAAATAATTGTATATATGTAAGGGGCTTGCCTTCTCATAATTGAGGAGAACAGAGGGAGTCAAGAATATCTCAGGGAGAATGTCTTCGGCTCCATGGCACAGAGTCTGCAGTGTCATGCAGATTGGTTAATAGTTGGCAAAAAGCCAAGGAGCTTAATCAACCTCCAAAGTTTATTATGAATAACCCCCAGAGCTGATGGATCATCGTTAGCAAGAACACCATCCTGCTTATTTTCCCGTTTTTATAAATTGATCTATAACTTTGAATCCTGGTCCTTGAGAGAGCTGCAAGGGACATTAGCAATCAGCAAACCCAGGAGGTTTTTTCCATTTTTGCGAAGATTAAATGAGGCTGTTTTTGTTGAAGTGGGGGCAGGGTCACACCTGCTCAGTCCCCACTTCCCTGTCCCCCACAGTGGCCCCACTGCGGCCCCTAAGGCATATCCTTGAAACACAAGGGCTCTAAAGAATATGGACTCTATTGATCACCAAACTCCCCCATTTTTCAGATGAGGAAGCTGAGGCCAAGAGAGAGGAAGTGACTTGGCCACAGTCACATGCCAGATAAGTGTGGTAGACATGGCTGGTTGCTCACTCAGCAGCCATGGCCCAGCTCCCCTTTTCTTGCTTGAAGAGCCCATCTCACATTAGAGAGGTTTAAAAAGCTGAATTACTCACTTTCCCAACCTCTCTTCCAGCTAGAGTATGGGCATTGATTTAATTCCACCCAGTTCTGGGAATGGCTTACCTGCCTGGCAAAGAAGAAGCAAACAAGGAGAAATTGTCTTTCTTTTTGACTTTTGACATGGCTGTGGTAAGGATGTGATGGCTGGAGCTGCAGCAGCTGTCTTGTAACCATGAAAGCAAAACTCAAGGGTGATTATTATATTAGCTGGGGTCTAGCCTGGGAACAAGAGCCACTCTATGTGTTAAATTAATGCAGGGATTGCTTTCATAGGTGATGGAAGAGCTGACAGGCCAAAGGCAATGATGAGCCATTCCCTACCCTCATCCCCACCCCAGAGGTTAGCAATTGCAGAATAGTGTTAACACTCCTAGGACTGGAAGGACAGAGGAGAAAGGGGTGTTATGAGAGCCCAGAAGTTGGACTTGGGATCTAGAATTATGGCAAAAGCCTCTTGGAAGGACTGGACAGTTGGGGAGGACGAGGGGGGGAAGTTGTCTGGGGTGGGGTTTGAACACAATAGAGGTTCAATCACTGCCGGGGATGCACTGGAATGCAGAGAGAGGAAGAGAAATGCCCTGACCTTCCTGCTCCACCTGCCCTCCAACCCTCCGTCACAGCCTTCCGTTGGCCAGACCGTCCCAGAATCCTGGGAATTACAGTTCCCTGAAATGCAAGCAGAGCAGGGAATGGGTCCAAGAGCAAACCGGCAGTGACCCTTTCACCACACTGAGGATGGGAGGGCAGAAAGACAGAGAGCCCTTGTGCCTTCTGAGCCATGGACCAGTCTGTACCTCACCTCCTGCTGGATCTCTCATCTCGGGATCAGAAAGGTCCCAATTCTTAAAGCAATGTGGACTTGAGCAGATTCAATTCTTGCAGCTGAGGCAGCCTTCATGTTGCAGCTGGATCTGAGCCAGAACCCAAGTCTTTAAGCGTCGAGTCCCACTGGCCACTCTCCCCACAGCAGACAACATCAGTCCACTGCTCACTTGCAGGGGAAGGTGTCCACAGCTTTGGCAGAGGACAGAAAGCGAGAACGTGAGCGAGTCACAGCGGAACTCGGTCTTGAGCTGGCAGGGCCACATACCCCGAGTTCTTGAAAAGAAAACCTGCCCCGAGTAGCACACAGAAGAGTGTGAAAGGCAGGGGAAGGGAGTGTGGCCGCCGCCCAGCAGAACAGCTGATAGAGGGCGCCCTGGGGCTCAGCTGGATGGGTCGCCTGGGCCAGTGTTTTTCACACTTTGTTGAGACTCGGAATCAAACAAAAGTTAGCTTGAGAACCCAAAATGGGGTTGGGCACCCCAAATGCCCCTTCTCCATCCTTTACCAAGGCCCTGAGGGTCTTCCCAGCACTCTGGGGAGCATGATTTGAAGAAAACTGATTGAGTTCACTCAAGTCTGCCTAGAGCCAAGGAAACTGAGACTAGGTTCTCTCTTAGCTGGCTGGAGTGGCAGAAACCCGACTCGACCCTATTCAAAGAAGCTTACATGATGGGGGGAGGGGGGCTTACTGGCTCATCTGGTAAAACTGAGACAGGCGGGGGCAGAGCTGGTCTCAGGGATGTCTGGAACCTGGGCATCATCAGGGTGCCAACAGTTTTCTCTCTCTCTCTCCCCACAGTCCACCCATACCTGTTGGCCTCTGCATGGCGGCTATGTCAAATCTTATGGTGTTCTCTTTTGTGGTCGAGAGTGAGGCTGCCATCATCTCTGGGCTGGAGTATCTCGCTTAGCCCAAGGACAGAATTCCAGATGCCCCCTTCTCAGTCCAGGATGAAGACTCCTGGGGATGTACGTGGTCCTATGCCCACAGCTTGGACCACTCATGGTGTCAGGGGACTTGAGCTGTCTGGTGGCCCAGCCTTCACCACCAACTCTGTCTGGGGCCTTGGGAGTTGATACCAGAGAATTTGCAGGGAGCACAGTCATGGTCCCTGGAAAACATGAGGAATAAGGCAGGTCTCCTAGTCTGCACCTGTCCTACATTCCTTGAAACAGTGAGAAGAGTTAGCTTTGGAAGGCCTGGACTGAGCCCTGGCTTGACCATGGACTTCCATGTGATCTTGGCAGCTCTGGAATCCCCCTGGTTCTTGGTGTCCCCAGTGATGAAACAGGGAGCTCATTTCCCATCACACAGACTTCCGCGATCATCACATAAGATGAGGAGTTGAGAAATGCTTACTAAATAAACCAAGGAGGAACTTCTATAGCTATTGGTTAGATTTTGGGATGGAGTCCCCTGACACCCAGTTTCACAGTCTGGCCTCAATGCCAGCCCTCTGAGTGACCTTACTGGTTCCTTCCCAGAGGCTCTGGGGGAATGGGAAGGGGGAGCACCCAGCTCAGACCTCTCCCCTCCAGATAAGCCCCTCAACTCAGGACCCCAACTGACAGGCCTTCTGGAAGCACCTCCTCCCCGGGACTCTAGTGCTGGTACCAAGCATCTTTATTTCTGGGGGCTGTGATTCTTATTTGGTTAAATAACACATTTAAAAAAATTGTTGTGATTCCATACTGAAGCTTCCCATATGGTTAATTGGAAGTGTTCTCACCAATATTGCAGGCTGTAAAAACTAATGAGGTAAATGGAAAATTTATCAAGTGCCACAGTTAGAAATTAACTTATTGCTTGATGCCGTGCTTATGACTAATGAAGTTAGAGGGGGCTCTTCACACATGGAACAAAACACAGGGGTCGGCCAGCCCTTGACACTGAGGGGATCCTTCTACTTACTCCTCTCCCCTCTCTCCCCACCTCCCTCTGTGAAATATCAGATGGGTAGAGCAAACGACCAGGCTAAGTCTAGATCACCCTAACACAATGTCTGCATTCAATTAAGTATTATATCACTAATAATAACTATTGTTAGCATTTATTGATGCCTGGTGCCTGGTGCTTTGCATGCATTAGCTCACATGCTCTCACACCAGGGCTCTAAGGGGGGTGGTATGATTACCCATAAATCACAGACAAGGAGACTGAGGCTCAGAGACATGAGGTCCCACAGTCCTAAGTGGTGAAGCTTCATCCCCAGGTCTGATTCCAATATCCAGATGCATTCCACTTAGCAATTCATTCATTCATTCATTCATTCATTCATTCATTCATTCATTCACTCAATCAAATGACAAATGGTCACTGAGACCCTGTGGAATCCCAGGCCCTGCATTCTCCTGGAATCACCAGGATGGAGCAGGGCAGTGATAAAGGATATGGATGTCAGTCTGGTTCTGACTGCCACTTGCTGGCTGCGGGATTGTGGTGGACCTTACAGCTGGCTCTCCGGACCCCCTGTGCCCCACTGTACTTTGCTCTGTGCCTGGCGGCACTGGCCAAATGGCCCACATTTGTTAGCTTTCTTGCTCTCAGGCTTCTGGTCAACCTGAGCCTATGGGAGGCAGTGACCAGAGGTGACATGGGAGGAGAGTGGGGGAACGTTCTTCAGTTCCTTCCTTTCTGGTTGGCCTGCCCCCCCATACACACCTTAGACCAAAGTGGCTTTCCAGAGGCTTTCTGCATATAAATACCCCACTGTGGGTCCCAGAGGCTCTTCCCTTCTCTTTTTCAGGCATAGGGGTGGTCAGGGCTCCCTGCTGTCACTAGCCTGAGAGACTATACCATCTCTTGTTGGTTCCCTTAAATCTTGCCTCCACTTTTGGGAACTGCCCCTTATAACTCTCCTGACATGAACATTTCGAGTGGTATCTGCCCTGTTGGGATGTGACACAGCGATGGGGTGATTTTACTCAAGTGGTTGACCTGGGTCAGTTCCCTCACCTGTAAATGAGAGGCAATCAATCGCTGTTGTGAAGATTACAGAAACTCCTTTGTGTAAAGTGCTCGGTACAATGTTCAGCACACAGTAGATACTCAATGCATGCTAGCTCTCCTAATTATTAAGACAGGGTCCTGCTTTTAAGGGCAAAGTGCAGTGATTCTTAAACTTGAGTTTCCAATAGAATCACCTGAGATGCTTGTTAAATGTGCCGAGTCCAGGCCTAGCCCATAGGCCCAGGACAGCCCTGCAGGTGACAGGGAGGCCCTTCTGGACAGACTCCAACTGCACCCACGGGGAGGACCACACAGGAGGAAGCAATAGGGAGTGGGCGTCTTCATGGGTGGGGTGGCTAGTCTGGGAAGGCGTTCTGAGCTGTCGTTGAACTGAGACCGACATGGACACACATGGAGCAAGGATGCTCTGGGGCCAGCACAGGCTGGGAGGTGACAGAGCAACTTGAGGACTTAGGGCTGCCAGGAAGTGGTGGAGATGGGGCCCTGGTAGGCCGTGTACTGTAGCTTCAACTTCACCTTTCGGGGAGAGGAGTCCCTGCAGGGTTTTTACTGGAGAAGTGACCCAAAGTGGGGAGACCAGGGAAATATTTCTTCAAGTGTCAGTCACCTGCCTTATTGAAAATGGTAGAATCCTGGTGGTGGGTGGGTGGTAGGGAGGGATCTGAACTTTTCCCAGAATCTATGCGATTTGGGCCCCATTAGAATGAGAGGCCCCCCCGACCTGGGAGCTTGCTGTAGTGACAGGAAAGATGAGAATCTGGACCAGGGTGGGATGAGGAGAGCACACTGAGAGGGGTTCAGGGGAAGGGAGGAGTCATGCCCCGGGGGGTGGATTAGGTGAAGGTGGGGCAGAAGGAAGCCCCCCTGCTGTGGAGGAGGCTTTGCTGGAGGGGAAGACCAAGGGAGCCGGCATGTTCAGGTTTGGAGACACTGAGCTGATTCTATCATATATCGAGGATGTGTTCTTCCCTTTCCATCAGCTTTACTCCGTGGATTCATCATGTCTTCCTTTCTCTCTTCAGAGACTTCTTGCCACTGCCACCCACTGTCCCAGTCAGGTCGCCAGGAACAAGACTGCTCCTCTGACATCTCACAAGGTCCCCTCTGGGGAAAACTGGAACTGAAGCAACGTTTTCCTTCAGAGATCAGGTCTTGGTTGGGTTCCAGCAGGTGGGGTGTTGCATGGGAAGAGCATGGGATCTGGGGTCCGAGAGCCTGGGTTTGGATCTTGTCATACTCCTTGGGGGATGGTGGGCAAGTTGCTTCGACTCTGGCCCCGGGTCTCCTAATCTGGGAAATGAGGCCAGCATTGCTGGCTCACGGAGATAATGCACATGGTCAACCTGTCAACTAGACAGGCGGTGTCGACGGGAGACAATGATGTGATTTGAAAAGGGTCCAGTGCTGTGGATTCGGAAATAGGTCACTGGATTGGACCCGGCCAGAGTAGAGGAGGAAGTTCTACCTCTCTGCTTTCAAGTTAAGCTCCCAAGAGACTCTCCAAGAGGCGTGGCCCATGCAGTGGGGTTGCTGCTCCAGAATGCAGGACTTCTCTGTGGGCGGGGCCAAGCCAGCAACCAGGGGTGACAGATTGGGGACTTCCTCAAGCAATTCAAGCAAGGATCTGCTTTGGTCCTCTTGACTTCCCTAGAAAGCTTTGAAAGCACCCCCCCACCCGCCCCCGCCAACAACCAGGTTGACTTCGGCCCCGTCCTACTCAGGCTCATGCCCTGAGTGCCTGCTATCCTCCCTTTAGTCCAACTTCCATGTCTCCAGCACATTCTCCCCACGTCCACCCTGCACCTGACTCCACAACTGCTTGCTTTTCTTTCCTTTGGTTCTTTTTTTTTTTTTAAGATTTTATTTATTTATTTGAAAGAGAGAGAGTGAGAGTGAGAGAGAGAGAGAGCATGAGCAAGGCAGAAGGACAGAGAGAGTGGGAGAAACAGAATTCCCGACAAGCAGGGAGTCCAACACAGGGCTCAATCCCAGGACCCCGAGATCACGACCTAAGTTGAAGGCAGATGCTTAAACGACTGAGGCACCCTGTTCCTGTGCTTCTCTGTAGCTCACGCCCTCCTCCCACCTTCTCCTACTCCCTTCTGTGCCAGCCAGCCTCCATTCTGCTCTCCACCATAACCCCCACAATTCAGGGCCCTTTGCATGTTGCCTGCATTTAGGACAGTTAGTGGCCCCCTTTGACCAACAACCAACAAATACCGAACCAACACCTCCATGCGAGTCACTGCCTCTCTCTTTTACTTTTACGCAAAGAATGTATTGATCGCCAACGGCTATGGTCACCATTACAAGGGGCTGGCCAGCCAAGTCACTCCCCACCTCCCTGAGCTTGCCTGTGCCTGCGGAGCCCATGGTAGAAGGGGCAGATGCAGATTAATAGGCCTCAAGATGCCATCCCCTTCTGGAGGCTCCTTGGGGGCAGAGCCTGTGACTGGGTCCTCAGGGGTCCAGGTCCAGTGTCTGGCTCATCTGAGGTTTCTTGCGTGTTTCTTGAGTGAACGAAACCAGATGGAGCCATCATTTTCAAGTCGGTGACAATGTATTGAATGCATCCGGTGTGCATAGTGCTAGGGACTCTATAAAAGAGAGTGAGACCCAATCCCTGACCCGGAGGAGCTAACAGCTTTGTGGCAGAAAGAAAACGCACACACATCGATCTACCGCTACGTCAGCATGCATGAACACAAATGCTCCTGGTCTCTACCCGTCCCCGAAGACGTGGTTGTCATCGCCTCCTCCCTGGACCGCTGCAGCTGCTCAGGACTGATCACCATGCAGTTGGCTCCCCTCCTCTCCAGTCTCTTCAGCACATTAGGCCAGAGGAAGCTTCCGGGTTGAAGTGCCATTCACAGCATGGCCCTGCCAAGCTTCCACGTCTCCCCATTATTTGTGAGTGAACCCCAAGTTGCCCACTTACGATGGCCCTTTTAAAAGGCCTTCTTGTTTGTCTAGCTTTTTTGTCCAGTCCCTCTTGCACTCCGTCCTTACACAGCCACACTGGGCACCCACCACTCTCGGGATGTGAATGCCATTCCAGAGTATCATTTCCGTATCTCCCCACCACGATCTCCTCCCACTTTGAGCCCTCCTTTCTCCAGGAAAACTCTCAGTTACACGAACTGGGAAGAACCTCTTCTACTTTAAAAATTTCATGGTACGAAATTCTAAATCAATGATCGCACCCAAACTTGGCCAGCAAGCAGCAAGCAGGCAATCTCTTCTATTGCCTGTAGAGTCTAAACTGATACCATCATTCAGAAATCCAGCTTGGCATATGTATCAGAAGATTTTAGAATTCTCTCCATAAACCCAGTAAGTCCACTTGCAAGAGTCCATTTTATGGAAAACACTGGAAATGCCATCAGAGAGTCCTACGTAAGAAGATGTGCAGCCGTGTTCCTTACATGTTCCCCGAATGGAAACAGTGTGGAATCTCAACTCCAGATGTTCATTAAGAGGGTCGCGGCTCAATATATCACAGCATGTCCCTGTGATGAAATATGCAATCGCATACAAATTGTGTTTTCAAAGAGTATCCAGTGGCATGGGAACCTGCTTGTGGTATAATACCTGAACAACATAGGCAATTTGTAAAACATAAATATTTTTATATAGGCACAAAGGCCGGGAGGAAAGAGGTTAAGAGGTAGATAGTGATTATCTCTAGTTGGTGGTTTACAGATTATTTAAGATTTCTTCTGTACGATCTCTATTTCCCCAGCTTTCTATTTGTATAGCCTTTCTGATTGAGATTAAACTGCTTTCTTTTCAAAAGAAAGCATGGAGCTTTGTATATTTCTTATGGAGAAATTCTCCTGCCATGATTTACAATTTAGGGGATACTTGTCTCCATTTTATCAGATAATAAATCCCTAAAGGACATATACTGTCCTTTTTTAGCTCACTGTTGAGGGCCCTAAAAGCCTAGTCCATCTTTGGATGTAGTAGGACCTTGTTGACTAGTTAAAGGGATTGGATTAGCTTTCTTTCAAACCCTTAGGGCATTGGGATCCCTGCGTCTCAGAAGGATGCAGGCTGGGAGGGGGGGCATTTCGGGCACAGGGGGCTGCCTCACAGAACACAAGTGGTCAGTAAGGGGCAAACAGCCATTGGCAGACACCCAATTCTGGTCATTCCATTTACTCATCTGGAAATGGTTCCATAAATTGAATAGTTGATTGCTGTACAAAATCTTTCTGTTCTTTAAGAACTTAACTCTTGTTTTTGCTTAACTATTGATTTTCATTTCTTGCTGATTTTTTGGGTCTATTTATAGACCCTGCTCTGGAGATTAAACTTCTGCCTTTTTTTTTTTTTTTTTTTTGGTTAAACCCTCAAACCATCTCCCTCTTCCCTGTCTCTTTCATTTTTATATTTCTGCTAACCAGATGAAGACGGCTTTATCGTCTCAGAATCTGATGAAGTTTGAAATTGAACACGCATAGGCAATCCTCACTTTATGATTAAGCCTTTTAAATAAATTTGCTATTAGGAAAATTAAGATCCCCACGGACTTGAATAGTTCTCTGCCCTTTGCTCTCTTCTTGGCTCTGTACTCATGAGACGAATTCTTCATTTCAATTCACGGTTCTGGGTCCGGACACGGTCATTTTCTTTCGCTCATTCTTCTAAGGTCTGAAGAGAGCGAGCCACCAGTCTGCCCCACCCTCTCCTACCTCTCCCTGGCAAAAGGACCCTATAGGTCATTAATTCCAGAGGCAAGAAAACACAGAGATCTCTGATTTCTGGGTACGTGGTCCTCCCCCAGTCTGGAGAAAGAGGCCTACCCTGCCTCTGGGGAGGTGAAAGCAAATTTTACCCTGAGTGTTAAGGTTAGGGATACGTGGTAGATTTCTGTCCCTTCTGTGAGATAATAGGAGACTCTCTGTTCCCAACCGTAACCACACCAGGGTCATTGCTCAATTAGATCATTCATGAATTCATGGGTTCATGGATTCATTCATTCAATAAATGTTTACAGAGCACTTAGTACGTGCCAGGAGATGCCATAGGCTCTCAGGACAGTGATGAGCAGAGCTAAGCTGGCTCCTGTACTCCTGGAAGGCACCATCCCACGAGGGGTGACAGGGGTAGGGGCATTCATCAAAAACCACACAAATGACATTTTCAACTGTGGTAAGTACTTCCACAAGGGCCCAGGTTCCGAATTTAGCTCTGGGAGTGAGTGGGTCCCTCATCGTCTTGCCTCTGCAACCTCCTTCATAAAACGGGGACAATGCCAGCTGCTTTCTGAGGCACTCGGGGTGCTCCGAGGATGGAAAAGGAAGCACACACAAACGGAGGCATTTTCATAAAGTCTTTGCCCTTTACATCCCCCTCCCACCGCACTTGAAGACATCTGTGTTCCTGGCTGGGATCCCTCTGCGTGGGCTGCGGGCAGGCTGAGATGGGCCCGGGCGTGGAGCCCCGGCTCGGCGGGACTGTGGCAGGGGACCTGTCTGGTGGAGGCAGAGCTCAGCCACCCTGCAACCAGGAGTCAGAGCCAGAAAGAACAGCCAGGCTGCGGGAGACAGCCCCTCCCAGCAGCCTCTGGAACCCTCAGCAGCTCGAGAGTCACTTGCCTGGGGCTCCCCCATCTTCCCGCCTCTGGAGGGTCATCAACCTCAGACCAGAGACGGAGACAGGGAGGGGACAGAGTGTCTGCGTCCACGCTCAGGGCCACACAGGGATCAGAGCCAGATCTAAGATTAGATTGGGTAGATTTCTGGCTCCGAGATACACATCCAAGCCCCAAACCCATGCTGTTTCTTGGCAAAGCCCCTCCACGTTCCTTTAACTCAGACCCGCCCTAGTTTGTCTCTGGAAATATTGTAGCTGTCATAATCATTGTTCTAATAAAATACTCATCTGACGATCTATTAGTAAGGCTTACTGTTGACAGGGGATGTGCACTTGCATATTTCCCATTATATTGTCTATTTCCTGCCTCATTTTTCTTGGGAGGGCAGGAGTCACTGGAGATAATAGCATATTGACAGAAAGAGAAAGCAAGGGAAAGAGANCGTTGAAAGTGGGAGAGTTTAGCTCTGTTTGCCTGTAAAGGTTTCCAGCAGGAAATCCACACTCATTTCCTGTCCACTTGCTAAAACAGCATCTGCCCCTTCCTTACTCCTTCTCTCCTTAAACAAATTGTCTCCCTGCCCTGAGGGCTGACTCCCTGGTCATATGATGAAGGCCCAGCCTGTTGTTTCTGGGGGCTGTGGCTGGGGGAGCTGCTTTAAGAATCTAGAAGAAAATGTGAAATGAACTGTTTCCCTTGTACCACAATCAACAAGACCTAATGGAGGATGGTATAACAGGAAGGCACAAAGCACCCTGTTTTCTAGAAACTTCTTGCCCACAACCTTTTCTGTTTTGATATCAAGTTGCAAATAGTGCATCACCAGGAAAAAAACAACACTCAAAGGCCGGTGGTGTGCCAGAAAATGTGGGTAAGTGGCCCCTTGCAGAGAGCCCACATCTGTGGATGGG